>NC_084835.1:95941426-96248405 GCF_033115175.1 Lepus europaeus
AACCATTAAGCTTTAACAATGCAGAAAATAAATCCCCATTAAAATATATGCGCCTTAAAGAGCTGAGCTCTGAACCCAAACTGCAGGAGAACAGGCAAGCCGCCCCTCCCCACCTCTGCCTGCCACCAGCTTGGCTGCCCTGCAAGGCCAGGCTAGGAGGGGTCCTTCTGCAAGGAGCTTCCTGGGCTGGGAGTGACCGCTCACCCCGTCACCACGCAGAGACTTGACTGGACCGCCCAGGGTAGAAGCCGATCTGGGTGCTCACCGGGAGGGATGACGGAAGGAGCTACAAAGGCGCGCCCTTTGTGTACCCCATTTACAGCCGCTGTCTCTCACTCCCAGCCATGGTAGAAGCCACTAAAATGTTCATTGAGTGAAGGAAAGGGTTTGGCTGCCGAATCAGAAACCTCCCCTGCTTGGACACAGCTCGCTGAATGCACAGGGCTCTAGATCCCTAGCAATGGCAACGCTCGCTGAGCCTGAGCCACCAGGAGGGCCTGGCCAAACCCAGCTCCCCGCTGACCTTCTCCTCCAAGGCCCCAGGTCTCAGAAGCCCCTCTTCTTAGCTCAGCTGAGAACTTTAACTCCCACCTCTGTCTTACCGACCTGTCCAGCCACACATTTTCCTTCTGGTTCTAATATAATAACTCACAACCACTAATGAACAAGACCGTCTCGCTGCCCTCTTCAGAGACGGAGGGCCAATGAGCAATCGGTTCACGTTTGCCAAGGGATCAACTGTCCAAAGGTCCACGACTGGTCCAAACAGCGTGGAGATAAAAGGCAAAATTACAATGAAAACCGCCCTGAAAGAGCTTTCCGCAAGGGGTGAGGAGGCCACTGGGAAGTGGGATGCACGCACCACTCCATTCTGGAACCAACTGCACGCACACAGAGGCTCAAGCTGCTCAGGGAGCGGTGCTCAGACTCCTGAGATTTGGGCATTTTCCATTCTGCTTGTTCATTCTTTTCTCTCTCTTCTATCACTCACCTACCCCATGTTCCTTCTCAATACTTAGTAGCCCACTGAAGCTCCTATTTTTCCTGCCTTCCTTGGAACGGTGATCCAGGGCTGTACAGACGCGTGTTCCCTGAGTTGTAATTCCCAAGACCTCAGATAAAATTCTTTTACTCTTGTAGTTTCTGAGTTTCACTTGCTTGACCATACCTGCACACCAGACAGGCCATAAGCAGCATTTTGGAGCCTACAGAAGACGTTTCTCCATTTGCCCAGAGAGCGAGCAGGCTGGGGCCTGGAAGGCAGTCAGCAAAGATGCAGGAAGACCTGGCTACAAAAGCTACTGGTCCCAGGAAGAGCCTTGCTTTTCTTGGATCAGCCCATTAATGGCAAGGCCTGGACTTGGCCCTGCTCCAACGCCAGCTCTCACAAGTTGTGATTCTTTGGGAGTGCCATAACTTCCCTTGGCCTACTTCCTTATCTTTGATTCTTTCTTGCACATTCAGTTCCAGGTCCTGTCTTAATTCCCCAGGGAAACTAAAATAGTGAGAATCCCAATCCTAATAAGCAGGTTTCTAGTTAGTGAGAGAGAAAACCACGGAGTAAGATAAGTTCTAGTACAGTCTGGCATGGGAGCCCTTGAAGGCCACAGCCACTTCCACTGTCTGGAGGAATTCAAGGTCTCCAAGGGGGGTGACGTTGGATTGGGGAACACAACTGGAGGGGACTTGAGGCAGAGAGTATTAGTTTTTTACTACATCTACAACAAAGCACCACTCATTTAGTAGCCTAAGACAACACAAATTTATCGTCTTACCTTCCTACAGATGCGAAGTCTGACATTGGCTCTCCCTGGGCTACAGCCAAGGTGTGCGCAGGGCTGTGCGTCTCCCTGGAGGCTCCGGGGTAGGAGCGGCCCCTTGCTCTCTGCACCTTCCTTGCTCACGGCCCCTTGCTGCATCTGCAGAGTCACCAGCAGTGGGTTGAGTCCTTCTCGCGTTTCTTCTCCTGCCTCCCTCTCCCAATTTTCAGCGCACTGTGAGGACACTGGGTTCACCTGGGCACCCCAGCATACTCTCCCTACTTCCAACAACCTTAATTCACCTTTGCCATACAAAGAAACAGAGTCACAGGTCCCGGGGCTTGGGGCACAGCTGTCTTTGGGGACCCATCATTCTGTCTACTGGAGCAAAGGTGAAGGCGGAGACAAGAATGAAGATCTATTCTGTTTGAACACAACAAAAGAATTTAGAGGTCAGCGTGGGTGGCCGACAGTGGAACAACCAGGATATCAAGTTCCTTGGGTACCAAGCACAGTACTTTTTGTTTATTCACTGTGACTTTTAAATGCAGAAGACACCTACGGCTATGAAGAGAAGGGGTTAGGTATGGAGATGCTTTGGGAAATAATGGCCGGGGTTTGAAGATGGAGTATAAGGAAAAGTGAAGACAAGTGGGGGATGGCCGAGGTTTTCAGCTGAGAGTGGGGTAGATGATGGTTCAATACCTGAGATGGAGACTCACTAGGCATGGGTGGTATTGGAGAAGCAGACACCCAGGTCAGTCTGTAACATAGGCAGGTCATGAACTTAGTGGGTGGGAACCTCCTGTCCACTCCTTAAAGGTGTTATAAAGACTAAGAAAGCCTTACCACCAGTGCAGGAACTCGAGAGGTGCACCATTGCCCACCAGGCCATTGCAGGCAGGTGCACGTACAGCCACCCCATGGAGGACTCCAATGTGTGGCTCATCAACACGTGTTTCCCAGGCCTGGGGTATGCAGGGAACCAAGATGTGTGAGGTGGGGCCAGCGTTGGGGCACAGCAGGTTAAAATGCTGCCTGCAACACTGGCAACCCATATGAGCACTGGTTTGAATCCAGCTCCCTGCACAGAAGATGGTCCAAGTACTTGGGCCCCTGCCACCCACATGGGAGGCCTAGATGGGGCTCCAGTGGTTGTGGCCATCTGGGGAATGAATCAGTGGATGGATGATATCTCTCTCTCTCTCTCTCTCTCTTTCTCTCTCTCTTCTCTCTCTCCCTCCCTCCCCCTTTCAAATAAAATCTAAAAATCTTTTTTAGAAAATGAAAATGATCTATGAAGGGCTGTGGTCCTTGGCAGCTGTCATCAGATGAGGGCCAGGACACATTAGTTGGGAGAAATGGAGCCACACAATTGCCAAAGAAGGAGCCTGTGTGGCCCAGACCAGAAGCCTGGGTGTGGTGTAGACCATGTGGCCCAGGCCAGAAGCCTGGGTGTGGTGTAGACGTCTCCTTGCCTCTTGCCTTCGCATCTAAGGATCCCTAAGCCCTTTACATTTTATCTTCTATACCCGTCTTGATTCTGCTGCTCCTCCTGCCCTAAGCTCAGATCCCTCTTATTCTTCATATCAATTAGGATTAAAAAGCCTGTGCACCCCTCTCCCACCCCTATTCTTGTTCCCCTCCCAACTGCTCTTTAAATGACAGCCAGAGAATGATTTTCTAACTTAATCAGATGTTAACACTACTCTGTTTGAAATAATTCAGTAAAACACAGGAGACATTGAGGAGAGCTTTCTGATCAGGGCATAAAACACATAATCCATAAACAATGATAAATTTGAATACATAAAATTAAGCTTTTCTGCTCGGAAAAAAATGCCATAAACAAAGTCAAAAGATGAACAACAGACTAAGAAAAAAATGTTCACAATATAAATGACCAGATTGTTATAGCCTAACTATATAAATGGTACCTACAAATCAATAAGAGAAAAAGTTAACTATCCAATACAAAAATTGGCAAGGGCACAAGAACAGAAAATGAAATATAGGTAGTTTTTAAACACACAAAATCTGTTTCATGATAAGAAAAACGCCAGTTTTTCCAAAATTAGACACCATCAGGTCGACCATGCCAAAAAGTTTAATAAGACGCTAAATTGATAAGTTTGGGAAAATAGGCACTCTCAAATGTTATTAGTAAGAATGTGCTACCTGGGGCTGGCGCTGTGGTGTAGTGGGTAAAGCTGCTGCCTGCAATGCTGGCATCCCACATGGGCGCTGGTTCAAGTCCCGGCTGCTCCACTTCCAATTCAGCTTTCTGCTATGGCCTGGGACAGCAGTAGAAGATGGGCCAAGTGCTTGAGCCCCTACACCTGTGTGGGAGACCTGGAGGAAGCTCCTGGCTCCTGGCTTTGGATCAGCACAGCTCTAGCCATTGCAGCCAGCTGGGGAGTGAACCAGCAGATGGAAAATCTCTCTCTCTCTCTCTCTCTCTCTCTCTCCCTGCCTCTCCTTCTCTCTCTGTGTAACTCTGACTTTCAAGCAAGTAAATAAATAAATATTTTTTTAAAAAGAAAAAAATTGTAAATGTCTTAAGTAAAAGGTTGCCTAAGTAACCATGGTAAGCACATAATGTAAAATACTACGTAGTTATTAAAAAGGATGAAAAGGGGAAGAGCGATGAAACAAAGCTACATGTTTAGCTTAGAACAATCTCCAAGGTAAAATAGTAGCCATGAAAGAAATATCTACCTAGCACCGACCATGTGTCAGGCATTATCCTAGAACCTTTATGTGGTTTGATATTTACAGGGGGTTTCCACATATTTAACTCGTTTCATCCATATACCAACTCTATAACATATGAATTTTATTTCTATTTTACAGATGAAGAAACTGACACAAATTAGAGCTAAGTAACAATGTCCATTATGATCATCTGTGCCGAGTTTTTTCTCTCTCTGTGCTTCAGAGAGATAGTTACATGTGGATAGTTACATGTAGTCTCTTTTCCTTTTCAATATGTAGAATTCAAGTTCTTAATTTCCATTTGATTCTTTAGTTCTCTACTAAAATGAACAAGCAAGTTTCGGAACATATTACCCAACAGTTGACCTTGAAGTCCAAACCTGATCACTGTGCCTCTGGTTCTGTCTGCTGCATCTGCTGCTTCTCTTGGCTCTGCAGTCGTGTTTTGTCACCTTGGATCCTTGGTTACGTACGACGAGGGTCAGATTTGTATGTGAAAGTTATGGCGAGGGGGCATTTGGGACAGTGGTTAAGTCCCCGCATGGGACACCCGTATCCTGTATCAGAGTGCCAAGGTCCAAGTCCCGGCTTCACTTCTAATTCCAACTTCCTGGGAGACAGCAGACGATGGCTCAAGTACCTGGGGTCCCTGTCACCCACTTGGGAGTTCTGGATGGAGTTCCAGGCTCCTGGCCTCAGTCTGGTCCCTCCCCAGCTGTTGTGGGCATTTAGGGAGTGAATCAACAAATGGAAGAGTCTCTCTCTCTCTCTCTCCCTCCCTCCTTCCCTCCCTCCCTCCCTTTCAAATAAAATAAGTGGATAAAACACATTCATCATGGTGATGACAGGGACCTCCAGAGAGGCTTTATTTCTTCCTCGCAGGGCAGCTAGGCAAGAAGCACTAACACTTCTACGTCACCTCAGTCCCATCAATAACTGATGACACCAAGTGTCTTCAGACCCCATGAGCCCTGCTCCCCTGGTTATCCCACCAGTATACCCAAGGGCTGGCCCTTGGGGGACTCAACCCAAAGCCCGAGTATCTCCCAGAGCCTGTTGTGACTTTGGGGGGCACTCTGCTTGGCTTCTTGGCCTCTCTGGCATGGAGAGGCCATGGAGCCCAGGAGGCTGCCCAGAGGGAAGGGAGCAAGGAGTCCCTGATTGCCTCCATTCCCTACTCCTGTGGCTCTCCAATCGTTCCCAAGGGGCCCCCGTTGATCCAGCGTCCCAGGAAGGCAGTAGCCAAGGGAGCCTAGAAAAGCTTAGCCTTAAGGGAAAGCCGGCACCATCCACTGGGCTTATCCATCTCATCTCCCCTCCTCTCTGGCCAAGGAATTCCTCAGGGCCTTGAAAGCACCCTAAGACCTTCAAAGATAATTCTTGTGTTTTTCTATCTAAAAAAACAAACAAAAACAAATTTGGCTTGGCTTTTCTAGTTATTCTCAGAGGAAGGATGTGTTGAAAACAGCTGAGTGCCCAAGCAGAGGTCGAATCCAGGCAGGAAAACTCCCAAGGCCAGCCAGTTGAAGGGAAGAAATTTAACCTAGGCAACATGTGTTGCGCGTGTTGAAGGAGCTGAACGAGTAAGTAGAAGACATGGAGGAGATGTGGAGATCGGGGCTAGAGGAATGGGAGAAGGAGATGAGATGGCCAAACCTCAGGAACACCTGTGGAGCTGGACCAACAGCCGACCCAGCAGAAGCCGGGGCCATGGAGCCCAGGAGGCTGCCCAGAGGGAAGGCAGCAAGGAGTCCCTGACTGCCTCCATTCCCTACTCCTGTGGCTCTCCAATCGTTCCCAAGGGGCCCCCATTGATCCAGCGTCCCAGGAAGGCAGTAGCCAAGGGAGCCTAGAAAAGCAGATGAGAGCAGAGAGCGAACCTGAGACAAAGTAGGCAAAGGACGGACCAGCAAGCAGTCATGGAAATACACCCAAGAAGCGTGCAGTCATGGCTGCTGGTGGGGTCGGAGGAGCGTGGAGGGTTAGTGGGCCAGGTGACTGGAGTTGAAAGAGACTTACCACGTTCACATAGTGCTGCAAACAGCAAACACTCTCCGGTGAAAAGTCAAACCAAGCCCTCCCATGGCTCTCCTCCTCCACAGCAGAGTTTCTGAAACTTTGGGACGCACTCTGATCACGCATTATCCTGCAGGAGATGCGTGCCCCGTGAATGAGCTGCCTGGGATGGGTCTTAGGAAATTGCATTTAACAACCCTCTCAGGTGAACCTGCTATGGCTGGTGCACGGGGAACACGTTTGAGAAATGGCGACCAGTTTAGGGTGAGGGACTCCAGCTCTTCCACAAGGACCACGTGGCGTCTTGGGTCACGTAACCCACCACGCCTCTTCCAAACTCTATCAGCGGAAGCTCGGCTCCTGCCACTGGTCTTCCTACAAGACACCTCCCCCTTTCTCAACACGGTTGTCCTAATAATGTGTGTGTGTGTGTGTGTTTCCCCATTAGCTGCGGAGAGCAGAAGGCTGTTCTTGTTTGTAGTCATTCCCAGAAATATCTTGCATTGCACTTGGCACACAGGATGTGCCTGGTGAGAGCTAGTTTCCTTGAGTGGCGGGTGGGTTTTACAAAAAGGTGGAATCCGAGTGGGCTGCGATGTCCAGGAAGGGCGTCTCAGAGGAGAAATGGCCTCAGACAAGCAGAATGGAAGGGAAAATGCATTCCAGGCTGGGGAAAGGAAATACACTGGGGTCCTAAAGGCAGGCAGGCTCATTTCTATTAGTGAACAACCCTGGCAATGAATATAAAGTGCTTTGGTTGGTTTTTCTTTCCTTTTTTTTTTTAAAGACAAATTCCCTAAAAACCACACTCAGTGTGTCGCTTATCCTCCCCTGTCTGGGGCCATCACTTCCCCAGATGTTAATGAGTACTTCCAGCACTGATCAAGGGGAGAGAGACCCCTACGGGTTTATAAAACATGCAGATGACTGGTTTTTAACGAATGCAAAATGTCAAACAAAAGCAGCATCGCAGGCCAGTTACTCATGCATAGTAAAGTTCCCAGGGAAAAAGGAGCAAATAAATAGGGAAAAAATACCTTGGCTGGGACTGTTCCTAATAGGCGATGGACAATTGGGAACAGCAGGGGCTTTCGGGGACATGGGAGCAAATAGCAAATACATTTGGAAGACATCAGCGCCAGCGAGATCAAGACGGTAGCAAATGGCCCCCTGGCTTTGTTTCTATTAGGGCACGGGGCTTGTATTCAGCTCTCTCCCTGGATTGAAATGGACAAGGGCAAGCTTTTGTTTTTGTTGGGTGGGTGGGCAAGGGTTGGGAGATGATGACAGAGGAAGAGCTGGGCACATGTACAACCAGCAGAAAGCAATTCTAGAAAGAGTAAGGGTTAAGTGAGGTCTCGATGTGTTCCATTTTGAGCTGGAAGCAACTGAACTTGAACTTTGCCTTCCTTGAGTATGGAAAGGACCTGGCCTGGCCCAGACCTTGTTTTCTCAGACCGTCTGAGATCAGGGCCTCTGGTGATATTTGCAAATGTGGTCGTACACGCAGCCACTGTGTTGGCGTCACATTCGTGTGTATTAAACGCAGTAATTTGCTAATGCACACAGTTTCCAGAACCTTGTGTCGGCATGCCCTTATTCTGTTACACCCAGAGCTTCCAGCTCTGAGTGCAGCCGGGGCCTCTTTCAACCCTTGTCTGCTGGAGCAGCTTTCTGCTTGGACAGTGCAGATGGCGTGATGGCAGAGCCCTGGGAGGGCCCTCGACCCCTGCATCCCCCCGCAGCCCTCACACACCTGCCTAATGACGCTTGGCATCCCTTTGTCAGGGAGCACTGTCTTTCTTTCCACACTGGGAAATGAGCCTTAAGCTGCAAGCTCTCCAGGGAGAGGAGCCCCAAGACCTCACATGGGCTTGGAAGCATCAGTGAGCATCTCCAATCCCTGGGGGGGGAGGGGGGAGGCAGATTTCCTAAGGACAGTGCCCCCCGCCCCGTGTCACTAAAGGGTCCTCATGTCAGCGGCAGGGAAATGTGGGCCCACTGAGCGGGGTCTGCAGGCTTCCACGGGGAAGTTGCTATAGGAAGGAAGTGTCTATGCAGCCTCACACATTACCTTCAGATTTCCTGCCAATGTTGCACTCCACTCCATCATCCATCCATGTTTGTTTTAGCATAAAATGGCATCTGTAGTGGAGACTGTGGTGCTTAGCTGGCTCCTCCTTGTAGGGCCAACCTATCATCCGGCAGCCAGCGATCATGACCATCAGCTGCGGAGGGCTCAGAGCAGTGTGGCTCCGCAGGCAACTGTGTGCCTAGGCCATAAGGAATCCCCATGCCCAAGGCTACGCCCCCTGCTGGGGGTGTGGCTAACGACTGGCAAAGATGGAAATATGAAAGCCCAGCCCCTTGCCCCAATGATCCCGTAACTGCTGGTGAGGCTGTGGTCATGCAACTGCTATCATTCCTGTCTGTGGTGGCCTGCTAAGCATCCCAGTGGAAGGGGAAAGAGAGACGGGCAAGCGTCAGATCTGGTGATTGAGAGGGGTGTGTATATTTACATGTACGCAACATACGGACTCCAGAATTTGGTAACAGGTGCTAGGTACCACCGGCCGACTGACAAGAGATAACGGCGGGCTCATGGTGATTAATCACCAATCCTGAGCAAAAGCGTGACAACCAGAGGACTTTCCAGGCAGCATTAAAGAATCCACAAGCTCCTGCAGCCCAAGCAGACGGCAGGCACAGACTAAATCAAAAGTAGACGAGCTTTAGGAAAGGCCAATAGTCAACCCGATGGGTCTCCGACGCACAGGGCAGGGCCCCAGTACAAAAGGAGGGGGATTCTGAGGCTTGGAGCAGGGCTATCTGGGTAGGGACCACTCCAGCCTTAATCTCTAGATCCCACTGGAGTTCTTCCAACCTGTCCAGGCTCACAGAGCCCCTTCTCACTAACTCTGCCTTCATGGTGTCTGTCAGTTTGCTGATGTCTAGCAAGCACTGTGCCCACTGCTCGGAGCACTCTCCTATCCTGACATGGGTCCCGGCTGTTCCCACGAGCCCTGCTTTGGTTCACGTGGGAGGCCATTCGTCCTGTGGGACGTCCATTCTGTCAGGGGACCAGCTAGAAATGAGGACAGGAGGAAAGTAGACCTAAGGGTTGCACGTCCACTGCGTACCTGGTCTTATGGAGGACACGTGTCACTCTGTTACCTCAAGGATCCGTTCCCAGGCTCCATTAACCAGAATACCCTTCTCTTCACAACAGAAAAGCTCCAGGTACTCGAGGTGGAAAGCACCGGGGCGCAGTCCACGTGGAGAGGCAGTAGGGGGAGTGGCAAAGCTCTTGTACTCATCAGATCCTTATTCTCCTGACCATCTGGGCCTACGACACATTTTCTCCTGGCCAGCTCGGGGATGGCCATGGGGCTGATCCCGACCGAATGTGGCAGAAGACATAAGCTGTCACCCATCATTCACATACCGTTTCCTCTAAGGGAGGCTGAGCCCAGGGCTCTGGTGGCCTGCACGAATGAGCCACGTGTGAGAGGAGCTGGAGCCCCAGATGGCTCTGCAGGGCAGAGAAATTCCCCTTCCCTCCCACTGCGGCTGAACACCAAACCAACCCGGACTGGCTTTGTGCTCGGGGGAGAAGGAGCAGTGAGCCAGTCCTGATCAGCTATGAAGCTAGAGAAGGAAGAAAGGGAAGCCAGTGTACCCAGGAGGCTCACAGAGAAGATGGAGGCGTCTGCTGTTTTCCTATAAGAAAAATGGGCTACTGACGTCTATGGAGCAGCGGCTGCTGGGAAGCTCACCCTGCAGCTCAGGAGAGGATCAGAGCCAGAGGGGACACCGGCTAGAACAGATGCTGCTTGGGAAGTGGACCCCTTGGGCGTAGGCACCCCCAAATACTCTGACCCCAGACACAATGTCAGGTCAACACATCATTGTTCAGAAAACTCTCAGGGATAGAAAGGGGTTGAAAGGTAGAGTCAGCTTCACTGGGCAGGTGTTTGACAGGGGCGAGTGGAGGAGGTGGCTCCCCTCTGCTAGTGAACCCGACCTGGTCTCAGTGCACACACTTTCAACAGAAAGGAGGGTCAGAGGAGTGACGCCCCCTTGCTGGGCGACTGGGCAACAAGAGACAGGGATGTGAACGCTCAGGGCGCCAGATTCTGTCCCGGTTGCTCCTCTTCCAGTCTAGCTCTCTGCTGTGGCCCAGGAGTGCAGTGGAGGATGGCCCAAGTGCTTGGGCCCTGCACATGCATGGGAGACCAGGAGGAGGCACCTGGCTCCTGGCTTCAGATTGGTGCAGCACACCAGCCATGGTGGCCATTTGGGGGTGAACCAATGGAAGGAAGACCTTTCTCTCTGTCTCTCTCTCTCACTGTCTAACTCTGCCTGTCAAAAAAAAAATATTCCTGGGCTCTGAGTGAGCCAAGCCAGGTATCAATATCATCAGCACTTCCATGGTGACAAAATACTTTTAAAATGAAGGAAGTGCTATCAAATAAACCAGTCATTTGAAGATAGACTTGTGGGATAGCCGAGACCAATTACAAAACAAATTAAAGTAAGATTTGTATACTAAGATTGTTAGGGAATGGAGCAGTGATGGGGGGACCGTGCAAGGTATTATAAAATAATAATCAGAAACATTATGGGGCTGGCACTGTGGTGTAGCAGGTAAAGCCACCACCTGTAGTGCCGGCATCCCATATGGGTGCCAATTCGAGTCCTGGCTGCTCCTCTTCCGATCCAGCTCTCTGCTATGGCCTGGGAAAGCAGTAGAAGATGGCTCAAGTCCTTGGCTCCTGTACCCACATGGGAGACCTGGAGGAAGCTTCTGGCTCCTGGCTTCGGATAGGCACAGCTCTGGCCATTGCGGCCAATTGAGGAGTGAACCAGCGGATGGAAGACCTCTCTCTCTCAATCTCTCTCTCTCTCTGTGTGTGTGTGTGTGTGTGTGTAACTCTGACTTTCAAATAAGTAAATAAAAAAAGAAACATGTCAATGATTAAAAAGCACAACGCTGATGGAGAGGGGTCACTCAGGCAGCACGCCCCCACCCCTGCCAACTGGTTCTGTTAGAAGGATCCATTCAGTTCCTGATAAATGCCTTAAGTTACATCACAATGTAACCTCACCTCAGAATCACTGTTTTGAATTATTTACTTACTTATTTATCGAGAGAGAGAGAGAGAGAGAGAGAGAGAGAGAGAGAGAGCATTCTCCCGCATGCTGATTCACTCCTCCAAATGCCAACAATGGGCAGGGCAGGGCTGGGCTGGGCCAAAGCTGGGAGTTGAGAATTCAACCCAGGTCTCCCACGTGGGTGGCAGGAGCCCTGTTACTTGAGCCATCACCATGACCTCCTCGGGGTCTGCATTAGCAGGGAGCTGGAGTCAAGAAGCGGAGCTGGGTAGCAAGCCCACCTGTTCCGGTATGGGACTCCGCGTCTTCACAAGCGCCTAACCTCTAAGCGCCCACCTCTGAACGGTTCTCATGGCCATCAGTAATGACAGCTGATCTGGCGTGATAGCTGGCTGCCTCCTCTCTGCTGCAGGTTGGTGAAATCCCGCCCTCCAGCTTGCCCTAAAGCATTAGGAGATCACGAAGTGTATCTTGTTGTATTAATAACAAAAGTGGCAGCCACTGCTTTGCATCTGTAGACCGACTTGTTTAACTTTTTAATAAATTCCCTTCTGATGCTCACAGCCAACCTGTGAAACTGTCCCCATTGGAAGGATGGGGAAACTGAGGCTACAGGGTTTGTGACTCCCCCGGTCACACAGCAAGATGGTGGTAGGTTCTGCGCTGGGAGCCAGGTCTCTCCCGGCCCCACCCTCACCTCCTCCAGCACTTTCTTTCCCTGTAGAACCAAACCAAACCTCCCCCCTTCCCTCCCCCAGCCCTTCTCTCTCTCTTTATCTCTCTCTCCCTCCCTCCCTCCTTCCCTTCCTCCCTCCATCCCTCTCTCTCCCTCTCATTGGCTGCCACCCAGCCCAGGTCCCAGACTGCCAACTTCACCCACATCACAGATCCTTCTGCTGGCCTCACCTCCTCCCTCAGGCCTCACTGGTATTTTCCTTTAAACCAGTGCCCATGCTGTGTCCCTCTGACCATGAGCATAGCTCCCCGTCTCCTACCCTTCGAAAGCCCTGTCCACTAACTGTAGTAGAAGGGGAAGCCACGAGGAGCCTTCCACACCTTTGCTGGATGCTTGCTCAACTCCTTCTCCCAGGCTCCTCCTTTCCCTGCAGCCTCTCCTGCAAGCTCTCCTCGACCCCTGGCTGCTTCTGCAGCTCTCACCACGCACCGCCTGCCTTTCACCTGCCTTTCCCCCTCCCTGTTGGTGGCTCCTCCTTCTGCCCCGTGAGTCTACCCTTGTGCTTCGAGCCATTTCTTTCAGCCTTTGTACCTTCCTTGGGTTGCTGCCTGTCCCCCTACTACCGTCCATGAGAAAACCTCCATAGAGAGTGGGCAGTGCTGGAGTTTCTACCTGAATCCTCAGGGGAGCTTGCTAAGAACACAGATTCCTGGTTCTCCTCTAAGAACTAGAATGTTCCATGAGGCACATAGGCATCTGTTTTGTAACATGGTCTCAAGACTCAGATGAGAGCCAGTAGGTTTGAGGTGCTGTGGTCTTGGGTCTTCTACAAGACCCCTATTCTCATTGGGGGACCAGGGAAGGGTGAAGCCGAGAGCAGCCACAATCCATGAGACAGGAGGGAGGGACCAGGTCCTGGGGGCTCTGAGTGCTCACGACGACTGAGTACACAGCAAGGGAATGAGGGTGGTGTAGGTTTTAGAACAGGAGAGGCCTTAGGTACTGTGGTCCAGCCATAGACAGACGATGTGGCTTGCCTGCAATGCCTTGGCCAATTCCAGGCCAGGAGTCAGGGGCACGTGCAGGGTGGAGCAGCGTGGGGGTGCTAGAGACCAGCTGTTTCCAAGTGAGAGGAGCTCCTCCAGGGAGGGAGCCAGCTGGACACCAGCCAATGCCTCCAAACACCCAGCAGAGAGCTGGAGGCTGTGGCCCATGCTGCCGGGCCCCAGGGCGTCCCTGTGGACCTTTAGCCATTCCCAGAGGCTGCTGGCTGTGTGCAGTCTCTCACTTGCTGTATACAATCTGCCAGGATGGGATACTGGGTTCACTTCCTAGGGCTGCCGGAGCAAGTGCCACACACTAAGTGCCTTAAACAACACACACTGATTTGCTCAGAGTTCTAGAGGTGACAGACCTACAACCAAGGCTTGCAGGGGCGTGCTCTTCTCCTCGCCTCCCCCAGCGTCTCGTAGCACCAGCTTCTCACTGCCTTGTGGCAGCAACGCTCCAACCTCTGCCTCCACCTCCACGTGGTCACGTTCCGTGTGTCTGTGTCCAAATTCCTCTTTTCTTAGAAAGGCACCGGCCAGCGCCACGGCTTAACAGGCTAATCCTCCACCTTGCGGTGCCAGCACACCGGGTTCTAGTCCCGTTCGGGGTGCCGGATTCTATCCCGGTTGCCCCTCTTCCAGGCCAGCTCTCTGCTATGGCCCAGGAAGGCAGTGGAGGATGGCCCAAGTGCTTGGGCCCTGAACCCCATGGGAGACCAGGAGAAGCACCTGGCTCCTGGCTTCGGATCAGTGCAATGCGCCGGCCGCAGCGGCCATTGGAGGGTGAACCAACGGCAAAAGGAAGACCTTTCTTTCTGTCTCTCTCTCTCACTATCCACTCTGCCTGTCAAAAAAAAAGAAGAAGAAGAAGAAAGAAAGGCACCAGGAGGAGCTGGCACTGTGGTGTAGCCAATAAAGCCGCTGCCTGTGATGCCGGCATCCTGTATGGACGCCGGTTCAAGTCTCAGTTGCTGCATTTCCTATCCAGCTCTCTGCTAAGGCCTGGGAAAGCAGTAGCAGATGGCCCAAGTGTTTGGGCCCCTGCCACCTACACAGGAGACCCAGATGAAGCTCCTAGCTCCTGGCTTCTGCCTGGTCCACTGCTGGCTGTTGCAGCCACCTGGGGAGTGAACCAGTGGATAGAAATGAACCAGTAGATGGAAGATGATTCTCTCTCTGTCTCTCCCCCTCTCTCTGTAGCTCAGACTGTCAAATAAATAAATCTTAAAAAACAAATAAAGGTAGCAGTCATACAGGATGAAGGGCCCACCCTAATCCAGTATAACCTCATTGTAATTTGGCTACACCTGCAATGACCCCTTAGCCAAAAAGATCGCCTTGGCTGCTGCTGGAGGTTAGGACTTCAGCGTGTCAATCCACAACAGATGTTTACTGATTTAATGTTTATCTTATCTCTGTCTCTACTAATGATATTTCCATTCTGGAAGAGATGAGCAGAGCCACAAGAGTTTACAGCACATGAAACAGGGGCTAAGCATGGGCTGGCCTGGCTCCCGGGCTGTGTCTGGAGTCTGCCCAGGCTGCAGGTGGAGGAGACTCCTGTCTGCCCCGTTCCCGTGCTGCTGCATCCCGCATCAGAAGCAGCCATTTGCAGTAGCCTGTTGTAGGAACACGTCTGGTACTGCCAAGATGGAAGAGCACGCGGTAGCAAAGCCATCCTGTTAATACGATGAGGGGCAGTGGACCAAACCCCCAAAGCACCTGCTACCTGACGATGCTGAAAAACAAGAACAGGGGGCTCAGGGAAGGGCCTCGACTCTGGAGGAATTGATCTGAGTCTCTGCCACTGCACCACCACGCAGGCAGCGGTACTTACAGAAACACTACCGTCTGCAAGAAGAATGCTTCCTTGAGCTGGGGAGTGAGTGTGAGTGTGTGTGTGAGTGTGTGAGTGTGTGTGTGAGTGTGTGTGTATGTGTTTCTCTCTCGCTCTTTTTTTTTATTGTCTCTACTCTGAAAGCAGCCCAGTCTCAGAGCTGCATGGAAGGGTGGTGGCAGCATAGGTACCTCAAACTCCAAAAGAAGTCCATGTTTCTAGAGAGGAGAACAGGGGACCATGGCCCCGTGGCCTAAAGAGTGCCTGGGAAACCCCATGCTTTTCCTGCGTGTGTCCCAGGGCATCTCCGTTGCATGGCGCTAGGGAGAGGCATTGGCAGGTGAACTTCTGACACCTTCTGTGTCCCTCTAGCTACAGAGCTGGACACAGAGGCTATGGGAAGCAGCCCCCCAGAGAGGAGGGAGCTGAACTAAAGAACAACCACTCTGGGTGTAAATGGGCCCAAGTTTTGGGCCCCACCATAACTGCACAGGTACAGAGAGACCAAAAGTCAGATCACAAAGGATGTGAGACTTGAACTGAACCCAAGCCAGCAACAAGTGCTGACCAAGCCCTGGAAGGCCGGATCAGCATCGCTCGTGAACAAAGATGCCAAAATTCCAAACAGAAATTTAACAAGTCACGGGTGGGTATAAGACAGCACCTGGACTGCCTGTGTCCTGTGTCTCAGGGCCTGGCTTCAGGCCACAGCTCCGTGCCCAGTTCCAGCTCCCTGCTAATACAGACCGGGAGGCAATGGACTGATTCAAGTACTGGGGTCCCTGCCATCAGCAGGGGAGATGTGGGTGGAGTTCCAGACTCCTGGCTTCAGCCTTGTCCAACTTTGGCTGTTGTGGGTGTTTGGGAAGTAAACCAGCAGATGGAAGTTCTCTGAATCCCTCTATCTCTATCTCTATCATCTCTCTCTCTCTCTCTCTCTTTCTCTCTCTCTCTCTCTCTATCTCTATATCTCTATCTCTATCTCCATCTCCATCTCTATCTCTATCTCTGTCATCTCTATCTATGTCATTCTGCCTTCAAATAGATAAAAATAAATACGTAAGGGCTGGCGTTGTGGTGCAGTGGGTTAAAGCCCTGGCCTGAAGCACCAGCACCCCATATGGGCACCGGTTCTAGTCCTGGCTGCTCCTCTTCTTTTTTATTTATGTATTTATTTATTTTGACAGGCAGAGTGGATAGTGAGAGTGAGAGAGAGAGAGAGAGACAGAGAGAAAGGTCTTCCTTTTTGCCGTTGGTTCACCCTCCAATGGCTGCCACGGCCGGCACACCATGCTGATCCGATGGCAGGAGCCAGGTGCTTCCTCTGGTCTCCCATTCAGGTGCAGAGCCCAAGGACTTGGGCCATCCTCCACTGCACTCCCGGGCCATAGCAGAGAGCTGGTCTGGAAGAGGGGCAACTGGGACAGAATCCGGTGCCCCGACCAGGACTAGAACCCGGTGTGCCAGCGCCGCAAGGCGGAGGATTAGCCTATTGAGCCATGGCGCCAGCCACCAGCTGCTCCTCTTCTGATCCAGCTCTCTGCCATGGCCTGGGAAAGCAGTAGAAGATGGCCCAAGTCCTTGGGCCCCTGCACCCACGTGAGAGACTGGAAGAAGCTCCTGGCTCCTGGCTTCGAATTGGCACAGCTCCAGCCATTGTGGCCATCTGGAGATTGAACCAGTGGATGGAAGACCTCTCTGTGTCTCTACCTCTCTCTGTAGCTCTGTCTTTCAAATAAATACAGTAAATCTTAAAAAAAAATACATAAACATTTTTAAAAAACTGATAGTGAACATGGAAATTCTCTTTTGAAAGAAATATACATAAAAAAGTGAGTTTTATTTTTTGTAAGGTAAATAAAAATAAAACTTAAAATTCCACATGAACTAGAATAACAAGTAACACTGGAAATATACAAAACTGAAAGGGAAGAACAAAGACGTGGGAAGTTTTAAATCCAAGTTGCCACTCAAAGAGCTGTACCCTAACTTGCTGATGGCCATGACTTTCCCAGCTCATGACTAGCTAATCATGTTACTGGAAAAATGAGCCAGACCTTGAGGAAAGGGGACATTGGAGGATGAGATTTGAGGGGGTGAGAGGAGCAGAGTGGAGAGAAGACGGTCTGGAATAAGGCGCATTGCTGTAGACAATTTCAATGTCTCTGAGCATCTGGTAGGTCACCTATCGTCCCTCTACAGGCACCGGCTTCTAGTTTTTTCTTTCTAAGAGTTTGTCAAAGGCAGAAGCTCCTCAGCCACACATTTGATTCAAACAACACACCAGCCATGTACGTAGGATTGTTCCTGCTTCACAAATGTGGACACTGGGGCCAGAAAGACTGAGTGACATAGTCAAGGCCTCCAAGCTGCTAAGAGATAACTCTGACAAGAACCCGGCCTGTGAGTGCCTGTGTGGATGCAGGAGGTGGGAGTGACTTCAAGAGCTAGGAGGCTTCTTAGGTTTGCTTGCCCGCTTCTGTGTTGATCATGGGCACTGCAAACGCAGAGCCAAGAGTCCTGGACGCACAAGACAGGGGGTTTAGATTCTAAGAGGAGACACTGACGACAAGGAGAACATTTCGGTTTTTCCGTGGTTGTTGTTGAACAGCTGCCTGGACAGGAAAAAGGCCTGGACAGGGCCCCAGGCACAGCTCACTCTTGTCATGCGATTGCTCCTAATCCTCCCCTTCCTGCTAAGGGCAGGTGAGGCGCCATGAAAATGGTGGCATTTCAATGTGGCGCATCGTCTCTACAGCCAGCCTTTCTGATTAAAAACACCCAGGGCAGGTGTTTGGTGCCGAAATGAAGATGCCACCTGGGACATGTGCATCCCGTATCGCAGTGCTTGGTTTGAGTCCTGGCCACTCCACGGCCAACCCAGCTTCCTGCAAACGTGCACCCTGGGAAGCAGCAGGTTCTGGCTCAGGTGTTTGCCTCCTTGTCAGCACATGGGAGACCTGGGTTGAGTTCTAGGTTCCCGGCTTCTGCCTGGCCCATCCTGGCTGTTGCCGGCATTTGGGGAGTGAATCAGCAGATGAAGATCTCTCTCTCTCTCTCTCTCTCTCTCTCTCTCTCTGTGTGTATCTCTGTCTTGCTGCTTTTCAAATAAGGTAAAAATTAATGAATCTTTTAGAAACAAAAGACCCAAAACACAAGTATTTCTCTGTAGAGGCCCCAAGTGGACTGTGTCTGACAAGCCCCTTCCCCCAGGCCCTTTATTCATTCCCCTCCCCTCCCTTCCCCTCCCCTCCCCTTTTCTCCCCTCCCCTTCCCTTCTCTTATCTTCCCACCTCTTCTTATTTGAGAAGGGATTCCCAATAGAGCCAAGACTTAAAACTCCTCTGAACAATGAGAAAATATCCCAACCCTGGCCTAGCACTCACTTCTCTGATTTCCAGAGTTCCTATCCCAGATTTTCTAACCTTGGGGAAGTTAAAAAAAGAAAATAAAAAAAGCACAGCCCCCTTCCTGCAGCCTCCACCATGAAATATACCTTCCCTCTGCCCCACGTACTTCCCCCACTTGAAGCTCTGGAAAAAGAAAACAACTACCTGCCTCTAGTTATGCTTGTTTTTCCAAACACCTCTTGTGAAATGCAAAGTTTTAATAACATGGAAATGATCATTTGGTGGATTACAGGGTAGTAAACGCTAGGTTGGAAGTGGCACACACACCAAAATGTGGGACCCATGTGATGTTTATGGTGGGGAAATGTAATATTTAATAAGCAAGAAGTGGAGGAAATGCGGGGCAGGTTTCCCCTTCCTTCCTTCTCCAGTAGAAATTAAACAACTTTTACACATCGCGTAGTCTTCAGTAGAGGGTGTTAATGAAGTCCCCAATGCCTCTTCATCTGATCAAACTTTATTGTCTGTGTCAGGCTGCCAATTAAGGCACGGCTCTCCTATCGCACAGACTTCCCGAGCCGCCCCAAAGGTTAATTGAATCATGTACATGCGATGCTCCGGTGGACAGGGGGTTGGAGAACACCTTTCAGGCAGTGGATCTGTTGGGAGCACAAATAAAAAAAAATCCTGCGACTGTTACACAGGCAGAGTGGAGGCTCCTGAGAGAGGGGGAGTGACCAGAGCCCATCTAACCGCCTCAGCCTTCTTCTTCCCCTGTGTTCAGCTCTTCTTGGACCTCTTTCAAGTTTTTGGGAGCCTTCTCCATCTCGGCTCTTCTTAGTCAATGCACTTTGCTGAGAAATACAGAAGTTGTCTAAGTCTAGAATGTAGGAAGAGCTCTGTAAGTAGGAGATATTACTGCTGTTAGAAGACCTTTGATTCCAAACCTCTTCAGTATTCTAAGAGAAGCTCAGTCTCCAGGATGCTTGGCACGAGGCGTTGGTCACTGAATAAGCCAGCTTGAGTTACTGGGGGGCATACACCCCCATCTGGGCACAAGAAGGGTTGTGTCGCAGGGCTGAGAGCTCACTCATGCAGATCAGAACAGAACTGCCCTCAGGGCGGAGCCAGGCCCTCACCAAGCTGCCATTATGCCACTGTGCCTTGAGTAAGACATAGCTACGGTCAGGAAGCCCTGATGTGTCTTGGCCAGTCCATTCTGATCTCTGTCACAATGACCTTGATGGTGTCCTAGCTCCAGACATGTCTCTGCCCATGTGCTTGTTTGTCATTCTGCCTTGAAAAAGAAGCCAGCCAGGATGAAAATCTCCTAGGTGACCCAGCTTTAGCTCTCTGGCAGAAATCGCAAGCTGCGGGCCAACATTCATTCTCTCTGTCTTCTGTCTTCTGTTCAGGCACATGGTTGACTCCCAGTCTTCCTTGTAATTAGGTATGGCTTCCGTGCCATCACATATTTTGCAGCTAAATAACATTGATTTTTTTTTCCTTTCCTGCCGGCATTGTCTTTCTCTAGTGCCCATCCATTGTCTCCTAAACCAAAGCCACATATTTTAAGTTTTTGAGACAGTAAAACCTCCTTTGAAGAAGGAAGGCATTTCAAAAAATTCATGGAAAATGGAATTAAACTGCATGTTTATTTAATGCAAAAAAATTTCAAACTCATGCATAGTTTTATCACAATATGCATTTCCGTGAGCTTTTTGAAGACTCCTCATAGCAAGTGTGATAGAAGCTGTTCTTGCTGAAGTAGCAGTGCAGCTTTGCTGCTACTGACCCCTGCGAAGCTCTGCTCCACGTGGTGACTCAGGGATCCATGTTCCTTCCCTCCTGAGAGTCTGTGGCCTCGGGTTATTATCTACACCAGCTGGTAGCCAGAGGACAGAAGGCACAGAGAACAGGAATCATATTATCTCCCTTAAAAGCTCAGAAGTGCAATACACCGGCATTCTCTCACATTTCATTGTGTGGAACTGTCACATTCAGTAACCTGGAAGCCAGACTACAGAACCTGCCACCCTACGGGAAGACTTTGCAGACGAACTAGATGAATGGATTTCCTGTATAGAGCCTCCAAACGGCTCATGTAAACATATATTATTAAAAAAATCTATTCATAGATTAAAAATTTTGCACCAAAATAAATTTATTTTTCAATTGCATTTTCTGTTATTCAGCTCCACGTTTGGAGTATTCCTGTATCTCTATTGAAAAGCATGAATTCTGGTATTTAAGAAGAGGAATGGAAGGGAACAGATGAGCAGAGGAACTTGAGAGTTTGTTGGAAAAGCCAGCTGCTCCTGAAATAGCTGGAGAATAGACTTCTGCCCTTCCACCAAGCTTGTTTGAAAAGTCCTCAGCGAAGCTTCCATAAACTTGGGAAACAGATGCATGGGAACACGTCTAAGAACTCTGTCTGGCCCAGGAGTCTGGTTGTGTTTCCCAGCATGTAAAATTGGCTGGGAAACAGCCAATGACAGCCTACAACAGAAGACATAGGCCTTAAGTTTTCAAGAGAATTATACTGTCAGAAAGGTGTCTGCGTATGAATCCTCCCATCAGTGCACATGTCTGTTTTGTGCGGCTGTGGCGGGGTACTGTGCCCGGGACTGGGTGATTTAGGAGGAACAGAGATTGTTCTGGGGGCTGTGAAGCTCCAGGTTGAAGGACTATCTTCAAAGAGCACCTTCTTGCTGCATCAGGCAATGGTCCCAGGGGCACAGGGAAAGGAGCAGGAGTGAGGGTGCAGGGAAGGGAAAACTCACCTCCATAACAGATGCTCTTGCATGGGAACCAACTCACTCCACGATAGCATTGATCCATTCATGAGGGCACAGCCCTCCGATCCCAATCACCTCTTGGAAGCCTCGCTCCCAACACTGATGTGTGGGGTTAATCTTCCTATCCATGAGCTTTGAGGCACACGTCTTAACCCCAGCAGCCTCGGAACGTGCATAAGCAGCAGGAGGGCTGTGAGAGCTGGGCAGCATGCAAGAGATGCCTGCACTCCATGCCCACTTCGGCTGCAGCATGAGCGAAATGGACAAGGGGGAACAGCCCGGAAACCAAAGCCGGGAACCTTGGACAGCGACGGACAAAGGGCTCTTCCCTTGGAGGAACACGAAGGTCTCATCAGGGATCTTCCTTCAGGACAGGGGCTAGGGCTCTCCCCAGGCCTGCCTGGCAGGATTTCCCACAGCTCCAGACCAGGGACTGCTGTGCATGGCACATTGTCCCCTCCCCAGGTGAAAACTACCTCTCGGCTTGCCTTGTCCCCACTCAATCATTGCAGAACACGAGTGTGTGTAAGTGCAGGAGAGCAGGAGAGGTGACTTACCATCAGCCCAAAATTGTCATATCCACATGTGGTAAGAACTGTCCAGCACCCAAAGGTGCTGGCCTGGAGTCTGGATCCATAGCTGGAGTCCTATGCATGGACTACAAAGCTTTTTTTTTTGGACTCAGATAAATCTATCCTCGGACCAGCACTGTGGGCATTGGTTAAACTGCTGCAGTTCACACCAGCATCCAATATCAGAGTGTCAGTTCAAGTCCTGGCTGCTCCACTTCCAGTTGAATTCTCTGCTGATGCACCTGAGAAGGGAGCAGAAGATGGTCCAAGTGCTTGGGCCCCTGCCACCCTCCTGGGAGATCCAGATGGAGTTCTGGGCTCCTGGCTTCAGCCTGCACCAGAGCTGGCCATTTAGGCCATTTGGAATGGTGAACCAGCAGAAAAAAGATCTCTCCCCCCCCCCCCTCTCTCTGATAAAAAATAAATAAATAAACCTATTTTGAATTCCATTTTCCTTGACCTTTGTGAATCATCTGTGCACCTAGAAGTCATGGAAGAGGCGGCAAGATGGCGGAATAGGCAGGAAGCACACTTAGTCCGGGGGGAGAGAAAGTTTAATATAAGTGGAGATACTGCAGGGTCAAGGAAGAGTAGCAGATGAAACAGCAGAGGAAACTCTTCCGGAACTAGTGATTCACAGTGGACCTGCGTGGAGAGCGTGGGAGCCCAAGTTCGGGACACCAGCGGCAGACTCAACGCACCAGCGCTGGAACGCGAGGTGAGCCGAACCTCCATAGCCCGAGATACCAGCAGGCAAGCGGAAAGAGGAGGCTAGAGGGAACGAGGCTTGAAACTCCGTGGGGAAAAGTTCACCAGGCTAACTAGAAGAGAGAGAAAATAAAAATAAAAAAAGTGACTGATACGGACACAAGTTTCTCTCTCTCCGCTCACCTCTCACAGGCGAGCAAGACAGAGCAGGCGCCATTTTGGACATACGTCATAAGCAGGGCGACCTCAGGTCTGCACCAGCCCTGAGCCTAGCAGAAAAACCTGACTCTGTGGGGAGGGGTGACATAACAGGAGATTAGCATCTAACTTGGCAACCCAGTGGGAGACTGCAGGAGAATTGGAGCCCACACTGAGGGCAAAAGAGATTCCCTGTGTGGCCCTTGGGAAAGAGCTTCCGATCTCTGGCTCCTGTGGGTATATCATTTGCCTGCTAACTACCTCCAATTACGTTCAGCTGTGCAGAATTACTTCCCTTTTAAATCAAAAAAAAGAAAGAGAGATTTACCACACCTAACCTGGGAGTGTCATCCTTGACACACCCTCAACCCTGAGGAACCAAACACAGCTCTCAGTCCACACTCATCTCAAGCCTCTAAGGCTCCACTGAAAGCAGACAGTCCACTTAATATAGAGCCAAAGTGTAACAAGAAAAAACACCACAGTGAAGAAACCAAATATCTCCAACATGCCAAACAACAAACGCAAAAACCAAGCTAACAAGAACAAGGAAGAAACTATGACGCCCCCAAATGAAAAAGACACCCCAATTCAAGATTATGAAGATGATGAGATCGAAGAAATGCAAGAAGCGGATCTCAAAAAATTGATAAGAACATTAAGAAGTTCTCAAAAACAAATTCTTGAACTACAGAAATCCTTCATGGACAAGATAGAAAATCTCTCTCGTGAAAGTGAAATATTAAGGAGAAATCAAAATGAAATGAAACAACTACTGGAACAAGAAACTCTGATAGTGACTAGAAATCATAATGAAATGAAGAGTTCAATAGATCAAATGACAAACACATTAGAGAGCCTTAAAAACAGAATGGGCGAAGCAGAAGAGAGGATATCAGACTTAGAAGACAGAGAACAGGAAAGGAAACAGGCAAACCAAAGAAAAGAAGAAGAAATTAGAAATCTAAAAAATATTGTCGGGAATCTACAGGATACTATTAAAAAACCCAACATTCGGGTTCTAGGAGTTCCTGAAGGCATGGAGAGGGAGAAAGGATTAGAAGGCATTTTCAGTGAGATACTAGCAGAAAATTTCCCAGGTTTGGAGAAGGACAGAGGCATCTTAGTACAGGAAGCTTATAGAACCCCTAATAAACATGATCAAAAGAGATCATCACCACGACATGTTGTAATCAAACTCACCACAGTGAAACATAAAGAAAAGATCCTAAAAGGTGCAAGAGAGAAACGTCAGATCACTCTTAGAGGATCTCCAATTAGACTCACAGCAGACTTCTCATCAGAAACCCTACAAGCTAGAAGGGAATGGCGAGACATAGCCCAGGTACTAAGAGAGAAAAACTGCCAGCCCAGAATACTATATCCTGCAAAGCTCTCATTTGTGAATGAAGGTGAAATTAAAACTTTTCATAGCAAACAGAAACTGAAAGAATTTGTTGCCACTCATCCTGCCCTGCAAAAGATGCTTAAAGATGTCTTACACACAGAAACACAGAAACATGGTCACCAATATGAAAGAAGGTAAAGGAAGGAAACCTCACAGCAAAAGATCACAGGAAGCTCAATTTCTCTTTGACATAGAATTAAACTCTGATGCTCTGTTAAAGCAATGTGTTAAAGTAATCTATTATGTTCTCTTGATGTCTGTTAAATTTTAATTGTTCAAAAACAGCTGCATTTTTATTAAGAGCTATGGGTTATTTAAATATGTGCTTTTTTCAAAAATTTGAATAATCACCTTGTAACAATGACCAAATTTGGTCTATGTTATGTCATGATTTTAAGAAATCTTCTTTCAACCAGATAGTTTGGATTTTGAGCCTTCTTGGCATTCTTGACAGGCATTCAAAAAATCAAAGTTTCAAACAATCTGGTCTCTAAAATTTCCAGTAAATCCTGGACTTTGGTTTTTCCAGTTTGGGCCCAACTGAAAAAATCGAAGGACCTATGTCTCTCATCTTATAGAGACACCAACTAATCAGTCTATTTGGAGTATACTAGAAGGACTGTCAAGATGTGATGTGGTACCAGACTTTAAGTTTCTATAATGGAAAATGCTATTAATACAAATGTTTGAGAATTAAAAAGTCTAATGATCTTGTGTTACTAGACATGATAGTTATCTTAATGAGAAAGCCCCAGAGGCTTAAAGGGTTAAATACTTGTAAAATCCTACAGGTGCTTTCAAAAATACTGTGAAGTAAGCAAGTGCCTCTTGTTGGTTGATGAGTTTATAATTTTAAACATGGCGACTTAAAGTCTTTTGTCATCCACAGTTATATATGATCTGCTGCTCATAAAACTAAAGCGTTGTTGGTTCTGTGTTTAGCTGTCCTCCTATAGGTTCCTATGGACTTTTTCCAGCCACTTATATTGTATTCAGTACTTTGTAAACAGATGAAGCCAATAATGTATTAACAGTACCAACTGAGAGAAAGTATGGTTAACTGAGGTTACTAAAAACAAAAAGCAATTCAAATCAATTGGCAATCTACAAAAAGAGTTAAAGATTTTAATAGCTATTATTAAAATTGATATATTGGTCTATTATGCTATATTATATGTGTGTACATATTGTATATCCACATGGGAAAATTTTATTAAGAGTTTTATTTTAAATGGCTTATAGATAAGATTGTCCATAAATTTAAGCTGCTAAAATCAATCAAAGATACATTTTAATTTGTGGGACCTGAATCTGTGTATCATATGTTTTAGACTTGTTGGTAGAAAGAAACTAAAAACCTTTTAGATGGTTGTGCTTAAGTTTACTGGCTAAACAAACTACACCATGTTAGATATTTAAGAGGTGTTTTCAAATACATGATTCTTAAAATTTATAGAAGGCATTGGACCTTCTGGTAAATGTTTTCTTAAGTTGTTATCTAATGGTTGAAACAGTTTGCTAAGTATTCATGTGATATTGCTATTGTCAGCAAGCAATCTAGGACTTGCTCCCTCATTTCTCTATTCTAAGCCCAACTTGTTCTTTCATTTCTCTATTCTCTTCAAGGTAGGAAACTAATTCTATTATGAAGGAATCTGTAGGATGCACAATTTAATCTTTAGACCTTATAAAAGAGATGGCTAACATTTTTCTGTAATAGCATAGCCAAAATAAGAACTCAAATAATAATCTCATAGCTAGATTCACTTCGCCATCAGCGAAGTATACAGTAAGTAGAAAAAACCTCCCTTTCAGACCAAAGGGAAAGAAAGTTTTTAAGTGAGAATATAATTTTCCTCATGGACATTGTCTACCTTAGAAAAACTACTACAGAACATGCCTGTGACTATACACTTGTAGTTCAGGCCACCGAAGATTAGAGATGGGAAACGGGCACTCCCTTGACTTGCATCCTCTGGTCTGCTTTAACACAAACCAGGAGGAAAGGAAAGCTAGGCATCAGAAGCAATGGGTGGCAGGCCTATTAATGGCTGATCTGTACAGTGATCTGCCCTCAAGGAGACCCAACAGGCCAGTCCACTGCAGTGGCTTTCAATGTGGTAAGCCTGGGCTTCAGCAGAAGTCAGCTTGTGAAGAGCCCTGGCAGCTCTGCCAAGAGTTGGATCACTGGAAATGGACCTGCCCTGGAGTCGAAGGATGCCCAGGTCAGAGCCACAGATCTTATTGGCTCTAAGCTGAAAAGCCCTTCACTCAGCCCAACTTCCAAAGGGACCACTGCAGCTGAGGGTATGGTCAAGTAGGGTCAGCAACATTGCAGGCAGAACTGTAAATTTCTTGTTAGAGATGCCACCTGCCTTTACCTGGCCAGCTCTCCTCCCAGGCCAGCCAAGTAATGAAAGTCAACAGAGTGCCTTCCCCTAGGAGGTTCACACCTCCCTTAGGATATACCCCATGTGAAGAGATAGATAGGTCTGGGCCTCTGAATTTACAAGGCCTAAAGCCCACCAGATTATTATCAAGCCCCTTCTGTCAGGTTCTATTTGCCTCTCAATCAGAAAACTTAATTGTAGCTTAGACAGCACCTTTCTTAGCTCCTCTAATAATGACTCTGTCCTTTGTTCTAGGCCCTGTCTAGTGCACTTGGGCCTCATTCCTTTGTAATCATAACCTCTACTCTACCACCAATGGCTCTACTCCCAACCTGTGTGTACTGATGGTCCTCTTCCCCACTTAATGCTGTATAATTGTTCAAACCTGGTAAATGCCACTCTTAGGATCATTGGTTATTATCCTCACTCTGTCTTTTATGACCTTGTCTAAATATGATCAGAGTCGGCAAACTTGGAAGGCTTCCATAGCCTTGGCAACTCATGACGACAGCCTAGGGTGGTTACTGGCGCCATAAACTAGAGTGTCAATTTGTTGGGTCAACAACAGGAGCCACTGTGCACTTGCTCCTCATGTGGGATCTCTGTCCTTAATGTGCTGTACATTGTGATTTAATGCTATAACTAGTACTCAAACAGTATGTTTCACTTTGTGTTTCTATGTGGGTGCAAACTGTTGAAATCTTTATACTAAATTAATCTTCTGTATATAAAGAGAATTGAAAATGAATCTTGATGCAAATGGAAGGGGAGAGGGAGCGGGAGGGGGGAGGGTTGTGGGTGGGAGGGAAGTTATGGGGGGGGGAAGCCATTGTAATCCATAAGCTGTACACTGGAAATTTATATTCATTAAATAAAAGTTAAAAAAAAAAAAAAAAGAAGTCATGGAAGATATGGGTTCTGGCATTTTAGAGTTGAGATGGAAGGGATCAAAAGGAGCTCTGAGGGAGAGGCCAAGGCTCACACGTGGGAGCTGGAGGGTGCTGTTGGAGGGTAATCAAGGCCATGGGAGCTGACCTCACCAAGGCCGGGCCTACCTGTTCAACATGTGTTTACTGTCCTTTGAACCAGAGCGCATTTTTAACTCTCCCTGCACAAACAGGTGCCTGACAGAGCCCTCACCTTGAGATTTCTGCTGTTAGGGGAGCCCAGAAGAACTGCAGGGGCTTGCAAGCTTCCCTTCTTGTAGCCAGAGTTGACCTCAGCCCAACCTTGGAAATGGCAGGACTACTTGTTACTTCCATGTCCCTCCCTTTGTACGGGGACGTGTCCAGCCCAGAAGCCTCCTGAATTCTTCAGTCTGCATGAGCCCTCCACACCCAATGTCTTCTTTGTCAGAGCTCGCCATCAGCGCCACCCTTTCTGTCCTTGGAGTGCTCTACTTCACACTCTGGTTTTCCTGTTCTATAATCATGAGGTTTGTAAGTAAATCCCATGAACAACCACAACCAGCCACTGGAGTCAGACCCATCTTTGCCCACCCCACGCTCCTGCTCCAGTGGGTTTCATGATAGTGTCCCTGCAGTTGGGGACACTGCAGCGGAACCTCCAGCTCTGTGATGGCCAGCCAGGTGTCCTGGGGGTGGCCGGGAAGTGTCTGGGTGTCTGTGTAGCAGCTGCAGCAGGCAGAACCCTCAGAAGAACATAACTGCTAGGAACATGGCCTTCGTCCCATCCTGGCTCTACAACTCCCTGCCGATGTGACCTGGACTTCACTATTCTGTGCCTCACCTGTAAACTGGGGCTGACCAGAGCACATGGAAAGATAAATGAGATTGTCTGAAGCCTTCCAGTCTGGTTAACTTCACCAGCGTGGTGTCTGTTGTGGCTGTACCAGTCAGCCATTCCTTCCTGTTGCTGAATACTGGTCAAGTGTATAAGCCACAGTAGTTTATCTTGCCGCCTGCGGATGGGCATCTGAGTCACCTCCAGACTGAGGCTGTTGTGAATACAGCTGCTATAAACCGTCTTGTGTCGTATGCTAAGTGTCAGCTTCACCACGTAAGAAACCATCAAACTGGCTCTCCAGGAGCCTGGGCCATCTTGTCTTCTGCCCGACCAAGGACGAGTTCTCCCGTTGCAACACATGCTCCAACACTTGGTATTTCAGGCTTTTGAATGTAGCCATTCTAGTGCATTGTGATGGCGTTCGTGTGCATTTCTATACTTTTTTTTACTCTTTTGGAAAAATCACATCCACCTTAAAAGCAAACTGAAGCCATTTAATTGCTTCTGCTCCGTTTCCACTGGGGATTCTCAAAGACTCCAGTTATGCTGAGCAAAGTCCACGTGGAAGAAACACATCTAGGCTTGCAACAGGTCACTCTGAGGGACAATACTCATTTGAACATTGCATTTTGGACAAATGGCTTTTTAAAAAATGATTCATTTAAACATTTCTTATATTTTGCTTTAGTTTACTGTGTGTACAAGACTCCCTCATTGAGAATTCCATTTCTCAAGTTTTCAGCTAGCAAAACTTAGTACAATCAGTGGTACATGTAGGAAGTTATTTATGGGAATAATGATATTAATATATAAATTCACTCATTCATCAAGTTCCTGCTGAGTGTTACACAAAAATAGACAAGGTCCCACCCTTGTGAAACTTACAAAGTATCCAGAAGCAATCACATGAAATATAATCACCTAGTTTCTACTGTGATAAGGGTGGGTGAATTAAAGCATGACTAAAAAATTAAAGGAATAATAACTACAATAAAAACACTAATGATACAGAGATTGACGTGTCCCCAATGCATATGCTTTATCACTGCAAAGCCTATGAAGGTCTGGAGATGGATAATTACACGTGCGTGGGGCTGAATAATTAAAAATGTATTATCTCAATAAAGAAAGAAAAGGAAAATGCAGCCCTATGGACTATGGTTTTTAAAACTCAATCTTGTTACCGCATAGCAGGTGCTTCAGTGGTGAATAGGCCAGAATCAGTCTACCTGGGTCCACGACTCTTGCTGAACTTTGATCTCAGTGCCCGTATCCGCAAGGATTCAGTGAGTTACCTTTGTAAAGGACTTAGGATACCCAGCACATAGCAAGTGCTTCCAAGCTTTCGTTGTATGTCCTCAGCAAGTTTTTGCTGCTTTGCTATTCACATTTTTTGTCTTTGCTATTCACATTTTTTGTCTTGTTTTGCTCTTAACAATTCTGACTTTTCTGGTGTATTCTGGTATTACTGCTGAATGGAATTCAGCAGAATCTTGTAGCAATGCAGCCCTGTGGATCGGAATTCAGAGTTTACAGCATGGAGGGGCATCTAAACCTCCCACTGCACAGGGAGGGGAAGAAGGACATCCAGGGGACAGGGAGACCACTGTCTACTGCTCCTAAGAACTCGAGAACCAAACAAGGGGCTGGCACACATTGTATCAAAATTTGCCACCCATAGGGTGATAATATCATTTATTCTCCAAATCAGGACACTTTGGGAAATGGAAGTATAAACCTGGATTGTCCCAGATAAACCAGAATGTGTAGTCTTCCTAAAAATGTGCCAGGCACTGGGCTAGGAACTTAAAATATCTTCTTAATTACTGAACTGACCGCATTCAGGTAAGAGTAAATATCATATGATTCTTATTTGGCACCTGGGAAATCAAGTTCGTGAGAGGTTAATTAACTGGTCCCTCAAATCTCATCACAGTTGGAAACAGAAGCCCTGGGACTTGGCTGCAGGTCCCTGATTCTAAGGCTCCTGCCTTTGCCACTGACCTTCCTACTGTCAAGTCCCCAAGACTTCCCCTTGCACGTTCCTCCCTTGCCTCTCTACTTCTAGGTCTTTTGAAAAATGTGTTCATGAACATTTTCAGACATACAAAAAGGCGTAGAGACCATGAAAGCCCATAGCCTACCACCCAGCTTAAGAAATGAAGTCCATTGGCAGTGTCCAGTGTCTGTCTTCCCAATCCTATTTGCATCCCATCTCCAAAGGAGCTGAAACTATCCTGAACTTGGTTGTATAAATTCCGTGGAAGACTCTTTGGTGTCAGGTCACGCAGAGGTACCCACGAAAGGCACACCGTCTAGTTTTGCAGGCTTATAAGTGACTGCACACAGTGTGTGATCCATTGCACCTCCATTCTCTTGCTTAGCACTGCTGTAATAGTTTCTTCTGTCCTGATGAAACCCCTGAGGTTTGGTACTTAGAAAGAAAACTGGTTTACTTAGCTCACAGTTTTGGGGACTGGAAGTCCAGACAGTGTGGCTGCACCTCTGGCAAGGGCACCCCTGGTTGCCTTGCTTCGAGCAGATGGCATCATGGTGGGAGTGCGTGGGACAAGACAGGGAGCCAGAGCGTGACGGGGACCCCACGGGAACTACATCAATTCCTTCCAAGGACTTATCCCTAATGACCCAAGGACCATGCCCCTCATGACCCAAGACCTCCCAATAGGCTCCACCTCTTAAAGATCTCACCAACTCTTAACATTCCCACGAGCTTCCAACCCATGAAGCCAAGAAGCCATGGGGGACAAACCACAGTGAGACCACAGCATCCAGCAGTGTGTGTGCCCAGCATTTCATTGATCTATTCTCCTCCCCACAAACAAGCAAAGTAGACGCAGTTGCCCACTCTTCCACACAGTGCTCTTCTGCAGCTTCTTGGACATTTGTTTGTCCTCTGGAGTGTGCACACCCAGGCGTGGGCTTGCGGGATGTAGGTCCTCACGTACCTTCTGTTTCACTAGACATTGTCAGCTTGTTCTCCTTAGTGACTTGGGGGAAACCCAGCCTCTCATGGGCCACGTGTGTGAGCCAGGCTCGCATCATATCCTCGTAAACACTGGTGTGACCAGACTCTATGTGAAACATTATTTATTATCTGTGTAATATATTATTACAAAAACAATTATATTTAAAATATTATTTTATATGTAATATAAATACATATAATACATATAATAATTATATGTAAAATATTATTATATGTGTAATAATATTTTGAAGTGACAGTATCATGTTTTTTAGATGTTTATTCATTTTTTTGTTTCAGAGAGAGAGAGGGAGAGAGAGAGAGTGCTCCCATCTGCTGATTCATTCCCCAAATGCCTGGATGCTGAGAATTCAATTCAGATCTCCCACTTGAGATCTCCTCCCTCCCAGGGTCTACATTGGCAGGAAGCTGAGGTGGAGCCTGGACTTGGATCCGGGCACTCTCTGATATGGGATGCAGGCACTCACGTGGCATCTTACCCACTGCACCAAATGCCTACCGTTCACTATGGTTTTCTTTTTCATTTCTCTGCGTTGATCGTTGGTTGCTCAGTTTTTCCCCTCATCTCACTGCCTCTCCACAGCCCTGGGCTCATCTCCTGAGAAGGCTGCCTCCACAGAAGAAAGTCATTCTTTCTTACCCTTCTGCTCCAACTGCAGGTGCCCTGTGATTTAGGGGGTACACTGCCAACTGTGCTGGAGAAAGTGGCAAAAGATGACATAGTAACAAACAGAGGGATGCTACAGATATCCCACAGTCCTGAGAATGTCTTCCTTTCAAAGCCTGCACTTTTAGGGGCTTTATTGTTTTGTGGTTTTTTTTTTTTTTTTTTTTTGGACTGGGGCAATGGATATATTCTCATCAGTTCCTAAAGTTCTCTAAGAAAAAAATTGAAATTCAGTCTTCACTCTGATCAGAATCTTAAAATTATATTAATATAAGCATTTTCAGAAACATCTTGGTTCTATTTATTAATTTCATTTATTTGAAAGGGAGAGAGAGAGAAGGAGAGAGAGAAAGAGAGATTGCTCCCATCTGTTGGTTCTCTCCCCAAATGCCTACAACAGCCAGGGCTGGGTCAGGCCAAGGCTGGAGGCTACGAAGTCCAAACCTGTGTATCTGTCATGGCTATCAGGGGCCCAACTCTGTGAGCCATCACCTGCTGCCTCCCAGGGTTTATTGCACATTAGCAGGAAGCTGGACTCAGGAGCAGAGCTGGGACTCAAACTTCGGCACTCCCACATGGAATGCAGGCATCCCAATCAGTGCCTTAACTACTGCGCCAAATGCTCATTTACAAATTTCTTGACCCCAAGTGTCTTCCGGGACATAGTTTCATAATTCAATGTCTCTTCTTCTTTCTCTGTGCCCCCAGTACCCACAGACCCACCCTTTGGTAACATATGAAATCCAGATTTGCTCATACCATTCAAGCTGACGTTTCTATTACTTTCAAGAAAGAAACTGTCTCTCCCTTCTTCCTCTTGCTTTTCCTGAGCTCAACTCCACTCTCTCTCTGACTTCTTTAACCTCAGTTCATGCACACAAAGGAACTTTCTTGTAGCAAAAACCTGGTTCTCACCTCCCCTTCCATCAAAGTATTTCTTCTGGAACACTTCGTAGGCAAATTTTCCCAGAGACTACAGCTCAAACAGGAACAGAATTGCAGAGGAGAAAGATCACAAACCTTGGAATCAGACAGGGTGGTGCTTAAATCCTGGCTCTAACACAATAGCCATCAGCAGGAGAATAAGGGAATGTTAGAATTTACTTCATGCCAACAAAATCAACCACTTGGATAAAATGGACAAATTGTTTGAAGATGCAAATGACAAGAACTGACTGAAGGAGAAAGAGAAACATCTAAAAGTCCTATAGCCATTAGAGAGATGTAAATAACATTTTAAAAAACAGGCAAAACTTTCCCACAAGGAAAATATCAGGGAGGAAAATGCCAGTCCTCCAAAAATTCGTCTGGAAAATAAGAGGACGAAATTCCTCCCGAGTCATTCTGTGTGGGCATCGTGGCTGACACTGAAATCAGAGACATGACAAGAAGAGAAAACGTCAGCTCTCTCATGGCTACAGTCACAAAGGTCTCTAATTACTAAGGACCTCCATACAGCATCATGTCGAAAAGGTAATACATCACACCAAATAAAGTTTATATCAGAAATACAGGGTTACTTCGACATTCAAAAACTAATCCATTTAACTGATTGTATTAAGAGAATAAAAAATAATATCATATGCTTAGCTAAATAGATGCAGAAAATGCATTCAATAATAGTTAATATCTATTCGTGACTTTTTAAAAATTCATAAAAAAACAGAAATAAAGGGGAAATTCCCTAACCTGATAAGGCGTATCTGTGGAAAATGTGGAGCTAGCATCATATTTCATATTGAAATACTGTATGTTTTCCCACAACATTGGAAAAACACCAAAATATTCTATCTCATTGCACCTATTCAGCACCATAGTTAGAGGTCTTAGCTACTGCAATACAGAGAGAAAAAGAAATCAGACACTTATTGACTAGACAAGAATAAATAAAAGTATATTTATTTGTAGAAAATACATACTTCAAAAATCCTAAGAAAGTTATCAAACAGTTATTTATATCCACAAATAACTTGTACAAAACTATTCATATTAATTTTTTCAAAATTTCCAAATATTGACAAAAATATGTGCCCACCAACAGATGAATAGATAAACTAATACTCAACAACAAAAAAGATGAACAATTGACACATGAAAAATGCAGATAAATTTTGAAACACATTTTGCTGCCTGAACAAAGTCAGACACAGAATATGACATCATTTCCATTTTGTGAAATGCTAAGAAGGTCAAATCTAAACAACAGTGAATAGAGAGGACCAGTGTTCTCCTGGAGACAGAGTGGGGTCGATTGGGTAGGGTCAGCAGGAAAGCTCTGGGGATCAGGGATATATTCCATGTTTGATTGTTTTGATAGTTCAATGGGTGAATGGATCTACATTTGTCAGAACTCATCATATCGTACACTTAAAATGAGTACATTTTATTGTTTGCAAATTATGTCTCAGTAAAGTCGACTTTGTAAAATATTCTCTCCACTTAGTTCACAGAGTGGTGTAGACCAGTTTAGTTCTCTCTCAAAATTTCAACTTCATAAAACAGCCTTAGTATTCACCTTGCAGGTTTGCTGAAACTGTCTATTTAAGTATGATGGTGATCTAGGGATGGCACTCACAGCAGAGTAAGCAAGTGTTTAATAATAACCAATTCACTGTTAATAAGTGGCATCTGAAGACTCGAAAAGATGAATCTATTATGTATGATTTCAAGAAGTTTGGAAAATACATTTACGGGGGTTGGCACTGTGGCTTAGTGGGCTAAGCTTCCGCCTGCTATACCGGCATCCCAAATGACTGGCAGTTCGTGTCCCGGCTGCTCCACTTCCGATCCAACTCTCTGCTAATGGCCTGGGAAAGCAGTAGAAGATGATCCAAATCCTTGGGCCCCTGCACCTGCGTGGGAGAACCAGAAGAAGCTCCTGGCTCCTGGCTTCAAATCTTCTCAGCTCTGGCCATTGTGGCCATTTGGGGAGTAAACCAGCGGATAGAAGACCTCTCTCTGTGTCTCTCCCTCCCTCTCTCTCTCTCTCTCTCTCTCTCTCTGTTAACTCTGCCTCTCAAATAAATAAATTAATTAAAAAAAATCATTTAAGGCAGCAACTCTTGATCAGTGCTTTTCACGGTGGTAATTTTCTTTAATTCCTCCAAGCCCACCTTGAGTTTGGAATTGTAATTCTATAACTTATATTTTAAAGCAACAGTATATCATTTGTCTTCCAAAGCTATGTTGAGAAGTAGGCAAATGATGAACCATATGGCTCTTTGGAGTACACAGAGTAAGAAGGACTTATCCAAGGTCACACAGTTCAACCAAGCCTAAGCCTAAAATCCAATGGCTGAGAGCATTCGTGTGTGTGTGTGTGTGTGTATTTGGAGAGGGTGAGATGCTGGGGGTGTGTGGTCGGGAGTTCTGTTTGTATAAGCCATCAGAGCAATCACCCTGTGTGAAACACTTCAGAGATGAGGGTACACGTTCAAGGTCACAGAGAAAATTAGTGGCAGAACAAGACATCTCCTGAATCTCCTCGTGGGAGGTGCTTCCTGCAGCCTCTGCCTCCTTCTGTCCCTTGGAAATGGTGATGAACCTGGTGTTTGCCCTTGATCTTCAACGGGGCTTTCACAGAGCGAGACGCTCTCATCCAGGCATTTTTTTGCCTTGTCTTTGCTGGGCAGTGTGGTCCTCCATCTCCCTCCAGGACAAACAGCTGGGGATGGTGAAGGTCAGTGGGCAGCTGGCCCAGCCTTTCCGGCACCCAGAGAACGCCTCCCTCCTGGCCGCCCGGGAGGAGCAGGAGGGGCAGAGTAATTAATTTCTATGCATATCATTGCCAGGATCGCTTACTGATCCAAGGAGGGAGATTAGAGATGTCACCCTGTAAATTGAGTCAGAGCCTTCACCCTGGTGCTCGGCTGGCAGCTTTACACGGAGCCTGACACAGTAACAAGCGCAGGGTACAAAAAGCCTGCAACTCCCATGGGTGATGGATGGGGGGAATTGGCCCAATAAATTGTTCCCTGTAAAAAGCCATGTTTCCCTCATTAAAAGGCAGTGAATTCTCTATTGCTTTTCATTAGCTCTGGCCTTGGTAGACATGAGGTGTAATTGACAGTGTGGTTACAGGAGGTGGGCCCGGAGGTGAGGAAGACAAAGGAACTGAAAAGAGATTCTTATTTATTAAGGTGGAGGTGACAGGCGTCTGCTTAATAAGTTTTTGGCATGCAGGGGGCAGGAGCTGGGAACACCATGGCTCCTCTGAGGGTTGCTCCAAGGGCATTCGTTCTACCCGAGAGGATGAAGGGCTGGCCAGGCTCGGGGCACGAGAAGGGGCCTCCTCACCATGGCAGGGGCAAAGCCCAGAGCTATGGGCAGGTAGAGGCTACTCACGGTCACTGTTCCCACCCAGCCTGGCAGGAACCTCTCGAGCAGTTACTGGGGTCAAAAGGCCTGGGGTCTTCTGGATACACCACTAGGCAGTCCTAGAAAACTTGATCCATCTGAAAACTGGGACCCTCTTTCCAAACAAGGTCAGGAGTTCTAGGGATTTGGACCTCAATGGCTTTTGAGAGGGCACACTCAATCCAGGACAACTAGCATTCCTGCTTGTTTTTAAGCCCTGCTGTCCTGAGCACCTGCTGTGTGCCAAATACTAGGCTGGGTCCTGGGGATGCTGAACAATGACCCAAGGGACTCGTGGTTGTAGAAGACAGTAGAGCAATGGCTACCCTACTAGAGTGGACTTTGCCTGCACCCAACAGGGGGCATCTCCCCAAAGACACGGACTCCAGTTGAGCACTGAATTTGAAGTGAACAGTAGTTTGGCAGAGACTTGGAGAAGGTAGGCCAGGCTGGAGGAAGGGCTAGGGTGACCAACTGTCTTGGTTTGCCCAGGTCCAGGAAGATTCCTGGGATAAGACACTTACAGTGATCAATGTGGTGAAGTCTTGGGCACATTGGAAAGAGTTGGTCACCCTAGACAGAGGGGACACCTGAGCTCAACCAAAGGACAGTCAATCAGAGGGGAACTGAAAGTGAGATGCAGGCCGGCGCCGCGGCTCACTAGGCACACTGGGTTCTAGTCCCGGTGGGGCCCCGGATTCTGTCCCTGTTGCTCCTCTTCCAGGCCAGCTCTCTGCTGTGGCCCAGGAGTGCAGTGGAGGATGGCCCAGGTCCTTGGGCCCTGCACCTGCATGGGAGACCAGGAGAAGTACCTGGCTCCTGGCTTCGGATCAGCGCAATGCGCTGGCTGCAGCACACTGGCCGCAGCAGCCATTGCGGGGTGAACCAACGGAAAAGGAAGACCTTTCTCTCTGTTTCTCTCTCTCACTGTCCACTCTGCCTGTAAAAAAAAAAAGAAAGAAAGAAAAAAAGAAAGTGAGATGCAGAGCAGCTTGTGCTGAGGTCTCTGGGTAGCTGGGGAGGGAGAAGGCACAGTTGGCTGCAGCTCCTGGGAAAACTGCAAAGCGGAACTGGAACTTGGGCTGGGCCTTTGAGGATGGGAGTATTGGAAGAGGAGGAGGGGGGAGGAAGGGCTCTTCAGTGGGAGGGAGGGAGAGAGGGGGCAGTATGCACAGGAGAGAGCTGCACCTTTGGGAGCCTCAGATACAGAAGGGGGTGCAATTCCTGTCCAGGGAGCGTAGAGCCGTGGGAAGGAAGAGAGACACTCTCATGTGCAGAGACACTCTCAGGAGGGCAGCCATCAAGCCAAGTGATCCAACAGTGCTGCAGGAAGCCAGGCCTGCACAGGTAAATGCTGGAAAGGGTGGCCGCTGGGAGAGCAGGGGACACTGTCCCCAGGCGCTGCTAGGGAAAGCTCCGCTCTGCTCCTGTGGGCCATCAGGGGCCGAGTCCCAGGATTCTGGTGCGGCCAGGGTCCCACCTGCGACTGAGGAAGGCCCTTTTCTTCCCCTCCTCATTCCTATTCTTTAATCCCTTCTTCCGCCCATCCAATAACTACCAGCTGCTCGTCATAGGCTAGGGGCTAGGATCGCAAGAGTGAACGAGAAGACCTATGGCTTCTGCCCTTGTGGAAAGAGCCGCTCAGAGGGAAGAGGCAGACACGAATTAAACGCTCAGATAAACACACGTGGAATTGTAACTAGGATCGGTGCAATGAGGACCAGGGCAAGGGGTCCTTTGGGAGTAAAGTGGCAGGGGCATGACTTGGTCAGGGAAGCCAGAAGGCAGGAGATGGTCTAGCTGTTCACCAGAGCTTCCCCAGCGCAGCGCCCAGTCCATGAAAAAGATCAAAGAATGCATCTGAGAATTCGGGAGTGGTTGAGGGAGGGGATAGGGGCTAAGAGTCTAGGACTTGTGTTCTCAGAAAAGCAATGGTAGCAGATACAACCCGAGGACTCTTAAGACAAAGCACCCCGGGGCTGGTGTTGTGGCATAGTGAGTAAAGTGGCCATCTATAAAGCTGGCATCCCATATGGGCGCCAGTTCAAGCCCTGGCTGCTCCACTTCTGATCCAGCTCTATTGTGCCTGGGAAAGCGGCAGAGAACATCCCAAGTGCTTGGGCCTCTGCACCCATAAGGGAGACCCCAGTGAACTCCTGGCTCCTGGCTTTGGCCTGGTCCATCCCTAAGCATTGTGGCCATTTAGGGAGTGAACCAGCGCATGGAAGATTCATCTCTCTCTCTCTCTCTCTCTCTCTCTCTCTCACTCTGACTTTCAAATAAATAAGTAAATAATAAAAAGACAAAGTACCCCATAATTCAACTGATCTATCTTCCTGAACAATTTGCTCTCTTCCCACTTGGTTGTCTAGATAATTGGGAGAGCCAAATAACAGAGTCAAAGTCCATTTTCCCAAAGGACAGAACGCGGCTCTCCGTCAACGCTCCTCTTTGAGTTTTCTTACTGCTCCTCCTTTTCCTCTTCTCGCTTCTCCACGGAGGGACTCGAGAAGAATCTGTCCAGAGGCCTGGTGCTCCACGCCTTGTTGTCCTCAGAAGAAATACTGGCAAAATGGGAGCCTTAAAAATTAAACAGCATGGAGTGTCCAATAATTAATTTTATTTTATACCCATTGTTTATTTAATACAACTTTAAAACTACATTAAGAAGGCACAACGGCGCAGCGTAGCATGAAAACGAGCTGGAAGCTTTCCAAGTGGAGGCCAGGCATTGGCAAATTGGTCACATGTGCAGGATGGCACCAAGATGGAATCGAGAAGCCCATCGGCAAGAGATGCTACCCAAATGCATGGGGTCCCCTGACCCCTGGGCCACAGAATGGCCCGGGCCCCTCTCGCCAGCCAGAGTGAAGCCAACATCAGCTCTAGCTCAAGGGGACTGGGAGTCCATGTATCTCTGAGCCACTGGCGGGGAGGCAGGATGTGTGTTGCTTCCCCCACCCTAATGCCCCTTGCTCCAGACTGCTTGCTGCCATCTGCAGGGAGCCACCCTGAGCTTGGGCTCTGTACCTCCAGAGGGAAATTGGGAGTTGTGGGCATGAGACAGAGCTGCCTTAGTGAGCAAGGGTTTAGTCTCCGCACTAGGTCCATTTGTCCATTGCTGTCTTGTCTGCCTGGTTCTGTGGTTTCCCTGGATCTGATCATCTTAGAAGATTCTTGAGCATCATCTCCCCTGAACCCTAGCCATGGTACTCACATGCCTCTCCCTCACCCTCCAGGGCTTCTCGTGTGCCTGGCCACAGATCCAGGTCCTAGTCCTCTCCCCCCCTCCCAGTTCCCTCTGATGTCCAGTCACTTCTTATGTGTCCTTGAGCCTTGATGCCTCTTGGCACCTGGGGCTTATGGTCCTCTGTGACCCTTGACTGCCTGGAATCTGATTCACCTGGTCCAAAGCCCTTATGTCCATCTCAGTCAGCCGCCTCCAGCATGTCCCCAGCCCCAGCTCACTCTCATCTTGACCTCCTGTTCTGGACTTCCGGCCTTTTCGTGTGTCTTTCTTCTCTGGACTCTCACCTACTCCCTCAGTCTACTCTGGTTGGTATCTGCCCAGAGCAGTTGCCTGATCCCTAGGTTCTCCGGTGGGGCCACTTGACAATGGCCTCCCCCCTCCTCCCCGACAAGCTCAACCTCAAGCCCTTCAGTCCTACCCATCAGGAGTGCCCTCAGCAAGGCGTCCAGAGACCCCTATTCCTTGTTGGCCTGGCTGCTGCTCCCCCTAAGACAGTTCCACTGTGGGGTCTGGGCCCCATCTGAGCTTATATATTTCAGGTCCTCCTGTTGGCCAGCAGGGTCTCCTGTCAATGCTTGCTGCTGCGTCCCCTGTGGCTCCACCCCACGGAAGCCAGGGACAACGTCTCATCTCCTCCATCTGGGCTGCCCTGGTGCAGACCAGCCATTGCTCTTCAGCGTGTGCCCCTTCTGTTGCCTTCTCATTGGCTGCATCTGGTCTTTCCCCTCCCACAGAGCTCCTCCCCGGGCAGGTGCTTGCTTCAACATCTCCCGGATCTGCCCGGTCTCGAGCACCAACTGGGAAATACTATTTAGTCACAACAGAGGTTTCTCATGGCCAGTTTCTACACCATCAATCAATAAGTGTGTGGTATGGAACCAATTCAATAGAATGTCATAGGAAACACACAGTTGATTTTTTCAGTGTCTCTTACAATTAAAGAACCATGGAAGACCATGTATTACCAAAGGCTAGATCATGCATTATGGCCTCTGATTGGCAAGGAATCAGAGAAGGAAGGGGGACATCAGTGTAGCCTTCATCATTGGGGCTTTCTCTTTCCCTGGCTAAGCAACTGGAGACAGGATGCTTAGTCGACACAAGGGCTTCACAGAGGTCATGAAAACATATTACCAAAAAAACTGCATGAAGTTCCAAACTTTTTTTACCAAAATGTTTTTAACTCCATTTCCCCACAAATTTTTGAAGTACCTTCATATATTTCTTCATGTCTAAAATACAACTAAGCTTATCATATAAAGAATGTTCATGCAAATGTATTTTATTAATTGGTCAATCATATAAACATTCATTACTGTGTCCCAGACCAAGTATTGGGCATAGTTTCCCTAAGAACTCACAGTCCAGAGGGGAAGTCAGCACTCAGAGAAAGTCACTGGAGTCTACTGTGATGATAGAAAGATGCAAAAAGTTGGGCATAGCAGGTGGGGCCACTGCCTGCAGTGCCGGCATCTCATACGGGCACTGGTTCAAGTCCCGGCTGCTCCATTTCCAATCCAGCTCTCTGCTATGGCCTGGAACAGCAGTAGAAGATGGCCCAAGTCCCTGGGCCCCTACACTTGTGCGGGAGACCCAGAAGAAGCTCCTGGCTCCTGGCTTTGGATTGGTACAGCTCTGGCCATTGTGGCCAATTGGGGAGTGAACCAGCGGATGGAAGACCTCTCTCTCTCTGCCTCTCCTTCTCTCTGTGTGTAACTCTGACTTTCAAATAAATAAATAAGCCTTTTTCAAGAAAGAAAGAAAGAAAGAAAAGAAAGAAAGAAAGAAAGAAAGAAAGAAAGAAAGAGGGAGGGAGGGAGGGAGGGAGGGAGGGAGGGAGGGAGGGAGGGAGGAAGGAAGGAAGGAAGGGGCAAAGAGTAGTACAGGAGCACACAGGAAGGGATTGGAGAACAGTGCTTAGGTGAGAAGGCTTCTTGGAGGTGACAATGACTGAGCTTTGGCTGAAAGAATAAGTGTGGCTTTGTCAGCCCTGAGAGTTAGAAGAGCATTTGAGGCCGGCGCCGTGGCTCAACAGGCTAATCCTCCACCTAGCGGCGCCGGCACACCAGGTTCTAGTCCCGGTTGGGGTGCCGGATTCTGTCCCAGTTGCCCCTCTTCCAGGCCAGCTCTCTGCCGTGGCCCGGGAGTGCAGTGGAGGATGGCCCAAGTCCTTGGGCACTGCACCCCATGGGAGACCAGGAGAAGCACCTGGCTCCTGGCTTCGGATCAGCGCGGTGCGCCAGCCGCAGCGCGCCGGCCGCAGTGGCCATTGGAGGGTGAACCAACGGCAAAGGAAGACCTTTCTCTCTGTCTCTCTCTCTTACTGTCCACTCTGCCTGTCAAAAATTAAAAAAAAATTTTTAAAAAAAAAAAGAAGAGCATTTGAGAGAGGAGGAGAAGCAGGACCAGCAGCATGTGGGCAAGGAGCCATTTAGGGAGTGTGTGTGTGTGTGTGTGTGCACATCTGCGTGTACAGACAGGGACACAGGAGAACTGGAAACCCACCAGGGTCCTCAAACATAAGCTTAAAGGCAAAAGTAACGGAAGGCAGACGACAAGGAGTAACATGTTCGAAGTCCGCAAGGAAACCAACCGCCAACACAAGATCCCTACAGCGCATAGATACTTCAGAAGCAAAGACGGAAAAGGACTTCCCGCTTCCTGGTGGGATACAGCAGCCTGAGGCAGCCTGGCCTTCCTGCCAAGAACAACCAAAGACCAAAGTAGTGGAAGCCACTCAGCAGAAGGCGCTGGCGATGAGCTGAGGACAGAGCGCTGGAGGCCCAAGACTGCATGGGGCGGGAATTCAGAGGGCAGCCAGCGCCTGCCCCCAGCGAGGACTCTAAGAACACGGCTTTGCCACGGTGGCTGCTGGGGGCCCCAGAAAGGAGACGTGGGTGGAAATCGGGGAGCTCCTGATCTCGAGGCCCCTAACCAGAGCCTCCTGCTCCACTTCCAGGTAGAGGAGGTGGGCGAGGCCTTGGCTTCCTGGTCCTGGCGAGGGTGCACTGCGGCACTCTGCCACCTGTCACTCAGCTCGGGCTCCCTGCTCTCTGTCCCCACCAGCTTTCCCTGGAATGCCAGGCCGGCATGTGTCCTGGAACACCTTAAAGGTGAAATGACATGGTGAAGGGGAGCCTCAGGGCTGGGCGCACAGGGGAAGGGCTGCCTGCAGAGAGGGACCCCGTCTGGAGGTCACGGTCAGGGAAAACCTGGGGACCCAAAAGCCCGCCTCTTGTTTCCCAGACTCAACTCCACATGACCTCTCTCACACACGTGAGAGCTGCCATGCTGCTTCCTTGCTTAGTGGTCCTTCCGCTGTGCCTACCCTCTAGCTGCCCACCACGTCTACAAGCCCAGCCACCTCCATGAGGCCACCTTCACTGGGTCACTGCCCTCCTTGCTCCCAGACCACCTACTGACAGTCCCCAGCTCCTTTGTATCATTGGCCCTGAGACCCTGCATGGACAGCTCCCAACAAGCTCCCATGAGGACAGCGGCCAGGCTGCGCGCAGGTGCCTGTATCAGTCAATGCAGGGTGCGGTGGGTGCATGGAGAGACGGTGCCCACAGCACTTCCCGGAGACAAAGCAGCCAGGTGCTGAGGGCAGAACAAACCCGTGCTCTCGGATTTTGAAGGCAGTTTCCAGCCTTCTCACCCCCTACAACCTCCCCCATAGACAGAAATTGTCGAATGCATGAATGCGGCCATTTTGTCCAGGTATCTTAAAAATGAACTAGTCGAGATTTTGTTTTGTTTTTGTTCTTATTTTCGTCTTTTCTTTCAGTTTTTTTTTAAGATTTATCTAGTTATTTGAATGGCAGAGTTACAGAGAGAAAGAGGGGGAGAAACACAGAGAGAGATCCTCCATCCTCTGGTTCATACCCCAGATGGCCTCAACAGCCAGGGCTGGGCCAGGCTGAAGACAGGAGCCAGGAGCTTTTTCCAGGCCTTCCACATAGACAGCAGGGGCCCAAACACTTGGGCCATCCTCCACTGCTTTCCCAGCCTCATTAGCAGGGAGCTGGATCAGAAGTGGAGCAGCCAGGACTCAAACCAGCACCAGTGTGGGATGCGAGGGTCACAGGTCATGGTTTAACCTGCTATGCCACAGAGCTGGCCCCTCTTTTAGCTTTTTTTTTTTATTTTTTAACACCAGCTGTAGAGAGGGCCTGGACCTTAATGTTAGCTTTTGGGATATGGACCCTTTAAAGAATCTAAATCTAGACCCTCTCTCCGTGAAGGAATGGACTTCCCCATATCAAAAAAAACCCCTGTGTATGGAATTTTCGGAGGTTTACAGAGCAGCCCATCTGCGTCTTACACAGTGGGGGGAGGGCACGGGAGGCCCAGCTAATCCCCCAGTGAGAATCAAAAGGAGGCGGTCCTCGTCAGCCCATCCGGGTGCCACCGTGACTTACACACTGACCATTAACATCTTGGGCAAGCCCCTGGACCGCAGTGTCCCATTATAAAGGGAGAGCAGTAATTAGATAGCATTTCCACTTGATTCTGTGGCTGGCTAATTTACGATCAATGCCCTATCCTCTGCCCCCCACCCCCCGCCCCGAGAAATGCCAGCACCAAACCCGACAGTGGTTCCAATGTCAGTTGACACGGGGCTCCTCCCCCTCCAGCCTTAGCTTCTCTGTGGCCCAGGAGCTGGGAGAACCTCCTCCTCCTTGTCACCAAGGGTGCTACGCTGAACCACGGTCCCCATCGCTGTCTAGGTCCTAAGCCCATGAGTGTTTTCTTTGTCCTGTGGTCAGCACACACTTTGCACCACTTCCAGCAATAGTCGGTGCTCCTGTGCGAGGCAGGGTCAGGTGTGTCTCTGAGCAACGTGGTGTCACTGAGTAAGGCCCCGGTGTGGGCAGGGCTGAACTCCTTCTGCAGGCCCCAGGGGAGAATCTGTCTCCTTGTCTTTCCAGCTCCTTTTCCGCCTGCTCCCCCAGGCTTCTGGCCCCAGCAGTCGAAGCCAGTAGGGCTGGGCCGCGTCCTGCCCAGGGTGCCATCTCTCCTGATTCTGCCTTCCCACTCCTTCTTCCCCTTTCCAGGATCCCTGGGACTTCGCTGCGCCTGCGGGGACCAGGCAGGGTAATTTCCTCACCTTAAGGTCAGCTGATGGGGCCGCCATTGTGGCACAGTGACTTAAGCTGCCTCTTATGACACTGGCATCTCATATCACAGTGCCAGCTTGAGTCCCGGCTGCTCCACTTCTGATCCAGCTCCCTGCTGATACGCCTGGGAAGTTAGCAGAAGATGGCCCAAGTATACAGGACTGTCCCACCCACAGAGGAGACCCAAATGGAGTTCCAGGCTTCCTGGGTCCAGCCTGGATCAGACTTTACTGTATGAACAAGAGGGAGCAGGGTGTGCCTTGGTGGAGGTGCAATTTAACAGCTGCCCAGATGTTGGTATTTATGTCCTTGGCCTTATCTCTATCAGGGCCCTGGAAGTGAGGAGCAGGGGTTCTCATGGGCACCCCTGGGCCTCTGTGGGACAGACGTAGGGTTAAAGCAGGCTGGTGTCCCTGTCTGAAATGCTTGGGACAGAAGTGTTCCACATTTGGTTTTTGATTTTGCGATATTTGCACAGACAGGCTATGATAGCTCAGGGATGAGACACAGGCCTGAACACAAAGCCCTCCTGTGTTTCACACACGCTGTCACCCATGATATTTCCAGTGTGTCTGCGCTGTGACTGCACCCCATCACAGGAGCTCAGCAATGGAGTTGCCACGTGTGGCATCGGGGAGCCACTCAGAGAGCTTGGCACTCGGGAGCATTTCAGATGGCCAACTTTTGGGTGAGGGATGCTCAACCTATGTGACCAACACACCAGGCCGCTGAACACAGAGCAAAGGTGGGAAGAGAGGAAGGAGAGAGGGGGCGGAGAGCGGAATGCAGGTTAACCCATTGGTGACCCGCTCCCACCTTTTAATTCCCATTGAAAAGCCCTGATTCCATTTTGATGGAAAACCTGCCCCGTGCGTGGCGAAGAAAGCTATAGAATTGAGAGCTATTAAATACTAAAAAGACAAGGTGAGAAACAATTTGCAAAATCTCCTCTTTTTATAGACTGCAGCGATTGAGAAAAATTGAGTAAATTCCCCAGCTGCCTCCACGGCAGTCCGTTTCAAAACTCCATCAATTTTTTACGGTACAATCAATATTTATGAATCCCCAAAGAAATGTCGCAAAAAGAAACCCGGCGCAACATTTTCTCAGTGGTTTGCACAGATGTAACACGGGGACCTAAATAACTTTTAAAATAATCTCAATGACAATCAAAGACTCTCCCATCGCCAATACAGTTTAATGTCAGTGTGTATATGAGAGCTGGTGTGAGGAGGGTGGGGGGCAGGGAAGGAAGAAGGCTGGAGTTTAATCTGTCCAAAAGATGAGGCGTGGCCACAGTAAGCACACTGTAATATGATATACTTAAACATTCAAAGGAAGTGTTATATTAAAAAAGTCCTCCGATTTTGTTAATGCATTGAAATATCCTCCATCAGTTAAGCAATGGATTTTTTCAGTCAGCTGGAAAAAAAGGATTTCTGGGAGGAAAAAAAAAAAAAACCAGACAAACAAATCCACACTGCCTTAATGGCTACTTTAGGTTTAATATCTAAACTTATTTAAATAACTCTGAACCCTCCTGCTGAGAAATATTGAAACTAATGGCTTCCTTTGTGCGTAATCTCCATTTAAATGTAGACTTTAATTTCCCTTTTGGCTAAACCTGTGTGAAACTAGTCTTGAAATGTCCCTCTAAAAGAAAGAGAAAACCCCATATAGAATATTTAGGGGGATTTCTTTATTTTATTTAAAATTGGTTTTGGGCATTAAAACTAAATAGCCAACCACACGTGAGGCTGCAGACCCCATACGTTTATACCTGGAGCCTGAGGTGGGTGCTGGGCCCTGCTGGTTCCCGCAAGTGCAGGCATCCATGTGTGCGATGGGCTCGGGCCTCGTGCAGCTCCGGCACCTTCCACGGGGTGTGCTTCCTGCCCAGGGCTGCATGGCGGACCTTGCACTCTGGTGCTTCTCTTAAGGGGACGCTGGAAATGTTACCTTGGTGGCTTAGGGTTGTGGCTTCGGTCCCATGCACATCACCTCCGGCAGAGCCCACTTTCCTGCGCTGCTGACCATGGGGTGTGCGTGGATCTGAGTCCTGTGAGGTCAGAATGGAACTGAGACCCAGAAAATGATCCATGCCACCCCGCCTTTCAGCAGCTAATGAGACGCAGGTCCAGAGAGTGGCAAGTCACAGGCAGGATGAGACTCCCAGGTGTGCCGACGCTCAGGGCTCCAGGCTCCTGTGCCAGCGCTGTGGTTCCACACCGGCAGCCTCCCCGGTGCCCGTGCCTGGGTGCTTGCGGGGTTAATTCAACAGCTTTTTCCTCCTGGCGTGAGAATATAAACTGCACATGAAAACAGAAGCACCCACGACTCAGTGTGTGAGTTAAAGCACAATCGATTCTTAGAAGTACAGGCAGGAGAATATTAGGGCTACCACCGAAGGATTCCTTTAGTCTTCTTTTGGCTGGTATAGATAAGATGTGGTTATAAACAGGTAGCGTGTATAGAACTCTTTCTCTACACCCTACTGCATAAAGCCAGCTGCACCTGGACGTGCCCGCCTAGCAATGGCTTCTACATGGGCTGGGGTGGTTCAGGACAGTGGTACCTTCCAATGGCTGACAGCAGAGAGGGGGACAGAATAGACACAGGTCCTTAACACAGCATTCCTGGGCTAAGAGGAGCCACAGAAGGCGGATGTCCTGGATTCTGACCCAAGTTCCATCTCTTCCAGCCATGGCAAAGAAAAATCCTGCATCCTCTCTGAGCACTGCTGGCCCATCTTTTTTTAATTTTTAAAAATATTATTTGAGGGGCCGGCACTGTGGTATAAGCGGGTAAAGCTGCCACCTGCAATACCAGCATCCCATACGTGCACCAGTTTGAGTCCTGGATGCTCCACTTCCCATCCAGCTCTGTGCTATGGCCTGGGAAAGCTCCTGGCTCCTGGCTTCGGCTCCAGCCATTGTGGCCAATTAGGGAGTGAACCAGCAGATGAAGACCTCTCTCTCTCTCTCTCTCTCTCTCTCTCTCTCTCTCTCTCTCTCTCTCTGCCTCTCCTTCTCTCTGTGTGTAACTCTGACTTTCAAATAAATACATAAATCTTTTAAAAATATATTATTTGAAAGGTAGAGTTATAGGGGGCAGAAGCAGAGAGAGACAGAGAGAGAGAGAGAGTCTTCCATCTGCTGGTTCACTCCCCAGTTGGTCACAATGGCTGGAGCTGGGCCTATCCAAAGCCAGGGGCCAGGAGCTCCTTCAAGGTCTCCCACGCAGGCACAAGGGCCCAAGCACTTGTGCCATCTTCTAACACTTTCCCAGGTCATAGCAGAGAGCTAGATCGGAAGTGGAGCAGCTAGGACTCAAACCAGCACCTATGTGAAATGCCCACACTACAGGCAGCGACATTACCCACTACATCACAGCCCCGGTCTGGCGCCATCTTTAAATTGGGATGGAGATGGGAATTGGGATGGTGATGGCAATAACTTAGTGGACCAAAGGCAGGACCCTCGACCAGATGATCTGGGAGATTCTTCAAGCTCTGGGACTTCATTGTCTCACATTATAATATGACAACAAGCTAAAAATAGGGGTGGAAGGCTAGCATCCCAGTTTTAACAGGAGTGCGCACCTGCTCTCTCTCACACATACACACATGTGCACGCACACACACACACACCCCAGCTCTGAAGTCGAGACCTATTTCACAGACTTGCTTGTTTATTCCAGACGACTCAGGATGAGAGTAAGAGAATTAGACACAGAGCTCAGCCAGAGGCGGTCTTGTTAGCATGAAGCCCTTTGTGTCTGTTCTGTCTCTCAGCCTCAGCCAGACCACAGATTGAGCCAATGGCTCAGGAAATGTGAGTTACAGGGAAACTATGAACTCCATGCTTGAAAATGCTGTTCCCTGAAGCTGGTGCTATGGCATAGCAGGTAGAGCTGCAACATCCCATATGTGCACCGGTTCTAGTCCCAACTACTCCACTTCTGCCCCAGCTCTCTGCTGTGGCCTGGGAAAGTGGTAGAAGATGGCCCAAATTCTTGGGTCCCTGCACCCACGTGGGAGAGCCAGAGAAGCTCCTGGCTCCTGGCTTTGGATCTGCACAGCTCCAGCTGTTGCAGCCAATTGGGGAGTGAAGCAGCAGATGGAAGACCTCTCTCTCTCTCTCTCTCTCTCTCTCTCTCTCTCTCTCTGCCTCTCCTCTCTCTGTGTAATTCTGAATTTTAAATAAATAAATGAATCTCTAAAAAAAAAAAAGAAAGAAAAATGCTGTCCCCCATCAGCCTGTCGAGAGATGGATGTTGACTTCAAACTTCGCCTGTGAGTGGGTGTGCACGCCCACTAAACCCCAGCCTCCACCATTCCACCTTTGTCTTTAGCCTGTTGTGTTACGATGGGATATCAGTAAGACCTATAGATCAAGGAATCCCTTCAGATCATCCAGTCCAGGCTCCTGCCTTTGGTCTATAGAGTCACTATTATCATCATCCCCATTTAAAAGATGGGACCAGCGAAACTTGGGAGGCATCCAAGTCTTGTCGGCTCCCATGGCTGGAAAGAGAAGGAACCAAGATGAGAACTCAAGACTTACAGAGCTCCTCTACCATGGAGATGTTGTGTTAAGGACCTGTGTCTGTTCTCTCTCCCTCTCTGCTTGAAGCCACCGGTGGTTACCATTGCCCGGGAATCAGGCTGGCCTGTGTAGAAGCCCAGCTACAGTCCCTCCCATGGAAGAGAACATGAAAAACTTAAGTCATATGCAGAACTAGTACCAGGGGAGACACTGCCGTTATTAGCCATTAACACTTTAGCTAGAATCAATTCATCTGTCACCTAAACAGGCCTTAGAGGGACACAGAAATTTCCACCAGAGGAGAACAGGGCATAAGACAGACCTTGGCTGCCATCTGGGAAAGGACGGGCCAGTCTGGAATGACAGCTGGGTCAGTGGACGTCTGGGCAGTGGGGAGGCTGCTCCAGGCGTGGGGGAGTATGACAATGGGCTGTTTACTTTATTCAAAGCATTCCCTAGGCCCTGGCGTTGGCACTGGCACTGCCCAGGGCCCGGGGCCAGCTGCTGTGCAGTGTTAGGGTTGTGGGGCCTCTGAGAAGCAGAAGAAAGCTTCACAGAGCTTAGGGTCCAGCTGGAGCTGTTTGGCGTTACAGACTGCAGGCCACACCAAGGGGCCTGGGGATGGTGGAGAAGCAAGGAAGCTTGCAGGAGAAACCAAAGGAACTGGGCTGGCGGGAGGGGCTTCAGGGAGAAGAGGCTCATGGGAAAAAGGTCACCCAGGGCTGGTTGCACAGAGATGGGCAGAGGGAATAGTGAGAGGCGCAATGGCAGGACCCAGGGTGCAGAGGAGCGGCTGCATGAGGTCATGCCGCTGACAGGGTCTCCCCTTGAGCTGCCCTGCGATGTGGGTCATAGGTCCAGCCTCACCCTGCCCACAGCAGTAGCATCCAAAACGCAGGCCAGTGGGCGGAAGCCTCCCCTCCCCATCCCAGCCCCACAGCAGCTCTACCCCCACACAGAAGCTGGGCTCAGGGGCCTCAGAGCTGGCACCCTCCAGAAAACTTCTCCTCCAGTTCCTCCTTTGAGGTCACAGCCCTCTAAGGATCTGATGGAAAACTATGGATCAAACTCCCCCTTAAAATCACGCACCCAACAAATACACACACAATATCACAGGGTTCAGAGACCGCCTGGGACCCGTCCTCAAAGCCCAGTTAGCCAGGCTAGTCCTAACCCTTCCAACCTTCCAGAGAAGAAGGCTTAGAGTGAGGAGCACGGCCAAGGTCATGCTCTAGGCAGAGCTGAAGCAGAGCTCAGCTCACTCTCTTCGTCCTGATGCAATGATCTCTGCCCGTTTCCACACGCATGGGCATCATCTGGTATCTTTTCATGTTCGTATGATCGCCACAAAAGCACAGTGACAAACCATGCCGGAAACTCAATGACTTGAAACAGTAAGCACTGGGTTAGCTCCCAGGTCTGCAGGTTGACAGTCAAGACCTGACTCAGTTGGGTGATGATTTTTCTGGTCTCAGCTGAGGGCCCAGCTGGCCAGTGCCTGACCCCCGTTGGCTTCAACTGAAATGACTTCGATGACCTCAGCTCCCTTCCCTGTGTCTCTCTCCTCCATAGGGCTGGGCTGGAACATGTTGTCACGGTGACGCTGAGGCAAGCAAGCCAGTCCAAAACATGTGTCCAGCACCACTTTGCAATGATCTCATTGGCCAAAAGCCTAGTCACATGATTAAGGCCAGTGGTAAGTGGTGGGGCAGGTCACGAGTCCATGATGAGCACACTGCCAAGATGTATGGGACCATGTGGGGCTACAGGGAAGAACTGGGCTGGTTATTGCCATCAGCCACCTGTGGCTTGTGCTCTCCAAAGGTACGATGTGTCCCCCACGGGACATGGACTGGCATGGACTGACCTCTCAGTGATCCTGCAGCCAAACCACAGCACTGTGCTGGCACGGAGGAAGCAGTGTAGTGATGGTTGGATTGACTGATGGAAATGCTTAGCACCGGTGGCTCCGCCCCACTGCATGGCAGGCAGACAAGACTGGGTTTCTACATGTTGCAGCCTTTCCACCCACGCCACCTTTCTGTGGGTAGTAAGTAATCAAAACCTTGGCTCTTCAAAGAGAAAGGCAAATTGACCTACATAAAGCTCAAGGTGTCGATAACACCTTCCCGTTCTGTGCCCCTCTACCTGCTGGTGATGTTACCGGATCCCCTCGTGCAGGGGGCTCCTGCTGCTTTCCTATTTGTGGACATCCCCCATGTGGCTGCTCACTCTAGCCCATTCCTACCTAGGATGGAGCTCTCTCATGGCTCTCGCTCTCTTGCTCTCTCTCAAGTAAATAATTTCAAAATCTAACAATTTTTAATCTACTTCAGAAGTATCAGATTCCTCACTACAGAATTGGCGATTCTCCTAGTGCTAGATGTTCAGAAAGCAGCCCGATTAAACAGCACTCAGACGTGATCCCAAAGCCGTTTTGCATCCTCCATCTTTGTTTACCCTCCCCTCACTGCACCCCCGAGACCCCGCACACGGGCACACACGGACACGCACATACTCACACTCCTCTCCCCCTTCTCCGGCCATTCCCGACATCCCTGTGGTAGGCTTTCTGCTTCGCTGTTGAAGGAAGAAGCCACTCCTTATCATAGCCTTCAGAGGGTCCTCCAGCTTCCCCCAGAGGATAGAGCTAGCAACTGTACAGGACAGGCGTAGGAGAGGCTGCCTCCCATGACACTCACGGCTGCCTTCAAAGAAGGTGGCCCGCCAGCCCTGACACAGGCATTTAGAACCCCTGCAGGGCGCTTTGTTGGGTACATCACCCTTGCACCCCCTTGCCATTGCAAATCTGCTCCAGGTCCAGTGTACGCCTGGGAGCAACCACGAATGACTCCGACGCCAGAGGGCCCCTAAGGGAGCCTGGCTTACATGTAGAGGCACTTCCCTCCGACTGGGGCAAGTTGTCCCTGATTGGGAAGATTGCTGGCTGAGCTCCAGGAAGATGAGCCCTAGGACTGCTGGTCCTTTTTCATTTCTCTATAAAGGCTGCTGCCCATGTTTGTCTTAGAAGAGCTGCCTCTTGGGAGAACTTGATAGCTGCAGAGGACATACCTTGATTCACTCCACATTCTAGTGCATACTTACAATACACTTGCAATATCAAAAAGCACCCCATCTCCTCCCAATAGCTCATAGAAATCTGGAGAGCAGAGAGACAGGAAGAGCCACAGAAGTTTGCTACCAGCGTGGATCTACACCCACCCACGGGCAGTTGCCACATGGTTGTTTTGATCATGATTTTTTATTTTATAAAACAATTTAATTTTGGAAGCTGGCACTGTGGCACAATGGGTTAACACCCTGGCCTGAAGCATCAGCATCCCATATGGGTGCCGGTTCGAGACCCAGCTGCTCCATTTCTAATCCAGCTCTCTGCTATGGCCTGGGAAAGCAGTAGAGGATGGCCCAAGTCCTTGGGCCCCTGCATCCACATGGGAGACCCAGAAGAGGCTCCTGGCTCCTGGCTTCAGATCAGCACAGCTCTGGCCATTGCAGCCAATTGGGGAGTGAACCAGCGGATGGAGGACCTCTCTCTCTCTCTCTCTTTCTCTCTCTCTGCCTCTGCCTCTCCTCTCTCTGTGTAACTCTGACTTTCAAATAAATAAATAAATCTTTTTAAAAATAAAATAAAACAATTTAATTACTATCACTGCCCCCTTTCCCACTGGTTCTTAATTACCTGCAGTCCAATAAGAGCGTCATCGGGTAAACTTCGTTTCTTAGGTAATTGCAGCACCCAGCTCCTCTCTTTCATCTTCTGCCTTTGCAGCCTGTGGGCCAGAGAGCGTAGTCATCCATCTACAAAGCAAGTCATGCAAGGGGCACTCTGAAGGAGGGTGGGTGCCTCGTTAGCCATGTCGATCTGGCCCCGAGTTAGAATCCCTGCTGGTGATATTACCTTCCGATACACGGGGCCTGTGTTCATGCTGTTGAAATGTTTTTTAATTAAGAATCTTTTTTTCTGCCTTATGCATAAATTAATCAAGGTAATTATTGTAGCATTATTATTATTACATTGTACTTATAGAGCACTTAGCTCCAAGGTGCTCCAAGTAGTTTATAGATTTTCTTAATCTAATGAACTCAAGAAGCCTCTAGGCAAGATGGAGAGCAGAGCAGGGATTATTAGAGTCATGACGTGGGGGGAGAAAATGGGTCAGGCCAGCAGTAGGGGTGGCTGGGGCTTGTGTAAGCTCACTTGCTCCGATCCGTGTTCTCCCCGCTCCGTGGAGGTGTGAGGGGCAGAGCGGGCTGCCCCGGGCACGGAGGTGCTCTGTGTCCACAGAGGCCACATTCAGAATCTTCGAAGGCAAGAGAATCCTTGCAGCAGGGCTTACGCTTAGAAAACAGATCAGGAACATCGCTCAGTCCCCTCCTTCCTCCCCAACTTCCCACCTGCTCTTACGTCTGACCAAGTCCCCAAGTCAGGTTCTAGTTCGTGAAGCGGGGAGCAAAGGGCACAAGGAGTGGGCAGGAACGCTCCCTCAGCACTACTCCGACCCTGACTCACGTCATCACAACTTCACCTGTCTCCCTCCAATGCCCAGTGATCCTTGGGAGCCACAGGGCATGGCACAGGCACAGAGCAGGCAGCACAGTGGTCTGGGGGAAATCTTTGTGCTGGTGGAGCCAGTGGCAGGAGCCCCAGCACACTCTAACTCGACAGGGGGACAACAGGAGGCAGAAGTTTCACGTAAGAGCCCTGCTCACCAAGGACACCACACAAAACTGCTGACAGCAACGACAGCAGTATCGGGGCGGAAGTCTCGGAGGTCCGTTTCCGGGTATGGATCACAGCCCTTCTCTTCTCTCTTGGGATTGCTCAGTCACATCTGGCTACTGACACCCACAGAATCGAGAAGTCTCTCACCAGCACAATGAACAAATGATGACGCTTGTAGGGGAGACCAATGGGGACTGGAAGTGAGCAAAAGAAACCGAGTGAGCCATCTGGTGACTTTGGGGGTCTGTCTCATCCACTTCATCAAGGAGACCCCATTCATGGCAATCCACCTGTTCTCTCAGCATAGAAAACCTCTTCCGTCCCTTTGTCCTCTGCCTGCTTTACTCAGCTCATCCTTAAGACTCAGCTTAGATATCCTTCCTTCCTTCATTCATTCATTCATTTCATAATTACTCCTGTCATTAAAGATCGGGCACTGTTCTGAATACTGGGGTAAAGAAAGATGAAACAAACTGAATTAAAAAAAAAAATCTTTGCACTCAACAGGGTGGGGAAAGGGGGAAGAGAGAGAGAATAAAGAAAAAGCAAGGTTCTGTAAGTTCCAAAGCTGGGAGTGTTGTGGATAAACACAGCAGGGAGAGGTGAAATTTTAGTAGGGTGTTGAGTGAAGACCTTTGAACAAGGACTTGGAGAGATGGGAGAGTGAGTGTTGCAGGTCGGTGCCAGTCTTGCCAGTCATGGGACAGGATGGACAGGGCACAAAAAGCAGAGGGTGGTTGACCCCTTTGAGGAAGAGTGAGAAGCAGAGGGATTGTAAAAAAGAAAGAAAAAAAAAAAACAAGATAACAAGTGTTGATGAAGGACCTGGAGATGGAGACCTGGAACCTTTCAGTGTGGGTGGTAGGGATGTAAGATGCGTAGCTGCTGTGCAAAAGTTTGTTGGCTCCTTGAAAAGTTGAGCATAAAATTAACAAATGATCCAGTCATTTCGCCCTCAGGTATACACCCAAAGGAACTTAAACCCAGGTCTCAAACAGATGCTTGCATGCCAACGTTCTTAGCAGCATTAGTCACAATAATAAAAGGGTGGAGACAACATAAGTGTCCGTCAACAGATGAATGAATAAAAAAATGCGGTGTAGCCTTAGAATGGAGCGCTATTCAGTGCACCACAGTGAGGACATTGACTTGAAGTTTGGGATATTAGTCAAGGGGGGAGAGGGTAGAAGTGGGAGTGCCATCGTTGGACCAGCTTTCACCAGACTTCTGTGTTAAGAACAGACAAGGGAGAGGCAAGGTTGATAGCAGAGAAACCAGTGAAGAGGAAGCTACTGCAACATTCTGGGCAAGAAATGACAATGGCACGGTGACTGTGTCAGTTGTAAGACCAGGTCATGTCCTAGATGTATTTCCCAGGTAAAGGTAAATGTAGTTGCTGAGGAGCTGAACAGGGTATATGAGGAAAAGAGGAACAAGGATGATTCAAAAAGGGTTTTGACCTGAACAATTGGAAGGATGGTGTTTCCATTAAGTAAATAAATAGAAAGGTGGCAGGGAAAGCAGGCGTGGGGGCATGGAGGTCAATACCTTCATATGGAACATGGACATTTTAAATCTGTGTCAAACACCCAAGTACAGATACCTAGGAGGTGGTTGAGTATATTAACCTTGAATTTGGGAGAGCAGTCCAGGCTGTCGTTAAAGCTTTTAGTCGTCAGCATACAGTTGAGAACAGATGAGACTGCCAAGCAGTGGGTGTACAGAAGAGGTGCAATGCCATGGGCTGAGCTCCAGGGAACCCAGCGTCAAATGGTCAAGGAGACAAGGGAAGAAAAATAAGGGGTGCCCTGGAAGGCAAAGGCACAGAGTATATTGGGGAGACAGAGTCATCCACTGCATTCAGTGCTGCTAGGAGTGCAAGTAGAAGAAGACTATCAACTTCAAGATGGCGACTTCACAACACCATCAGGGAGAGGAGGGGCAAAAGTCGCTAGAGGGCAAGCTCAACTGCAAATGGAAGAGAAATGGAGACGGCAGGTCTACGGAAGCCTTCTGAAGAGTTTTGCTAAAAGGAGGAACGGAGATGTGGAGTAGTTGATGGACAGGAAGGGCTGGAGACCAGGAAGGTAAGAAGCCCCTCCACCACTCCTGGCTCACTCTGTGCCCCTCATCGGGTGACCTGGGAGGCTCCTGGGGACAGGAAATGTCCATTCACCTCTGCGCCCCCGAGAGCTCTCAGAAATTATTTGCCGAGCCAAACTAAAGGCGGACTTGAGCGTAGCAGGTTATTTACAAAGGAGTACAACTTGGTGGGAAGAAGAAAAGATTCAGCAAGAGGTCCTAATGCCGTATGATCAGGGCCTGACCCTGGGATTGACTTTAGATTGCAGAGGGGAGACTTTGTAACCTTTAAAAGGCAAGGCAGAGCTCTCAGGCCCATTTCCCCCAACACTCATCTCTCCCTGCCCTAGGCAAGTGGGAATTAGTGCAGCCTGTGAAGCCAGTGCCACCAGCAAGAATCCACCATGCATTTCCCTCCTGGTGTAATCAAAGTCCCAATTCGTTGGCCAAACTCAAGTCCATTGCTTTGACTTCGACTTTGAATTCAAGTGGCTAACAGAAGGTTGCTAGTGCTGCTTATTTCTTGATTTTTTGTCACTTACATGGAAACTTTTAGGTAATGGACATCTGGATCCGACTCAATTCCTACTTCCTGTACCACCCTATAGTGAGAGGCAAAAAAAAAGGTGCCAGGCCCTCCACAGAAGGTTGAGAGCTGTTATAAGTCACCCTATCCTCCTTCTTAGGCAACAGCTCGGCAGCTAACACTCAACTCTATGGGCCAAGCACTCTATTAAAGGCTTTCGTGTTTATTCTTCATTTAATCCTCTCAACGTCTTTATGAAATTGATCCTATGACTGGCCCTGTTCTCCCAATGAGAACATTTAAGCACACACGAGTTAGATTAATTTGTTCAAGGCTACATATCAGATGAGAAACCATCTGGCTTCTGCATCCATGCTTCAAACTACAACTGACACGGCCTCCTCCTCTGACAGCACCTCGGCTCAGAGAGCAAGACAATGAAACCTGCTTCTACTTCCAAGGGGCAAATGATGCTCTCCGCGCAAGGGCCTGCTTGGTTGGAGGAAAAGAAACTAGCTCTTTGTGTCACCTTTGGAATTAGCAAGCCCGCTCTTTAGAAGATTAAATATCCATCCCATGTGCGTCCTTAGACGAGCCATTAACCTGGCTCATTAACTCTTAGCCCCCTGGTGCAGTGCGAGGTCTCACTTTGACAGGCCGAGGGCAACGGCACGGTGCCTACGTGCGCGCCCAAGGACGCACCGTGAACCACGAGCACACCACGGGGCCCCAAATCATTTTTGGTGGAATGGGTTCATCGCCGTCTCTTCCAATTTAAAGCTCTTATCGCTCTGGGAGAAGCCTGGCATTTGTCGAGGGCCTAGGGGAGCATAAAGAAACCTTTCAGTAAACCCAAGCTGCATTCAATAATCTCGACAGTTCAAGAGAGTCCTGCGACTTCATGGTTTATAATTGCATAACTTATTGCATAACTTCAGAATGCAGGTCGAGTGATAGCTGCTGGTCTAACAGGATTAGATTATCAGGTGCAAGGTGGGCCTGCTTCCTCCCTGGCAGGAAGAAAGAGTGCTTTCCCCCTGCTTGACTTTAACTGTGACCAAGAACTTGACCTGGGAACCACCGTAGTGCTGGGAAAGTCTCACAAGGAAATGGTCTGGGCTGAGGCCACGAGGTAGTGGTGTGGGGAGAGGAGGAAGGGAGACACAAGGACAATTATCGGTTTTCAAAGTCCAGAGCCAGCTTGAGGAATTCCTGTCTTCCCAGGAGGCTCTGACTCTCCCCAGCTCCCTGTGCTCCAATCCTAACAGAGCGGCTCCGTCCCTGAACTTTCACCCCTCCACATGCCCCAGAAATGAATGTGGCCATGACTCACTCCCTGCCCCTCCAGGAAGGTGCTGATCCATCGTGCTCTGGCTCCGACAGGTACCAGCCGTTCCATGGGTACACTTGTTAAAATGAAATCTTCCTAGGGGTCGGCGCTGTGGTGCAGCAGGTTAACTCCCTGGCCTGAAGCACCGGCATCCCATATGGGGGTGGTTCTAGTCCTGTCTGCTCCTCTTCTGATCCAGCTGTCTGCTATGGCCTGGGAAAGCAGCAGAAGATGGCCCAAGTGCTTGGGTCCCTGCACCGATGTGGGAGACCTGGAAGAAGCTCCTGGCTCCTGGTTTTAGATTAGCACAGCTCTGGCCGTTGCTGCCATCTGGGGAGTGAACCAGCAGATGGAAGTCCTCGCTCTGTCTCTACCTCTCTCTGTAACTCTGTCTTTCAAATAAATAAAATAAATCTTTATAAAAAAAAAAAAGGTGAAATCTTCCTAAGCAGATCAAGTTTTCCTGCCTTCTTTATAAAGTAGAATGAGTATGATTCAGAGGGACATAGAAATCGATGCAGGGAATGTAGGATGCCCAGCGTGGGTGTCTTAGTGCACCTGTGTGGTTATAACCAAGTGCCTGAGACTGGGTGATTTATCAAGAACAGAAATCATCTCTGAAGGCTGAGAAGTCCAAGTTCACGGTGTGGGAGGGCCTGAGCCGGTGAGGGATGGTCCCATCGATGGCACACCCTCAGAACAGCGCCCTCACATGTCAGAAGGCAGGAGAGCAAATGCTGTGCTCTCACATAACCCAGCAGGGGCAGAGGGAACTCCCTCTCCCCAACCCACTCCTGAGGGTCCCACCCCCATGGCCTACTCACCCCCACAGCTTTCACCCCTATTGCTACCACAGTGGGAACCAAGTTCCAGCAGGAATCTTGAAGGGGGTACCTTGAAACCATAGCAATGAGATCTCCATGTTCTGCTTAATGCACACAGAAGCCCTTCAGTTTCACCCAACACTGTGCTCAGGGTTGGCACCTGCTTGCTACATACATGTCCTGGGAATAAAGGAATGACTACATGAGAGGGCACTGAGCCCTAATGCACTGGCTCCCCCAAAGGCCGAGGAAGTACTGCAAGCTGTTTGCAGTACCATCGTCTTCATGACCTCAAACCACCGTAGGTCGTGGAGTTGGATCTGCTTTCCCTAAGACTCCTGTCTCTCCCCTCCTTGGGGGTTTCACCTGTCATGTTTTACCACTGTGTCTGTGCCCACTTGGGGTGGTAACTTCCCTTTTCACTCCACCAACTCCAGTCTGCTGGTTACCCAGGAACCAGATGAACCATCTTCCTTAAGGGATGCATAAAGGGAAGGTAGCCTGGGCTCTGAGATAGGACCTGCAATTCTCTCCCATTGACAAAGGCTCGAATTTCTGTGCACCTGTGCATCGACAGACAAAATGTACTTCAGCTGGGACTTCCCTTTGATTCATTCATAATTTAGTTCACGTTGGGTTGCAAATATTTGGGACCACTGGGTAGCAAGGTTTTAAAAAGCAAAATGTCAATGGCAACATGAACTAGGTGCAAGACTAGCCTATTAGAAAGACAGCTCTGGGGCTGCCGCTGTGGTACAGTGGATTAACCCTCCACTTGCAGTGCCAGCATCCCCTGTGAGCGCCGGTTCTAGTCCCGGCTGCCTCACTTCTGATCCAGCTCCCTGCTAATGTGCCTGCACTCACATGGGAGACCTGGAAGAAGCTCTCCTGGCTCCTGGTTTCAGCCTGGCACAGCCCCAGCTATTGCAGATGGAAGATTTCCCCCTCTGCCTCTCTCTCTCCTTCTCTGTATTTCTGCCTTTCGAATAAATAAATCTTTAAAAAAAAAAAAAAAAAGGAAAGAAAGAAATACAGCTCTGACAGAGATGAGGTGAGATATAGGTTCTTTGTTATATTTGTTGGCTTCAAAGTTCAAAGTTCAAATGGGAGGATGGTCCATCTTTTAGCTTTAAGTTATATTAATTTATAAAAGATTGTGTTCTCGGGATTTAATGAATGCTAATTGCTTCCAAGGAGCACGTTGAGCCAGCTTTTGAATTTTGCTCATCCAACACATCAAGGTAGTGATACGGCTTAAAGTTAGGCCTAGGCTGAGCCATGCTGGACAGTCAGTCCACCAAAGACAAGAGCTGATGCAAGCGAACAGGTTCACTCAAGAGGCCCATGTCTCAGAGGGAAAAGCAAACCTCTTCTGTCCCAAAAGTCCTCTTCCCCCAATTTCTAAGTAATCAGAGGGACTTTTAAAAGAAAGAGAGGGTCGAAGGGCAGTTAGGAACATGGGAACAAATCAAAGCCAGCTCCATGCTGGCCTCGGGCCAGGCGACCAGGGGCTGGCTGGAGCCACAGCGGCTGATTTCAACCTGCAGCTGTCAATCCAATCCTCTGCTCATGCCAACTGGGCTGGGCCAGATTCCTTGGCAACCCCAGCTGGCTTTCTCAAGGCTGTTTCTGGAACTTTCAAGCCAGCGTTATTTCCCTGTTGAAATCCACAGACACTCCCACGAGCCGCAAGAGCAACAATGAGCACGTGGAAAAGAAAGGGAGACGTAGTCATGATGGTTACGGTAGGCCTGAGGTAGGAGTCACATTTCCATTTTTTTTTTTTTTTTGACACGCAGAGTTAGACAGTGAGAGAGAGAGAGAGACAGAGAGAAAGGTCTTCCTTCCGTTGGTTCACTCCCCAAATGGCTGCTACGGCCGGTGCACTGCGCCAATCTGAAGCCAGGAGCCAGGTGCTTCCTCCTGGGCTCCCATGTGGGTGCAGGGCCCAAGCACTTGGGCCATCCTCCACTGCCTTCCCGGGCCACAGCAGAGAGCTGGACTGGAAGAGGAGCAACCAGGACAGGACAGAATCCGGCACCCCAATTGGGACTAGAACCCGGTGTGCTGGTGCCGCAAGGCGGAGGATTAGCCTAGTGAGCCACGGTACCCGCTGGAGTCACATTTCTTAAGGCTGACATTTATGATTAAGTCACACCATTTCCTTTATGCCAACCATGCATACACTCCAGTAAAACAAACAGAAATTGCCAAGGAGGTCTTGGTTCGAGGATTATCCTTCTGGGTCCTTCTCCGTAAATACCTGACGGTACGTGGCAATGAATGCAGGTGATGTTTGCAAAGAAGACCGGCTCATGGCTTTAGAGCCAGCTGCCAGCTCGCTGTGACTGCAAGAGTCACACTCTGATGTCTAAATATATAAATGTGCAAAGACAGTTAACTAGGACTTATTTGTGCCTTGGGAATTAAAAAAAGTAATTAACTGGTATTTTTAACGCATTTTCTCTTTACAGGATGATCTAGTTAAATGGTTCAGTTATAAGATCAGGGAATTTGGTACCTTTTGAAATAGCCCATCTTAAGTGGTTCCAGAGTGATCTTAATGGGCTGACAGCTGCGCTTCGTTTCCCAGAGAAGCAAGAGGGGAGGGCAGAGTTGATCTGAGGACCAGGAGGAAAAAGACCCAAGGGCACAGGGCACTGGGGGTCGCTGTCAACACCCACCACAGTTAAGCCAGGTGGAAGTCATTCATTGTCTGGGCCCAGTATTATTTTTGATTTATGAAAGTTTTTTTCTGGGGCCAACACTTTGGTATGGAGGGTTAAGCCGCTGCCTCTGACACTGGCGCCCCCTGTGGGTTTAAGTTTAAGTCCTGGCTGCTCCACTTATGATCCAGCTCCCTGCTAATACACCTGGGAAAGAAGCAGAGGATGGCCCAACTCCTTGGGCCCCTGCACCCATGTGGGAGACCCAGAAGAAGCTCCTGTCTCTTGGCTTTGGCCTGGTCCAACACTGGTCATTGCAGCCACTTGGGGAGTGACCCAGAGGATAGAAGATCTCTCTCTCTCTCTCTCTCTTTCTCTTTGTCTCTCTCTCTGTCTCTCTGTCTCTCCCTCTCTCTATAACTCTGCATCTCTACAGGGCCAAACCCTGTAGAAACCACTCCACACCCCAAATATGGCCAACACTTTGGGCCAAGGCCCTAGGCCACCAGCTGAGCACAGTGTGGCTGCAGGGCCTTCACCCCTGTGTGCTCATCTCACAGGAGTTGTCACCCACTGGGCCCACGTGGACAGAAACCCTGTGCTGAAGAGGCCCGTGCAACCTGTCGCACTGCAGAGTCCTGCTACCACTGCAGGCTCCATGGAGCCACGCCTCCAACAGGTGGGAGGCCACGCCTCCACAGGTGGGAGAGGCACTCTTCGAAATGGCAAAGATTTTCCTGACCGGACCCTGGGACGTCAGTGACCAGCAGGTGAATGCGTGAGCTTATCGGCCAGGATTCAGGCAGGGAACAGCAATCACTCCACTGGCGTCAAGCAGAAAATGAGCGAAGCTGGTGTTTGCAAGTCTCGCAGAAGGGCTGGGGAAGAGGACTGAGCTGGCTCGCTGCAGCTGATGCCCTGTGCAAGGCAGGGGAGGAGGGCCCAAGCATTTGGACCCCTGCCAGCCACATGGGAGACCCTGATGCAGTTCCAGTCTTTGGCCTGGCACAGCCCTGACTCTTATGGCCTTTTAGGGAGTGAACCAGCAGATGGAACCAATCTCTCTCTGAGTATATGTGTGTGTCTCCCTCTTTCTGTCAATCTTTCAAATAAGTCAATTAAATGAGTATATCTTAAAGGAGACGTAGGGCTTAGCTCCCCAGACTACTAAATGCAGAGAGGCACATTACAAAGAGTTTGGGCTCCACACCAAATGTGGATTCACCAGGCTAAGGCAGAGAACAAGCCCCCAGGCCCTGGCTGGGCTTCTCTCCCTCTGCTGTAACACTTGGGGATCCAGGTGCTCAAAGGAGGCTCCAGTGGCAGAGGGTTAGTGTGGCTCCTGCCCCCTGGAGGGGCAGAGGAGGGGCGGGGACGTGTGGAGAGGGAGGGGCTTCTTTCAGGGTCGCAAGAATGAGCTGAACCTTAGCTCCCAAGAGTGAGCTCTCCCTTCTCTCTCACAGCATCTCATCTGAATATTTCACTGCACTTCAGAGGAGAGTGAAGGGGCCGACTCAGGGACAAAGCATTGAAAGGGAGCCGGACGGCAGCAGCGGTAGTTATAGAGCAGGGTCCTCAGAGGGAAGTGAACCCCGTGGAACCTGTGGAATGCCTTCATCCATCCAGACGACTCTAACAAAAATGCCATAAACTGAGCCGCCGCTTGCATTGTGCGTGGTCCAGTGGCTCGGAGGTCCCAGGTCCCAGCGATGGCAGATGTGGTGTCTGGTTTCCTGGTGGAGAGACAGCTGCCTTCTCACGACCCCCATGTGGAAGAAGGGGCCGACAAACTCTCTGGGGCCTGTTTTACAAAGATAAAAATCCAGGCGCAGGCATTGGCACGGTGGTTAAGACACTGATTGGGATGCCTACATTGTGTATCTGATTGCCCGTGTTACGGTCCTGGCTCTCTGCCTGGTTCCAGCTTCTTGCTCATGCGCACCCTGGGAGGCAGCAGGGGACACTTCATGGGCCCCTGTCACCCATGTGGGAGACCCTGATTGAGTGCCAGGCTCCTGGCTTCAGCCTGGCCCAGCTAAAAAGAGAATGAAGAAAAAAAAAAAAAAAGGATAGAAGATCTCTCTATGTCTCCCTCACTGCCTTTCAGATAAATAAGCACTTTTTAAAAAATATTTGTTTTTATTTATTTGAAAGACAGAGTTATAGAGAGAGGTAGAGACACACAGAGAGAGAGGTCTTCCATCCGCTGGTTCACTCTCCAAATGGCTGCAACAGCCGGAGCTGCACCGGTCCAAAGCCAGGAGCCAGGAGCTTCTCCCAAGTCTCCCACATGGGTGCAGGGGTCCAAAGACCTGGGCCATCTTCTACTGCTTTCCAGGCCATAGCAGAGAGCTGAATTGGAAGAGGAGTATCCGGGACCAGAACCAGCGCCCATATGGGATGCCGGCGCTTCGGGCCCGGGCTTTAACCTGCTGTGCCACAGCGCCAGCCCCAGCAAATACTTTTTTTAAAAAAAAAAAGAAGGACAAAGGTCCCACCCACAAAGGCCCCCACCTTCCAGTGCCATCACCTTGGGGGGGGGGACTTCAACATAGTGATTTGCAGACCACAGCACTGGGTGAGTCGACCACATTCACCTGTTTCAGGTAGGGGCCCAGCCTTAGGAAGGTAGCTGGAGGGGTTCCTGAGAGCGGGCGACTCATTCGCTCTCTGCCTTTCAGGAATACGAAATTCAGCAGGATTCTTAACATCCCTTGGCCCTGGCTGCCACCCCGGGGGCTGGCTGAGAGCTGCAAGTTCCTCCCAGGTGCAGGACCCAGGAGCTCAGGCCCAGTGTTTTACAGCACAGGAACAACGGGGCACCTTCTTCCCTGCCGCTGGGTGAGCAGGAGCCCTCGAGGGTTGAGCGAGGGGGTGTGGGTGGTCATCAGAACCCGGTAGGTCACCATGGAGGTCAGAGGACTAGAGACTCATCTGCGCCCAGAATGGCCTGCATCAGAGCAGCTGGAGGCTCCTGGGGGGTCTCTGCTCTGAAAAGGCTCTTAGGTGTCCGTCCTGGGTCCCTCTCTTGGCCCCTTCCCGTCCCAGGCTCCTATAGGAGCGACAGTCCCATAAAACCTGTTAGTCATCAGCGTCAGAGTTGCAGGCGGGGGACTGGCACCAGCAGGCAATGGAGGTGTGCTCTTCTCTGAAAAAGCACCTTGGAGGTCCCCAGGGGGGCCCCAGATGAAAGGGATTATCATCGAAACATAATTTCACCGAGCTGGTGCGGCGGTGCCGTGTTCCGCGATGATGAAATGTGTCATTAAATATAGAAATAGATCAAGCACCTGCCCACTGAGCTCCTTGGGTACCGAGTATCTAGGTGAGGAGCTGCAGCTCCGTGAGCTCACAAGATGGGAAGGAGGTGGAGGGGAAAGAATCCCTCACTAGGGAGATACACTTAACAAGACTTATAAATAGCCCGATCGCAGCGCGTTTGATTAATTCGGGGGGAAAGGAGAAGCAGCGTTTTGCCAATTCATCAGATTTCATGCTTTCAAAGCAGTTGCTAATGTAAATATTAGCAGCCACGATGAACACATTGTCTTTGGTAATTAAATGCCCTAATTTACAGGTTCCATTAGCAGAGAACAGAGATCATTTTCCCCTTAAATTAACTTTTCTCCCCTTTCCCTTCCCCTGTCTTAACATGGTGGGTGTGTTTGCAGAGCAGGTGAGAGGGGTTTGCTTTCGCACCGAGTGCAGAGCGCTGAGTCCCTGAAGCCAGAGTTCAGGGGTACAGCGACCTTAGCCACCAGCGGGTATGGCAAGGTGGGCTCAACGCTGAGAAATGTCCTCTCTGGCGGCCGCCAGCCTTGGCCAGCAGTAGGGGTCAGGAGCCCTCCCAGGGGTTGGGCAAAGCTGCCTGCTGTTGTCTGCCCCTGGATCAGGGAGCAGCACGTGGGAAGCTGCACTGGCAGAGGTGACCCACGAGCTGGACCTCAGGGCTGCCCCTGACTACCTCATCATCGTGTTTGCCTTTGCAACATCTTGCTCCCTTCTAGAATCTCTGGTAGAACTCCCCTGGGAGCCTGAGTGTGTGCCCTCTTGCTCAGCCCCCTCTCTTGCCTCCTCTCCATTGATGTGCAAGCTGGAAGCTGCTGACACCAAGTCCTGGGGTGTTTGCAGCCTTCCGGGGAGCTGGGGGTTCAGCAGCCAGCATCAGCCACACCCATCAGGTGTCGGGCGGCCAGCCCCTGCCAGGGCCCTGGGGGAGGCATCTGGACAAGCGGGCCCAACCTCACCTTTCCTTTCATACCACATTTCCTGGTGCTGTATTTTATTTATTCCCAGCCATCTGTGTCCTAGCATCCCTCCTCGGGGATCCCACTAGGATGTGGGGAGGGGGGCATCCAGGGGACGAAATTTAGCAAAGTCAAGAGTCAGCATTTGCATGACCCTGCCTTAGCTCTACCCCAGCTGTCTCACTCCCCTCACCTCGCTCTTGGCCCTGACTTCAGCACCCCCAAAGAGGAGGCAGAAGGTTCGGAGGTCCCACCCCCCCCCTTCTCATTAGCCAAGTCCTCCGCTGCAGACACGGAGCCTGGACCCAGGGTCCTTAGAGCTGTCGGAACCCAGACAGCTTCGCTGGCCCAGGCCCCTGGGGTCTGGGGACGAGGTGGCTGGGATGTAGATGTGGATGGGCTGCAACAGAGGAACGATGAGCAGACGTAAGGATGTGGTTGGTGTGTGCACCATTGGCACCTCAGGGACCGTGCCTCAGCCCCAAGAAGACTCGTGCTGGTGGGGAGAGGCTCCCAGGGCTACGTGAACAGGTGTATCTGTCAGATGGGCTGGGTTATATGGGGTTGCAAATGACCCCCTAACAATCTGTGGCTCACGACAGCCAGAGTGTATGTCTGTCCTATTTCTAACTCACTCTGCACGGGCCAGCTGCACTTTGCCTCAATTCTGTTCAGAGCCCGGGCTTACAGGTCAGCCTCCGTCCAGGACACCCCTGTCGGTCATGATGGAGGAAAGAGAACGAACCCACTGATAAGGCCTCTGCTGGGTTGCAGTACTCCCACCTCCTCATGGCTTGTTAACTGAATTCTGTGCCGAGTGTCACTGCATTTCCATCACGGCCAGGGCAACCTCTTGACCAAGCCCACCGTCAATGGAACACAGAGCTAGCACAGAATGAGAATTGGCGGGTAAGCAGCCAATCTCCCGCAGCAGGGAGAGCTTCCTGGGGAAGAAATGATGCAATTGGGCCTTGAAAGAAAACGTGAACCCAGAGGGGCAGCAGATTTTAAAGGCTAGAAATGTGGATTCTGGAGTAAGTTCTCTGAGCCTCAGTTTTCCTATCTGTTTTATGGGACTACTACTAAAATACATCTGATGCTGCAAAATGCAATGAATTAGACAATTTTTTTTTTTTGCAGTGGTGCCTGGGACATAGTAAATGCATATCAATGAAAATATACTAGACAAATGACAGTGGGATTATGATTCAGATTTTATGTACGCCTAAAGGAAGGCAGCTTTCAAGGTGTGTTTAGAGGACCATACTAGAAGCGAAGCGATTCTTACTGAAGTTAGGGTCTTCTGGGAAGTGAGACCAGCATTTTAGCTCCAAAAAGCTGGTAGAATGGTGCCCCATTGTGCAGACCCCAGATGCCAAGCTGGGAGGCTTGAGGCTGACCCTGGCTGCGCAGATCCAAAAGCCGCCTCTCAGTGACCACACGGAGATGGCACAGCGCCATCCAGTAAGCCCAGCCCCAGCCCGTGGGCCACGGCCACACAGTGCAGTGCCCTGGCCAAGCTCTATCGCAGGCGGGCTGGGTGGCCCCAGATGGGTCCTTGCACCTCCCTGGGTCCCCAGTCTCCTCTGGGCAAGGAGCGTGGACTCCACATCCTCCAGGGGTCCTTCTGGTTCGGCCACCCCTGCCAGGCCTCTGCTCACTCTCCTGCACTCCCCCCCCCCGCCCCCCCCCCCCCGTCGGTACTGGGCCTGCAGCTTTCACAGGCCCCTGGATCCGCCACCCGACCAACCTTGCACCAACTCCCTTCTGCCCCATCCCGTTTTTGTCAACAACATCCAGAACACAACAACACAACCCAAGCAGTCCAAGGGAGCCTCGCTCCCTCGTTCCACACAGTGGAGCACAGAGCTGCTGCCAGTATTTCATTTGTTTACCATATTACAAATCTTTTACATCTTTTAATCGATTTAATAAAAACAAGTTAAAACACATAGACACAACTAACCAACTAACAATGGCCCCAATTTGTGTTTTGTCTGACTCGGAGTAATATTCATGTCTACATGAGGATGGCATGTAATTAACATGTCATAATCAAAATGACTAAGTTTGACACATTATAATCACTGCATGGAGATTATAGCATAGCCAGGGGCGATCCACACAGCCTATCTTAATATCATTTGCATAATGAAAGCATGGTGGCAGTAATAGCTTTTTTCTCTTGTTATCATAATTTCACCCAGGGCTGCAAGGGGCTCCCACACTGTCAGATGTTTGCTGTGAGAAGTCATTGCGACTTGGAGAAAGCAGCACAAGTGACCCAGAGTCTTCACCTTCGGAACAATAGCTCTACACCGGGCCCCTAATGAGCAGAATGGGACAATGCTGGGACAAGGGCCCCGCCCCCCAGAACATCTCCCATGAACCCAGAGCCAGCAGACACTGGACTGTCTGCTCTCGCTTGAGATTCTTCTGAGCACCTCCTGGAGCCAATGGAGTGAGGAAGAGTATGAAGAGCACCCATTCACTCGCTGTCCTCTCTGTACCTCATCACAGGTCCCACTGCACCTGCCTGCTCCTCTAGCTCAGCCAGGTGCGCTTGTCCCTGTCAATCACCCATGTTCCCTCCTACTCCTTCCTCACCTCCCCCCACGCCCAGTCTGCTCGGGGACCTTCCTGAAGCCTCAGCCACGGACACACCTCCATCCGCCCTGCTGGCACCGCCTTAGACTCCCCAGGGCCTCGCCAGGCTCCTTCCACAGTGATCACGTGTCAGTTCCAGAGATGCAAATTCCTAAGGACAGTAGGAATTTTTCTACTAGGGCCTGGATTTGGAAATGTAACCCCCTACAAATTTAGAGCACAAGACAAACTCACTGTAACAAATGAAAAGGGGAAGATATAGCTTTACGGTGGAGAAAGTTGACCTCAGCTTGGCCGAGAGGCCACGGCTGACAACACCAGTGACGAGTTACGCTGCTATCCGGCACTCATGCCATCGCACAGGGAAAGGGCCTCTGCCTCTGTGGTATTCCTTCCCCTAAATGGAAAATCCCAGCTGGATCGTGAGAAAAACATCTTCCAGACTGCGGGATTCTTTAAAACACTTGACCAGAACTGTTTAAAATCAGCAAGGTAGTGTGGGAATAGCAGGAAAGCCAGTAGCTGTCATGGCTCAGAGGGCAACAGGGAAACAGGGACTAAATGCACTGTGATGCCCTGGTGGGGTCCTAGCCCTGGTACAGGTCGTCCGTGGGAACACGAGGGACCAAAAACGCTGTATCGTGCAGATGCTAGCTTCTCACTTTTGCTGACTGTGCCACAGTTATACAAGATGTTAACACTGGGTAAAGCGTTAGACAGAACTGGATGAAGGGTATATTTCCACATTGTCTTTGCAACATCTTAGATTACTGAGACTCTATTAAAACAGTTTAACAGCCACCTTCACAAAATTTCACCAAAAATTCCTGAAACTACAGAAATCTCATGAACGTTTAGCCAACTGTCAGAGACTACAATCAGAGAAGTCTTTGTTAAAACCTCAGTGGTGGCTGGCGCCTCGGCTCACTAGGCTAACCCTCCACCTTGCGGCGCCAGCATACCAGGTTCTAATCCTGGTCGGGGCGCGGGATTCTGTCCCGGTCGCCCCTCTTCCAGGCCAGCTCTCTGCTGTGGCCTGGGAGTGCAGTGGAGGATGGCTCAAGTGCTTGGGCCCTGCACCCCATGGGAGACCAGGAGGAAGCACCTGGCTCCTGGCTTTGGACCAGCACGGTGCGCCGGCCGCGGCGGCCATTGGAGGGTGAACCAACGGCAAAGGAAGACCTTTCTCTCTGTCTCTCTCTCTCACTGTCCACTCTGCCTATAAAAAAAAAAAAAAAAAAAAAAAAAAAAAAAAAAAAAAAAAAAAAAAACACCTCAGTGGTCTGACAGCCTCTGCCCACCGGGGTGATGACGGTAAGCTGTAATTACATCTGGGGCTACAGATGATGAGAGGGCCGTAAACTATCCCCAAAATGTGGGGGTACCTTGTTTCACAGAGCCCTTACACCCAGACAGCAAATGGCCTCGTCCTCCCCCATCTGTGCTATCGCGATGACACAGGTGACATTGAGCCAGAGTGGCCAATGTGCCTAAGAAGAAAGGACTTCCAAGGAGACCCCGCAAAAGGGCCAGAGGACAACTTCAAATCCGTGCATCTGCAGGACTGAGGCTTCGACAGCTCGAGCAATTGGTCCTAGCAGGTGGGCACAGAGCTGGAGCTGGGAGCCAGCTCCTCGAAGCCCAAGTCCAGAGATCAGAGTGAAATCACAGGAGCTCGTGCCCAGAGGGAGCTACAAGGTCACCAAGGTGACATCCCGGCCGTCCCCAGGCAGAGATCTGGCAATCCCTGTCTCAAAGCCGTCCAAGACCCCGCCCCATCTTGCTCTCCCTCGCACCCAGAGTGAGCGTCTCCCAGGGCTCTGCTTTGCCCTCCCCTGCACTGCCCAGAGAGGCACTCTGTGGATGTGGCTGGATGCTACACACATGGCCCCAAAGCCAAGGGCTTTGTTGCCAAGTCGGGCTGTTTTCCCCCTGCCGCCCCCCTTCCCTTGTTTTCAGGGCTTGTCATTCACAGCTGCCTGCCAGTCATCCGGGTCCTGGGAAGGAAATGAGGCCAAGGAACTCAGGCACAGAGCCCCCTGCTGCGAGGGAAATGTTGACTCACAGCCAATGCATTTTAACACAAGAAACTCCCAGGAAAGCCAGAGGGCTGCGCCTGGGCTCCTGGGAGCAGCCTTTCTATTCTTTTCCAGGCCTGGAATTAATACCCTCATCCCCTCCTGGGCCAGGAGACTGCAGGACGCCTCCTCACCACCAGGGGCAGCCCTCCTGCCACCCATCGGGGCCACGGGCTGCTCCCCCCGCCCAAATCTCACCGGCATTGCCTTAGCCAAGGAAGCCCTTAGAGTTGGCAAGATCCTTGGAAATGCAACCGAAGACATCCTTCCTGCAAAAACGTCTCCCACCTGGTGCCTGGCATCTCTGCCTTAGCTGTGGATTCCTTTGAATGCAGGAGAGTTTCTCTTTTGTCTTTTAACCTTCTCTCTAGGGTTGCTTGCAAGGGACAGAATCCACACACTCTCCCCAAAGCACGACGCGGGATACAGTGGAACGCTCTGGATGGTAAGCGCTGTTGGCCCCATAAAGACCCAAGCTAAGCCAGTGCCTCCTTTATTTTCCTGCGGCTCCGTGTGACTTCCTGCCCAGCTCTTCGTACAGATAATCTTTCACACAGCTTCTTGGACATATTGGCTTCCTACTTCCCACTGAAATGCAGCTTTGAACCGCCAGAGGCTGTTTCTATCTGTATGCATCACCGGGTCTTTGGGGTTAGCACGGTGCCCAAGACAGTGATGCTCAATGACTGTTAGGGAAGAGAACCAAAAAACAGCCGATGAGCAAGGGGCTGGCCTGGCTTTGACAGAGACGGCAGCCTCAGAGGGGAGGCTCTCTCCCCAGGACACAACCTTGCCATGAGGCCACACAGCTCAGTGAGGCCACCTGTCCCAGCTCCAACAGGCCACCCCAGCTCCGGCCTTGCAAGCCTTGTTTGATCATGGATTTTTTCAGTTAACATCATGTTTGGCATGGGAGTGAATCCAGGAACCCCCAGCTAGTCCCTAAAGGCCCAGAGTCATCTCCTTGCGCTTCGAGTGCGGCCCCAGTCACGGGAACTGCGGCACCACGCGCAGCTGGGTCTGAACCACGCAGCCGCGGTAACAAGCAACAACCATGCAACGGTCCATTGCTTCAATTCCATTGTTCTGCAGAACCAGGCACAGTTTTCAAATTCGGCCTGAAAATTTTGAAGAACAAAACAGAGTGACTGGAGTGATCATTTCAGAATCACGCCCACAGGGGCAGGCGCCCTGGCACACGGGATGCCCAGTGGAGTCCAGTGCCCCCACTTCCCACCCAGCTTCCTGCTAAGACATCCAGTGATGATGACGCAAGCACTTGGGCCCTGCCACTCACATTGGAGACCTGGATGGAGATCCAGGCCTCTGGCTCTGGCCCAGCCCTGGCTGCTGTGGCCATGTGGGGCGTGAACCAGCAGATGGAAAAAAATCTCTCTCTCTGCCTTTCAAGTAGATGAAGAAAATCAATAATTTTTTTAAAGTGCTCCAAGACTGTGGATCTTGGGAAAAGCTCTCAGGCTCACTCGGCAGCATGTGTCCTGTTAGTAACCAGCTGTGATCTACACGCATGCTGCGAGAATTCCACGGCAACCAGTGCAATTGCTGAGCACGTCAATAACCATGACTGTGTTTGGGGGGAGAGGGGCGTTTTACTGCCGCCGCTGCCTACAACTGCTACACGTAGTGATGGTCAAGAGCACACTGGCTTGCAGTCACTTTTCTTACGGCTTTAAGCTCTCCAGCAACAATATCGTCCCTTCCTGTCTGCAAGCAGTGTGGCTTCCTCCCGCCCACAGGAAGCCACAGCCCAGAAGCCACGGGCCAGGACCATGCAGTAAGGGATCCTGGCTCTCTCTCGGCATTTCCTCGCCACTAGCCTTACTCTGCTGTGTCTCCTCCCAGTCACCAGATGGCAGCTGCACCTCCAACCATTGCATCTACAGCCCAACGAGGACAAAGAGGGAAGAGCAAAGGAACAGAGGCAAAGACACTGACAACCAAATCAGCCCACTTTTATAACTTAATATGTTCTTTACAACGAGCAGAGTACACTTTTATGGTTGTCATTCCTCAACGTTGGGAGTTCCAGCACCGTGAAGCTTTGCGCAACCACCTCCAACGTCAGGATACAGAACAGCTTCCTCACCCCACAACGTTGCCTGGAGCTCCCCTTCGGGGTCAAGCCTTCCCGCCAGCCCTGAATTCCAGCAACCACTGATTTGCTCACCCATTCCAGAGTTTTTCCATTTCCTAGGTGTCGGGTGGGTGGAATGGAACAGCAGGGGACAGTGTGAGTGTGGTTCCTGTAACGCAGTGTAACGTCTTTGTCTTGATTCATCCAAATCGTCCCACATATTACTAGCTCCTTCTTGTTTGAGCCAAATAGTATTCCAGTGCATATCTGGATGGGCCACTGCTTGCTTCTGCACTCACTGTGGACTCTTGGTTGCTTTCCATGTGGGGGCGATTTTACGTAACACTGCTTTAACACTTACGTCCGTGTGAACAGAAGTCTTTGTTTCTCTAGCACAAATGTCCAGGTGTGAGATCACTGAGTCACAGGATCAGAGAGTGGTTCACTTAACGGGAACCTGCCTGCTGCTTGCCTGAGGGGCTGTGCCCTTTTCCCTTGCTCCAGCCATCAAGGACCATGCCGGGGTTCCAGGTCCTCCTCAGCACTGGGGATTGTCCTGTTTGGTTTTCTTACTTATCCCGCAGCCTTTCAGGTAGGTTGCAGTGTTATCTCACGGTGCCTTTAATTTCCACTCCCTTCCTGAGCAAAGGTGTTGAAGTGTTTATTTGCCATTTGTATATCTTCCTCGGCAAGGGATGTATTCAGAACCTCTGCTTATTTTTAATTGGGTTGCCTATTTTCTGAGTCCTGCATATATTCTGCTACATAAGGGATTTGCAAATATTTTCTGTCAGTCTGCAGCTTCAATTTCCCACCTCTTAATGGTGTACTTTACAGATCAATTGTTTGGTTATTTTGTTGGAACTCAATTTGCCCGCTTGTTCTTGTATGATCACGCTTTTGGCGTAGGGTCTAAGAACTATTGGCCTGACTTGAAGCCACAAAATCTTTTACATTTTAGTCTAAAAGTTCTATAGTTTTTTTTTTTAAAATAAATGTTTTAATTTATTTCAAAGGCAGAGTTACAAAGAGAGAGGGAGAGACAGAAGGAGGTCTTCCATCTGCTGGTTCACTCCCCAAGTAGCCACAACAGCCAGGGATGGTCCAGGTTGAAGCCAGGGGCCAGGAACTTCATCCGGGTCTCCCACATGGGTGCAGGAGCCCAAACACTTGGGCCATCGTCTGCTGCTTTCCCAGGACATTAGCAAGGAGCTATATCAGAAGTGGAGCAGCTGGGACTCGAAGCAATGCCCATATGGGACAGCCATATGGGATGTCGGTAATGAAGGCGGTAGCTTTACCTGCTATGCCACAGCGCCAGCCATAAAGGTTTTACATTTTGCATATAGATCTGTGATCTAATGTGAGTTAATTTTTGTATAAGTACAGTAGATTGGTCAAGATTCAGCTTTTTGCTTATGGACTGCCAACCATTTCATCATTGTTTCCTGAAAACCTACTTATCTCCCATTGCATTCCTTACGCATCTGTATCAAAAATCAACTGGTCATATTTCATTGGATTTATTCCTCTATTTTCTATTCTGTCCCATTGGTCTATACGTTGTGGGGGAGGCCCCTGGTTAGGCTTCCGGATTCTTGTCTCCATGTGAGACAGAATTCAAGGAAGAACTATAGATAACAATGAGCAGGAAAGCAAGATTTATTTAAAGGCAAAGGGAAAATACACACTCAGGGGGGAGTGCAGGCAGCATCGTGGGAGGGCAATGCCTTTAACACAGTTAGGGGTCATCTTTTTATAGGACAGGTGGTGGTGTCTGGGGTGACACTTACTTGAATATTCAAATTGGGTGGAGTCTGGGCGGAGCTTCAGTATAGCCCCTTTTGTGGAAATGCATCCTAGCGACAGGTACATGATGGGAGTGAGGTTCAGGTGCATGCTGGGAGTGGGTGTGTGCAGCCACGTTGGCTATTTCTAGGCAGCAAATCCCCCAGCAGCTCTGCCTACACAGAAACAGGTGGGGCTCTGGGCAATGCATGCGGGTCTATGGTGCAGATGCCAGCTGTCCGCAGCTCCTCGCTACCTCCCTGCCTATATCCAAATTTTCTATTCAATACCAACACCATATCGTTATAGTTATTGCAACTTCAAAGTAAGTCTTACATTCAGATACTGCGATCCTTCATCTTCTCCTGTTTTCCAATTTATTTGGGCTATTCTAGTTCCTTTGCTTTCCCACATAAAGTTCATGCTCAGGGGCCAGAGCCATGGCTCACTTGGTTAATCCTCCGCCTGTGGCACTGGCATCCCATATAGGTGCTGGGTTCTAGTCCCGGTTGCTCCTCTTCCAGTCCAGCTCTCTGCTGTGGCCCAGGAGGGCAGTGGAGGATGGCCCAGGTGCTTGGGCCCCTGCACCCATATGGGAGACCAGGAAGAAGCATCTGGCTCCTGGCTTCGGATCAGTGCAGCGCCGGCCGTAGAGACCATTTGGGGAGTGAACCAATGGAAGGAAGATCTTTCTCTCTGTTTCTCTCTCTCACTGTCTATAACTCTACCTGTCAAATAAATAAATTAAAAAAAAAACAGTTTATGCTCAGCTGAGACATAGCTACAAAAAGTCTTGCTGGTATTTGTATTGGAATTGTGTAAAATGGACATATTAAGCTGGGGAGAATGGACACCCTAAACAATAAGAGAGTTTCCAAACCACGAACTTGCTCTAGCTCTCCGACAGTTTCATTCTATGATGTCTTTCATCAGAATCTATCATTTTTAACATATTTTGAGACTATCACGCACGTATTATGCTACACTTATTTCTCTTTTCAGGGTGGCTACTGTAAATCACTGTAAAAATGTCCTTAGTTTCCCATTGTTCATTGCTGTCCTCTCAAAATGTACCTGTTCTCCTGCAAATTGACCTTGGACTCTGCAGCCCTGCCCAACTCCCTAATTAGTTCTAGACATTTTGCTTACATGTTCCACGGAGATAATCATGCCACCTGAAAAGAGTGACATTTTCTTTCTGCTTTCCTGGTCTCCGTGTGTTTTGTTTCTTTTTCTTGCCTTATTGCATAGGCCAGAACATCCACCACAACACTGAAGAGAACTGTTCAGAGTGGGCACTATTTTCTTGTTCCTGCCTTTTTTGGGAAGTCACTCTGTATTTCATTAGCAAGTTTTAATCTTTATCACTCCTCATTAACCTTTGGCAGAGGGACCTTTAAGGAACTTCCTAAGTAGTCTTAGTTTTCCGGGAATCTTTACTATGAAGCAATGTTGAATTGTGTCAAGTGCTTTTTTCTGCATCTATTGGCATTATTATGTAGACTTTTTCTTTTATCCTGTTAATATTATGGATTACATTGATTAATTTGCAGCCATTTGGGGAGTGAACCAGCGGATAGAAGATCTTTCTCTAGCTCTCCGTCTCTCTCTGTAACTCTGCCTTTCAAATAAATAAGTAAATATTTTTTTAAAAAAAAGCAATTAACTAGTATTTTGTTGAGAATTTTTGACTCCATTCATTGATCATTGATCTGGACATTGATCTCTGGTTTCCTGTACTGTTCCAAGATTATCTTGTTCATATTCATTGGCTTTTTACTTTGTTGTTTCCATTCTTCTATTAAGTCTCTGCAGGAAAAATGTAAAATTTCTCTTCTTGTAACTTTCAGTTCTCCAATTTCCACCTGTTTTATTTTTACAGCCTCTGCTTCTTTGCTGGTAATTTTTATTTTTTTCATTCTTTTCAACGAGTTTTGCCCAACGTCATGGGGCATGGTTAAAATAGTTGCTTGAAGCATGTGTCTAATGATTCCAACATCAGTGTCATCTCAGAGTTGGAGCCCTTGATAATCTTTTCCCTCGAGAGTTGTCACAATTTCTTGATTCTTCTTATGTCAAGAATGGTATCTTGGATATCTTGGGTCTTGATTACACACTCTGGAGAACGACATTCCTGCTGTTCATTTGTTTAAACGGGTTTTTCACCTAGTTAGGTTCAGACTCCAGGTCCAGAGCTGCGCTCTTGGGGCTATGGGTTGGATGTCAGTCTTCTTTTCTAAGCCTTTCTAACTCCTCCCTCCCACCTGTCGTCCGCAGCTTTAGGGGAGGTGGCCTGAAGTTCAGCACCGACCTTCCCCGTGTTGCCTTGGGCCAGTTGCCCACACACACAATTCAGCCAAGGCGCCAAGTCTCCTTTTGTCTGTAGTTTCCTTTTCCTTTCAGCTCCCAAAGGATCCCTTTGCCCAGAGGTCTGGGCTCATGGCCACACACTTCCGGTGACAAAGGCTGTCTCAAAGAGGCAAGAAAAACAAAATGACCGGCGTTCGCACCCCTCACTCTGTGCCGCCCCCAGACACCCGTTCTCCCAGCTCATCTGCGCAGGGAGGGTTTGGCTCTTGGAGTTTTCAGTGCTGGCGGGGCCATCCCTGTAATCATTCCCCAAGCTGAGACAGGAACACAGCACGGTAGCTCGGGCTTGCCTTGGGACTGGCACAGAAGATAAATGAGAAAGAAAAAAAAAAAATCAACAGAAAAACACTCCTGGCTCCTTCCACCCTGCACGAACCTCTTCCCCAGGCTCTTGGCCGGAAGGGTTTGCTTGGAGCTCTTTGAGTCTGTGCCATTCTGGGAATGGAATCCAAGCCCAGATCCTAGGGGAACTCCCCTTGGTCTGGATCCTTCTCGGAGTTTCGATTTCCCTCCTGCGTACTGTTTCTTATTTACTTTTCCGAGCCCTCGGATGGTTCTTGTGTGCTTTCTGTCCAGAGTCGTCCACTGTGGCTTGGAGGAATGACCTAGTGGTCTGTGATGACTCCACTCAGGTTGGATCCTAGGTGCCCAGTCCATTTCTTTGTAATGGGAAGGCAAAGACAGCCCACAAAACTCAGTACTCATGACTGCGACCCACGCCCGTGGCTGCCCTTTGCAAGGAGGTGGCTACAGAGAGGAAGTTTGGGGTTGGGCCAGCCAACCAGTGTCAGTTCCACACAGGGATGCCTGCTCCAAGGGCTTGGGCAAAATGGCAATTAAAAAATCTCATTGCAGCTGATTATCCCCCACGGCTCTCCGAGGCGCCTCTCGGAATCCAGCGTCTAGGGCCAGGCATTGGTTTTATCATTGTAGTTGTTGTTTCCAGTGGCAAACCTTACTAGGTCCTTATGTCCCAAAGAGCTGGGCTATGGGTAGAACGTTGAAGGATTAACTTCGGGAAAGGGTTGTTCATTGTACATTTTTTATGCTATCTACAGAAAACTGCTTATCAGTTTGACTTCCGGTGTGGGAATGTTTCTCAGGGGGCGCATGTGCATCTGTGGGTTTGGGGCTAGCACTCCCCTGCCGTGCCGGCCTGGCCGAGGGTGCACTGTAGGCGTGGATGGAGTCAGGCGCAGGTGCCCAGGCTTTTGGGGTCATGCATCAGCCTGAATGTTGCTGTGGAGGCGTTTTTCGGATGTGATTAACACTCAAATCAGCAGACTTCGAGAAAGAACTCTGAGCGTGTTGCCAAGGACTTAATGGCAAATGGAATTGAAAAATAACGCACATTTTCAGTGAGCCTTTTGGAGTCCCGTCTTCCGGCCTCTGTGTTGTAGCTGGGCTTCATCCAATCCGGTGACAGCTTTAAGGGAAAACCCTCAGCTCCCCGAGCAGGGAAAAATTCTGCCCCAGACTCCTTGGGACTCCCAAGAGCAGCACCAACAGGCTCCCAGGGGACTTGCCAGCCCTTGGTCCTGCCCTGCGTATGTCACACTTGCCAGCCCTCATAGCGATGTACACCCACCCCTTAAAACATCCTGGCAGCGGGCCAGTGGTGTGGCACAGCAGGTGCCGGCTCAAGGCCCAGCTGCTCCACTTCCGATCCAGCCTCCTGCTACAGCACCTGGGAAAGCAGCAGGAGACGGCCCACTGCCCTGGCCCCACCCAGGACAATTAAGAAGGGGTTTCCTTCAATGGAAATTTCTGGCTTGATTCAACTCTGGCCCTCGTCCCCGCATTCCATCACCTGTCCCAAAGAAGAACCTTAACCCTCGTGGATGGGCTTGTCGGTGTTTATCCTATGCCCAGCACCCAGATTCGATGATCATGGTTCCTTTCTAAGTGATTCGCCTTGAATTAGCCCAGGCAAAGGAAGCGAATGCTGAAAGGTGCATCCATTGGGAATTGCACGTGACCTGGAGACCCAAGCAAACACCTTGAGCACGTCGGAGTTGTTTGTTATGTATCGAGTTCAGCAGGTGCACATTATTGCCAGAACTTGGGAGACAACAGAGCCAACGTTTCTGTGATCCTCTCAGCCTCTCCTTCGTGCTTCAAAACAGCTGCTGCAATTCCAACCATTACATCTGCCTCCAAACAGGAAGAAGAAGAAAGAGGAAAAGGGTGTAGCCCCCCACTGAGTCAGTCTCCTTAAAGAGCTTTGCCTGAAAAATAGCCATTCATATCTAACTGGCCACAAGAAGGTAGGGAAAGTTCCACAAAGCTCATTGCCACCCCTGATAGTGTGTCAAGAGCTGGAGAGAAGAGAGAATGGGTGGAGCCTAGGAAAGCAGTGGAAAAGAGGAGAGGGAAGATGACAGAGGAACACGCGAGGCCAGCTCGGGGAGGGCTTGTCTGCGGGCTGAGGGACATGGATTTTATGCTGACAGCAGTAGGGAGCCGCTGCCGACGTTACACAATGGACGAGACGGTTGAGTTGCCATTTGAGAACACGCCTCCCCTTTGCGGATTGGAGGCAAGGAGACCGTCTGCGGGTGGGGTGTTGGGAGCTCTTGGTGCTGTTTCTGTGTCGGCAGTAACCGCCGGGATCCAAGGCCCCCTCGGCCGGGATCGGAAAGTGGCCTGACTCTGGCCCAGGGACTCGAACCTGGTCCCTAAACCCAGCGAGCAGGACCAGTGACTGCTGCTCCCTGCCGAGGGCTCCTGTGCGCTGTGCCAGCGCCTGGTCCTGAAGGGTAACACCCAGACCTGCTCTGATCACTCCCCCTCCTCTGGCTCAGACACAAAGGGGCCTCGCAGGAGATCCTCATCCCCTCAAAGACTGGGTTGTTGTCATTGGTCTAGCCAGGGTCTGTCTCCCGGGACAGGCAGTTAACAACCCGGCAGGCCGGGTCCTTGGAAGCCGCTGGCAAACTGCGTGTTCTGCCTTCCCCATCAGGAAGCGAGGCAAAACCTAATCAAGAGATACAAGCAAGAGTCTGAAATTCTCCCTCAAATACAGGCAGTAACAATGAGACAAAACCAGGAACACTGTCGGGAGACTCACCTGCTCTTAGCAGACCCGGGCTCCCACTGCTGAAGACGGCACTCCCTGTGCACCCGGGGCGGGCACAGCACAGGAGGCAATCCCCTTGCCCCTTTCAGGTGCCCCGTGCCTCTCCCCAGCCCCCGTGGGATGAAGGGGTGGCTGGCGGCACCGCAAGCTGCCCGCATCCACAGCGGAATTCTGGGTGGCAGCTCCAAGGGGGAGATGGAAGATACTGGACACGGAATTCTAGAAGCCCAGAGGGCACGTGCTTGCTGCAGCAGTTAAGATGTCTGTGCGCAGTATCGGGGTCCCGCGGTCACGTCCCGGCTCCACTTCTAATTCCAGCTTCCTGCTGATGTGCACTCTGGGAGGCGGCAGGGAGGGCTCAAGTCCTTGGGTCCCCGCCAGCCCCGTGGGGGACTAGGATTGGATTCCAGGCTCCTGGTTTCAGCGTCACTTGTTGTGAACATTTGGGGAACAAAACAGCAGATATCTCTCAAAGAAATTAAACAAAAAAAGTGTAAGGTATCACAAAAGAAAAAGAAGAGAAAACCAGAAGCAAAAACACTTGAGATCAGAGCCAGGTGAGGGCATTCCTAGGAACAAAGTTGGCCCCAGATGTAACTTTTAGCCCACTCAGTGTTTTTAAATAGGATTAGATCTATTTCAAATATATTAGAAGTGGGTGATTTCATAAAAAAAATCTAGATTTGGGGCTTTTTTTTTTTTTTTTGACAGGCAGAGTGGACAGCGAGAGAGAGACAGAGAAAAAGGTCTTCCTTTGTCGTTGGTTCACCCTCCAATGGCTGCTGCAGCCGGTACACCGCGCTGATCCGAAGGCAGGAGCCAGGTGCTTCTCCTGGTCTCCCATGTGGGTGCAGGGCCCAAGCACTTGGGCCATCCTCCACTGCTCTCCCGGGCCATAGCAGAGAGCTGGCCTGGAAGAGGGGCAACCGGGACAGGATCGGTGCCCCGACCGGGACTAGAACCCGGTGTGCCGGCACCGCAAGGCGGAGGATTAGCCGATTGAGCTGCGGCCCCCAACGGGGCTTTTTTTTTTTTTTTTTAAGATTATTTATTTGAAAGACAGAGAACAAGAAAGAGAGAGGTCTTCCAATCTATGGTTCACTCCCCAGATGGCCGCAATGGCTGGAGCTGAGCTGATCCAAAGCCAGGAACCTCCTCCAGGTCTCCCATGTGGTGCAGGGGCCCAAGGACTTGGGCCACCTTCCACTGCTTTCCCAGGCCATAGCAGAGAGCTGGATCAGAAGAAGAGCAGCCGGGACTCAAACCAGTGCCATTATGGGATGCCGGCACTGCAGGCAGTGGCTTTACCCACCACGGCACTGTGCCAGCCCTAATCTGGGGCTTCTCTCTGACTCCTGTAACAAGCGTGCCAGAGGCAGGAGCAGCTGCCCCACCAGGGACTCCCAGTGACTGCCACGCCCCTCACATCTGTTCTCATGTCCTCTGGGCCCCACAGGGCCCCCAGAGCCTTCCCCACCCCAGCCCTCTAGAGCGGGTGAACGGGATGAGAGAGGCTTTATCTGCCCTGGACAAGGACGGATGAAGCCGGGAGGAGCCAGGCAAGCCGGACGTCCTCATGTGAGCAAAGGGTGGACAGCGGTTCAGGCACAGCTGGGGAGGACAGGGCCGGGCCCTGCAGGTGAGGAAAGCAGACGGGGAGCGGTGAGGCAGCGGCTGCAGGACTTCCAGAGTGCAAGGCAGCCGACGAGCGAGGCTGGGGACGTGTGTGGTCTGCTACTCCACGTAACCAAGCCCCAGTCCCTGTGAGAGTGGAGAGAGAGAGAGAGAGAGGGAGGGAGGGAGGCAGGAGGCACTGGAGGAGGAGGGCCAAGAGAAAGAAGAGGAGAGAAGAAAAGGAGAGACGGAAGATGCCAGTAGCAACTTCTGACTGCTTTGTGGTTGTGGTGGGGAGTGTGTGTGTGTACTTGGGGAGGGAAAGCATGTGTGTGTGCACATGTATGTGTGTATGCATGTATGTGTATGTACATGTGTGTCTACATGTGTGTACACATGTATTGTGTGTGCACGTGTGTACTGTGTATATGTATGTGTGAAGATGTGTATGCGTTGATGAATGTGTTTGTATGTGTGTATGTACATGCATATGTGTATGTGTGTGCACATGTGTGTGCATGTGTGTTTTGTGTGTGCATGTGTATATTTATTGTATGCACCTGTGTGTTTGCGTGTACATGTGTGTATACATGTGTGTACATGTATGTGCATGCATGTGTGTCTGTATGTGTGCATATGTATTGTGTACACGTGTGTATGTGTTTGTGTGTGCATGTATGTTTGTGTGTGTCTGTGTGTGTGCTTGTGTGTATGTGTATTATGTACACATGTGTGTACATGTATGTGCATGCGTGTATCTGCGTATGTTTGATTCCCTGGGCTGCAACATCAGCACGACCCAGTCACATTCAGGGTCCCCTCTCCCTTCACTCACGTTACAGCACATCCCAGCAATGGATGACTTGCACACAGCAGGTGCACACCAGGGCCTGCCGCACCACAGGCAGTCGGCGGACAGATACTTGGGACCCTGATCAGCCAGGCCAGGCAAAGGGACAGACATGTCAGTGCCACTGGCCCAGTGTTGCAGTCTTGTAGTTCCCTTCTTTCTTCAGGGCCACCCTGAGGCCACACCCCAAACTCAGTCTTCGACCTCAGGTCAGTGGTAAGAAAATCGGAGGAGGGAGGCCTCCCCGACCTGGGCAACCCCTCTGTCCTGTCCACACCCTGCTGCCCCAGGCCTTTCAGCCCAAGAACAAAATGGGGCTCTTGCATCTCATTTTCCCACAAGTCACCCAAAGCAAGCCCAGGCCGCTCAGGGCTTTTTTAGCTTTGTGGCAGGGTGGGCCTGGGGGAGGAGGAAGATGGCTGGGGGTGGATGTTTAGGGGCAGTCCCCCTGGATCTACACGCCGGCCTCTGGGCCCAAAGTGGCTATTTTGCTGGTCCATGGCCTGTGCAGCCCACAGTGGCTGTGAAAAGAGAGCCTGGGGCGCTGGCACACGCACACTGGGGAGGCCGGGACCCGACGCTCCACCTCTAGTTGGGCTCAGGGGTGACACCAGCAGCAGTCAATACTGGGCCCACTTCTGAGCAACCCCACTGGTTAGCCTGCGTGGCTTTATTGCTGCTGTGTTGTTCCAGTGGGCGCACAGGAGGGAGCAGTGGGTGGACAGGAGGGAGCAGTGGGCGCGTGTGTGAGTGCACACACACACACACTCACACACCATTGATGCTGATTAAAGGTTTATGAGAAGCAAGAAAATCTGATGGGATTTGGGCAGAATCCGACCAGTTTTAAGTTTTCCAACCCTAAGCCGCTAAGTCCTCACAGCCGTTATTTTTGTCTTTGATGCAGAAGGCACCTTAAGTTGGGGAATGTAAATGGCAAGGCCTTGGAGTTTTTGAGACGATTATCAGATTTGTACAAGATTTAGTCTGCTCTTTAGAAAAGATCACACACACGCGCGCACACACATGCGCGCACACACACACACACGTTGGTTTCCTGCAACCCGGGACACAGAGATCATCAGCAAATCTGACCTGCGAGTGAGGGCTCTGAGCAGGGGAATGCTGGCAGAACTTCATACCTGGGCAGGTGCCTTGAATGTTCCAGAAGCTTCCAGGAGTCTTCAAAGCCTCCTGAGGGCATCCCCACCGCTAAAGTTGGCCAGACCCATCCTGCCGAGCAAGAACCTGAAATGTTAGGGCCAGTGCTGCTCCCTATTTTGCAGGGGTCCCTGAAAGGCAAGCCCCCCTGCCAGGTGCACTGCTCGGATGATACGGCGGCCTGCACGCCAGGCACTAACGGCAGCCACCACGTGCTTGGCACCCGAAGTGCACCGATGGCCACTCTCCCACCGTTTGGCCCCTGCGGTAGTCATCAGTCCCCTTGCCCAGCAGACATGTGGGCCAGCTGAGTTCTGATTGCTGTCTCCATCTCCTCATCACGGACCCTCCCCTAGGGCTTTGGGGCACACCTCACCGATACCCCTCTTGTCAACTGAGAACATCCATGTTGCAACACCCAAAGGTCACACTCCCATCCCCCAACTCCCTCCCAGAAGCAGGAGCTCTCTGGGGTACATAGCACCTCTAGACTGGGGACCTCCAGGGCTCAGAGATGGGCCCCACTGTCCTTCACGCACCCTGGTTGGCACACCACCATTCCCTGATGCCTACATTCACTTACACCAACCTAAACTGCCCCCCACCCCCAGAGTTCCATCCAGTCCTATGCATCCAGCTGCCTACCTGACCTACTCCTCACATAGATTCCAGGCCTCCATGATTTGCCCCAGATCACGAAGCTACCAAGTGGCTGTTGTAGGACGCGATCTTGGGCAGATCTGATCTTAGAGCCTGCCTCTTTAAGGAGACTCCAGCTGCCACCTGTAGCCCCAGCATCCCTTATGAGCACAGGTTCTAGTCCCCCAGCTGCTCCACTTCCGATCCAGCTCTCTGCTGTGGCCTGGGAAAGCAGTAGAAGATGGCCCAAGTGCTTGGGCCCCTGCACCTGTATGGGAGACCCGGAAGAAGCTCCTGGCTCCTGGCTTCAGATCGGTGCAGCTCTGGCTGTTGCGGCCAATTGGGGAATGAACCAGCGGATGGAAGACCTCTCTCTCTGTCTCTGCCTCTCACGATCTGTAACTCTGAAATAAAATAAATTAATTTTAAAAAGAAAAAAGAAATGAACCTTCCGACCTGAGACGAGTGGCCCAGCCTTCTGTCCCTAGATCTCAAGGACACAGCTCCAAGGGGTCCAAGTCCCACTTTCCTGAAGCCTGTAGCTAATACTTGCCTACATCAACCTTTACCTTAAGTGAACATCCAACCGAGCCGTGGGTGCACATCGTAAAGGGATTGATAGGAATTTTTGCCATGCCTCTGCCGTCTTTAACTAAGCCGAATCAATCTGGGAAGAAAAATTAAATCTTTCCCTGAAACTTCATAGGGGAAGAAGAGAGAGAGCCCTTAAAAACTCCCAGAAAACCTATTTCCAATCGAAGTTTGGTTAGAAATGCTAAGAAGCTGACCAGGGAATGCGCTCAGCTCTGAGCTAGGGCGCAGCACCAGGGTTAGCAAAGCAGAGATAGAAATGCAAATGCCAGGTTGCCCCACCCCGGAGAGCTGGAGAGCTCGGTCTGCGGACCCAAACCGGAGTTGAATGCCTTCTGCGTCTCTCAGAGGTTTCTCCGGGCTGAAGGCAGCGGTCTGGGGTCCAAGGCTCCCGAAGTTCTTGGGAAGTCCCAAGCGAGTCCTCGCTAAATGATGCAGTGAGTTGGAGCCCTCTTTGCAGCTCTGCCTCACCAAGTCTGACGGGCTTTTAACAAGAACCTTCTGCTGGCGCCCTGCTAATTCCAGCAGGCCAAGGCTTTCCACGGGTAAACCGAACGCGCTGAACACTCAGCCCCGGGTCACAGTCACCCCCGGGACCACGCTGCCCCAGCAAGTGGAGGGGCAGCAGGCGGAGCCTTCTGCAGGCCATCCCTGGATTCTGATGACGATGAGCCCCGGGCTGCAGGGGCTACGCTGTGCCAGGAGCAGGGTTCTGGAGTCTTCCTGGGCTTAGCCCTAGCCCCACTGCGACTCTCTTGGGCAAGTGATTTCATCTCTCTGAGCCTCACTTTTCCCATCTGGAAAATGGTGATAGTTATAGGGCCCATCAGCACGGTTGCTGAGAGATTCAACTCCGAGCTGGAGTTTCTAGCATCGCGCTGGGGCAGAGGGAACTGTTTAATACGCAGAAACTGCAGTTGGTACTAGAGGATTCCAGCGCCGGAGGTGTCTTTCCCAGTGCTGGAAATGGCTTAACCCTTGGTGTCTGAGGCCACCCCTGGTGGGTACATAGAGTTGGTGGGATCTGTAATCTGCTCTCCCCTCGTGCTTGCTGGATCCTCGCCTTCCCTGAGTTCCTGCTCCAGAAGAGCAGATGCTCCCTCCAGGGACTGGGGGTGCCACCAGCTTCTGAGAACCCAGGCCCAGAACCTGGGGGCGCAGATTCTAGACCGGCCGTCTGCAAATGACAGCCCAAGGGCCAGATCCCTCCCACTGCGCCCTTGTAACAGCTCTGTACACATGCGATTGGTTGACAAAGGCTGCACCTATTTAATACACACAACTGGGTGAGTTCGGACCTATGCGTACACCTGTAAAACCATCACCACAATCAGGGAAATGGACTTCACGCTCACATCCAAAGGTTCCTCTTGTCCCATTGGTTGCTTTCTTTTTTCTTCTTTTTTTAAAAAAAATGTTTATTTATTTGAGAGGTAGAGTTACAGATTGTGAGAGGCAGAGACAGAAAGAGAGGTCTTCCATCCGTTGGTTCACTCCCCAAATGGCCACAACGGCCAGAGCTGTGCCGATCTGAAGCCAGGAGCTGGGAGCTTCCTCCAGTTCTCCCACATGGGTGCAGGGGCCCAAGCACTTGGGCCATCTTCTACTGCTTTCCCAGGCCATAGGACAGAGCTGGATCTGAAGTGGAGCAGCCAGGACTTGAACCAGTGCCCATATGGGATGCCAGCACTGCAGATGGCAGCTTTCCCCGCTACACACAGCACCGACCCCTTAACTAAAATTTTTAAGACACAATAAATGCAGTCATTGCTGAACGCAGATCCCTAGAGCTTACCCATCCTGTGCAACCCTGACTTCAGACCTGCGTTCCTCCTCCTCACAGCTCTTGCAACCAGCCCTCTGTGCTGGCTTCCGGGCCTGTGTGAGACACCGTAGACACCCTTGTTGACTCATGCGGGGTATGCTTCTGCGCCGGCTTATTTCACCTCGTGCGCGTCCTCCGGGTTCACTCGTGCGGTCACGTCTGGCAGGATTTCCTTCTTCTGTGAAGCTGGACAATATTCTGCTGTGTCGCTAAACCACACTTCCTGGATCCGCGCTTCTCTGCATGGATGTCTGGGTCGTTTCCATATCTTGGCTATTGTGAACCATGTCCCGCACCTATTTCTGTAAATGAAGTATTACTGGAGCATAACCACACCCGCACATCTTCACACAGATGCCGGGACTTCTTGCAAGCTGCCGGGGCAGAACCGAACAGCTGCTTCAGAGACCACAGGGACCACCATGCCCAAGATGCCTCCTGCCAGTACTCTGCCCAAAATCGGCCACTTCCTGCTCTGGACCTGCTTCTGTGCTATGGCTCCCACACCTGTGGCAGGTCCCCTCTGCTGCGTTCTGGGGGAGAAATGGCTGCTCAGGGAGATGTGTCCGATCCTCCACCTCTAGCCTGCGTTCCTGGAATAGATTTGTTTGTCTGGAGACAGATGCACCTGCCCGGCCACTGACTGAGACCCCTCCACTGACCTTCTTGATCCAAATCACCTGGGAGGCTTCAAACGCAAACTCCTGGGTCCCCTCCCAGACTCCTCGGCATCTGACCCCTTGAGATGGACCCAGGAAATGTCATTACAATAAAAACCATAGCTAAATTCCTCCGGGTGGATCTTAACTCCATTCGAGATTTAATATAGAAAACATAATGTGAGAATCTTTGTTGGTCCTGAGGTTTAACAAATGTAACAACCATCACACTGTGTCTGACACACAGTAGCTGTTCAAAAGACACTTGCTTATGAAATTTGGAAAAAACTGCTCCTGAATTTGTGTTCTCACAGTGCTGTGTGCCAAGCAGAGCTGGTCACTCGGGCCTGTTTTGTCCCTGGACTGACATCCCTGTAGCAGCATCCCGTGCACACCTAAGGTCAGAATCTTCTAGGTCAAACCCTTCAGCCTGTCCACACAGCCTGCTCCTATTCTGGAATTGCTAACAGGAATCCAGGGGAGCAGTGACCAGCGAGTGTGCATAATGGTGCTACAAGCTACTCATCACCAAGGCGAGCACTCGGGTGTCTCTCTCGCCTCCTCTCCCTCGCTCAGCCCCCGCAGCCAGGCAGTCCCCCGTCACTGTCACTTCTGTCTGTAACTGTTCTATCACTATCCCCCCTTTTCCATCCCCCTCTGTCTCACTTGTCATACACTTGTCACTGCTCACCTGGGTTGTGATCATTTCTTGTCCTTTAACTAACAGCCCACCCCGTCAGAAGAGCAGCTACTCTAACCGCAGAATCTGCTCATACTCTCACAATATCCGTCCCCAGCCCATCCCTTTGATCTACAGTGTATTTTTTTAAAGATTTATTTATTCATTTGAAAGTCAGAGTTACACAAAGAGAGAAGGAGAGGCGGAGAGAGAGAGAGAGCGGTCTTCCATCTGCTGGTTCACTCCCCAGATGGCCACAACAGCTGGAGCTGAGCCGATGCGAAGCAAGGACCCAGGAACTTCTTCCGGATCCAAGCACTTGGGCCTTCCTCCACTGCTTTCCCAGGCCATCACAGAGAGCTGGATCGGAAGTGGAGCAGCCGGAACTTGAACTGGTGCCCAGATGGGATGCCGGCACTGCAGGCCAGGGCGTTAACCCGCTGCGCCACAGTGCCGGCCCCAGCATTATTTTTCAAACTGCAGGTCCACCTACACCTTCTCCAAAATTGGAGAATTCCCAACGGAACTTTTAAAATTGGTATTAGCCTACCGTGAATCACTTGGATGGCTGAATGCCGTATAACTCCATGCCTCTCTCTGTTCCTGTGCGCACCGCCGCTGTGGCACCAGGATGGCCCTCCTCCCGTGTAGCCACTCATGAAGAACAGAGGCTTCATTCCCAGCCTACTGAAGGTTCACGTCAGCAAAGGAGGGATGGCAGAGGCTAAGATGGAGGAAAGTGCCAGGTGCTCTACCCAGCGGGCAGAAATGCAACATTTGAAAGAAGTTGTGCTGGTGGGCAATGCCGGTTACACACTGAAACAAGGAATCTAATTCCAGCAAGCCAGTGTCGTCCATCCGACGATATTTAAGTGGTTCATTTGAATGTTACTCATTTAGCATTTTGTTTGTATTTCATCTGTAAATTTGTTTGCACAAAGTTGATATTTCATTTACATTTGTTCATCTATAAGTAACATTAAAATGAGAATAATTTGAGTAACTCAGGGAAGAGAGAGTCATTGGGAATTATTCTTCCCTTCAAAACAGGCTTAACTATTATTTAAATTTGAGCACTACAAGGTAGAATTCCTGTGCCATGCCCCGAACACAGGCTTCCCTCACCCAGCCCCTGCTACCTCTCTGTCCACACTGCCCCTTCTCCCACCACAAGGCAAGTTCACCACGCACCTGCACTACTGCCGTGTCCCAAACACAGGACCTCCCACCCCAAGTCAGGAGTGGAGACAGCAAGTTAGTCACTCAGCAACATCTCAGTGAGCACCACAAAGTTCAGGATCAACATCAACAAGACCCTACTGTGATACTGTAGAAATCAAAGCTGACTTTATTTTTTAATTTTGTTTAAAGTATACAAATTTCATGTATTTCATATACACAAATTTAGGAACCTAGTGGTACTTCTCACCCTACCCTGTCTCCCACCCATGCTCCCACCCTTCTCCCTCCTCCCTCTCCTGTTCCCACTCTTAACTTTTACAAAGATCTATTTTCAGTTTACTTTATACTCATAGGATTAACCCTACACTCAGTAAAGAGTTCAACATCAGCTTGAAGAACAAAACACTGCTCCTCAATAGTCGAGACAAGGGCTCAAAGTGTCAGCTTCACTCCTATATCAAAGTTGACTTTGAAACCCAATGTTGAACTAAACATCAAAATATTCCATACAGGCAGGGTCAGTGCCTCTGCAGACTCTTGTCCCCTCCTCAGCTCACCCACCCACCCCCGGGCAGAACACCCTGAGCTCATGACCGCCTGGCCCAGCGGCTCCGGGAATGGCATCTTGCTTCTTTGATCCTGACCATCTCCATCTGCAGATGAGGATAACAATCTCACGTGTGGCTTTGCGGATTAAATGAGATGCTAACTGGAACACGGTTAATACAGTGCTTGCCACCTGGCGCCCCTATTGTTGGCAGTATTATTTTTGTTATTATTATTTCTAGCATTGCTCTCTCTATGAAGTCTTTCCTAATATCTCTGACAGTCCAGGGAATTTGGGAGAGCTTTATCCATGTATCCATTGTATCCGGCATACCTCTCAATCATGATATGAAATTATATGATAGTATATCATGTCATTGCCTCTATCTTTTTCCCACTGACTATAAGCTCTTTGAAGTCCAAGAATATTTTTATCTGTGTTGACTTCTGACAAATTTAGGAACTTAGTGGCTAGGAACTAGTTGTAAAATGCCAGACGCATCCCAAGCATCCTGCTGGGAGCTGGGGCTACAACAGTGAATTAAAGAAACACAGCCTAATCCCAGTGGCATTCATAGTCTCCCAGAGGAGATGGACAATTAAAAGCAATTACAAGAAAGTGGTCCAATGTGTTCAGGGAACTGGAACGAGCTGTCTGGAGCATCCAGGGTGAGGCAGAAAGAGGAGGCTGGAGGGGGAAAAAGGCAGGAGGCACAGGGCCTTGTGAACCTTGATGGGAATTTACTTTATCTAAGATGCAACCGAACGTGTGTCAACAGCAAATGAAAGAAATCCCAGCCCTGTTGGTTTAGCAGAAAGAGAATCGTTGGCCCTTGCCACAGGACGCCACATTGGTCAAGCTGGCTGTAGGCTGACACAGGACTGGGGCTCAGACAAGCCACCGGGAACTGGTCTTACCACTGCTCAGCTTAGCTCTGCTCCCCGCCAGGGGCTGCTTCCTTCCTGTAGCTCTGCAGGGAGACCACGGCTGCTCCAGTATCACGTCTTCCCAGGTTCAAGATCAGCAGGTCTTTTTCCAGGTGAAGTCCGTGGCTTGGTTTTAACAACCCCTCCCTGGACACCCACCATGGCTAGCAGAGGGAAACAAGCTGGGTTTTTTAGGGTGAGGTGACATTTGCATCCTGCCCAGGCCCCGGGGGAATGGGATGAGAATGGGCACTGAGAGAGGGGGCTTCCCCAAAGGAAGATCAGAGATTCGTTACCAATAGAACAATAAACGGAAGCTGGGTGGCAGAGACGAAAGCAAACACTAAGCAGAAATCCACTACAGAAAGAGGCTTGGCAAGGACTGACTTTGCAGGTCGCATTTGTAATTTAGGAGAAATCAGCAGAGGACCTCCTGCTTGGTGGCAACGTGGAGGAGTGGGTGGGAGACGCCCCAGGCAAGAAGCACGGCGAGTGAGCAAGCGAGCAGCCAAGCGAGCGGCCACTAGACTGAGCCGAGGGAGAAACACCGCCTGCTGGAGCCGGGCGGGGCGTGGGGGGGGGGGGGGAACCACGACGCTGGAGGTAATGCTGGAAGCGGGTGCCTGGTCTAACAGCTAAGACGTCTGCAGCCCAAGTTGAAGTGCCTGGGTTTGATTCCTGGCTCCTGCTCCTGCTCCTGACTCCGGCTTCCCTCCAAGGCAGATCCCAGGAGGCAGAAATGATGGCTCAAGTGATGCCACCCATATCAGAGACTTGGATTGAATTCCTGGCTCCTGGCTCCTGGCTCCTGGCTCCTGGCTCCTGGCTCCTGGCTCCTGGCTCCTGGGTCAAGTACATGGGCCCACATGGGAGACCCAGATGGAGTTCCAGGCTCCTGGCTTCAGCCTTGCCCAACCCCAGGCATTGTGCTGTTTGGGGGGAATAAACAGCAGAGGGAAGATCTTTCTCTCTCTCTCTCAAACTCTGTCTTTCAAATAAATAAAAACAAACCTTTAAAAAAATGTTATTTACTTACTTGAAAGGTATAGTTACAGAGAAGAGGACAAGACGGGGCGAGGGATCCTCTATCCACCAGTTCATTTCCCAAATGGTTGCAACAGCCAAGGCAGGGCCAGGCCAATGCCAGGAGCTGGAACTCCAGCCAGGTCTCCCCGGGTGGGTGGCAGGGGCCCAGGGGCCATCTTCCGCTGCTTTCTCAGGTGTATTACCAGGGAGCTATTTCAGAAGTGGAGCAGCCAGGACTCGAACTGATGCTCACGTGGCATGCCGGAGTCACACGCAGCAGCTTAACCAGCTGCGCCACAACAGCAGCCGCCCAAGACTTCAGACTTGATACGTGGGCCACACCTCCTGCTGTGGGACCTCCACAGGCCTGGCCTGCCCATGGGGGCTCCTGAGGAGACAACTCTTTTCTAGTTAGGATCCCTCATGCCTTCCCCATTCTGCATTGTGACGGCTCCAAGTCCAACTTGCTACAAAGTGAATGTGTGCTAGTGGGACCACTGGCACCACCAGTGGCTTCACCAGTAACCTAAGAAAGCCCTTGAGGGGGGAACTGGGAGAAGTGGGCATTTGGGGGAAGGTGAGTGCTGTGGTCCTTCTTTTATCTTGGTGGGAGGCATTGTGCATGCGTGCACCTGCAGTGTTATGTTTGGAAAGAACAGGGACATTCAGAGCCATATCCCAGACACCTGCGGAATGCTAGCGCTCGCCATCCCAGCTTTCAAGGCAGATGGGCAGTTACTCGCACAAATGCTACACGGACTTCAGAATGTTCTCACATGTGCTTGTGTGGATTAATGAGCTCCTAATATTGTGATAATAATCATTTTCCATAAATATGCACCGTCCGCTTTCACAGCATCACACGCGGTAATGATCAGCTGTCTGGGTGCTGAACGCTTGGGGAAAATATTTGCTTGCGTGTGCAGCAGAACCTGTGTTTGTCCTGTGACACGTGCTGCCTCGCAGCAAGCCCACAGCAATGAGCAGCCTGATTTAAAGGGACTCAGGTGCTAGGGAGCTAGGATTGAGAGCTGGGTCTCTGCCAGTTAGCTGGGGCCCTATCCAGCCTCAGAACCTCACTCGGAAGGGTTAGCGAAATGCTTGGTGGGATTTAGTTCAATAAAAATATCCTGAACTTTCCTCCTTGTAAAGTATTTCAGTAGGAGCACCCTCGCTGAAGCTGGAGTGAGCTGCCGTCCTAGCACCTTGGGACATGCAGGAGGTCACTAAACTGCTCTGGACCTCAGTGTGCTCAGCCGGAAAATGGGATCCTATCCCCCTTCTAAGGTTGTCAGGAGGGTGACCCTCAAACAGATGGCAGGCCTTCGGCAAACGTCAGCTCTTGGCTGCTGGTGCACACCCTGGGAGGACACTGGGGTGACACCCTCCTGGGCCACTCTGAGTCAAGGACCACAGGACTGAATCCAAGAAGAGCTGGGTGACACGTGCCACTCACTAGCGGAGGAGGCAGAGGTAAGAAAGGCATCTGACTAGGGGGAACCAAGAATGGACTCAAGTCTCCGAGGCCCCGGCAGGGCTCACGGCACCCCTGTTTGGACAGCCTCCCATCACTTTTCTCCTTGATGCCTGAAAAAAGCATTTTGCCCACCTGGTCTCTTCACAACCTTACACCTTCCTTGCCTACCTCAGGGACAGTGGGGAAGACGAGACACTGAGCTGCCGACCCTTTGGGGGAATAAACACATCACAGCTACAGGGAACCAGGGTTACGACTGACCAGGGAAGTGAGATAGGCCTTAGAGGCCACCCTCTAAGAAACAAACCCATAGTGGTGAAATGAAAAGAAATACGTTAAAAATGTTTAAAAGAAAGAAAGGGAGGGGCAGGTCACAACACATGGAAAAGAAACTGCAGTAAGACATCCCACTGGGCCTGGGGAGACATTCTCCTCGCCTCCCACTGCCCTTCGAGTGACACTGACATCAGACCTGAGAATCAGGATGGAAACAAGGCAGTTGATTGAAGTCTGTATCCAGAACCATGTGGCCCCATTCTCCCCATGTGCCCCACCCAGCTCTGTGTCACCTCCTGAGTGTGTGTGGCCCAGCAGGTAAGTTTATGCCCCTCACCCCCAAAAATGTACAGAACCTTCCCACAGGCATTGAATGAGCTGACAAGACAAGGAAGTCTCAGGAACGCCTGTGGGGTGCATAGAGCCGTTGCAGGTGTAAGAGAATTGGGGATGGGGATGGCCGAATAGAGGCATTCCAATCCACATGTTTTAAATCAAAATGCACCTGTTGAGCAGACTTGCCAAGCAGTTTCAAGCCACATGTCCCACTCAAGGAAGATACTTGGGGGGTGACCCACATCCACTTGGGGCCCCTCTGCCGGTCTACCCTGTGCAGTGGGAGCAGACTGTCCAGGAAGCCAGGCCCACACAGCACACCAACAGCGTGGAGAAAGGGGAAACAGGCAGAAACCCTGGCGCTGAGGATGCTGGGCTGATTCAGAAATCTTCTACGTTTCAGATTGGAAAATCGTCAGGGGTGCTTGGGACTATGCTGTCCGTTTAGCAAGAACGGCGTGCCTCTGTGGGGAGCCAGGCCGTTTTTCAAAGATAAAGGACTGCTCTCGTGGAGGTGGAGACTAGAGCAGTGGTTACTAGGGACTGGGGAGAGTTGGGGTGGGGTGAGAAGCTGCTCAGTGGGTACAGGGTTAGAGTGTGACGGGGGAGTCCAGGGGTCCATGGCTCACTAGGGTGAATGCTGCTAATATAGTGCATTGTGTGTCTCCAAATAGCCAAAATAGGGGAGTTTCCACTGTATTCACCGTGAAGAAATGGTAAAAGTTTAAAGTGATGCATATTTTATTTTTTTTATTTGACAGGTAGAGTTATAGACAGAGAGAGAGACAGAGATAAAGGTCTTTCTTCTGTTGGTTCACTCCCCAAATGGCCGCTATGGCCGGCCCTGCACCAATCCAAAGCCAGGAGCCAGGGGCTTCTTCCTGGTCTCCCATGAGGGTGCAGGGGCCCAAGCACCTGGGCCATCCTCCCCTGCCTTCCTGGGCCACAGCAGAGAGCTGGACTGGAAGAGGAGCAACCGGGACTAGAACCCAGCACCCATATGGGATGCCAGCACCACAGGCAGGGGATTAACCAAGTGAGCCATGGCCCTGGCCCATGATGAATATTTTAATTACCCTGATTTGAATATTATACAACATATGCTTGAACCTCACATTGCACCTCATCAATATGTACCACTATTATGTCAATCTAAAAAAAAAAAAAAAACTAAAATTAACGCGGCTGGCATTGCGGCATAGCGGGGAAAGCCACTGCCTGCACTGCAGGCGTCCTTTATGGTTCCTGCCCAGATGCTCCACTTCCAATCCAGCTCCCTGCTAATGTGCCGGGGAAAGCAGCAGAAGATGGTCCAAGGGCTTGGGCCCCTGCTACCCACGTGGGAGACCTGGAAGAAAAACTAAAATTAAACAAGAAATAAAGGAGACTATAGAAACATGGAAAATGTCCTCTTTGTTAAAAAAAAAAAAAAGAAGAAGAAGAAATTTCTCAGAATGCAGACCTCCAAAACGAACTTCGGAGACAGAAGGCCTTAGAGGACGCTCGGCTGTCCCAGGAAGACAAGGGGGAGAATGTAGAGGAGAGGAAGTCGGCAGAGAAGGTAGGAGACAACTTCCCAGCACAGCAGGACAGCAGTGCCCGGACAGCAGGCCCAGCACGATGGATGCAAAGGGACAGCTCCTCCTCGTATCCCCGGCTCCGCCCACACACACTCCGAAATGTACCCTGGTCAAACTCTAGAACACCGGGACTGGAAATGATCCTGAAAACCTACAGAGCGGAAGAAACAAAGGACGAGGACTCCCACCTCCCCACCGACAGAGACAGCAGTGCCACACAGACAACGTTGTCTGTTAGTCAGGGTCCACACTGTGCACCCAAACAACTGTCGGTTCATTGTGAAGGCAGAATAAGGGGATCTTCACACGGGCAAGACTTTGGAAGCCTACCCCTACCCCTACTTTCAACATCCCTTCTAAAGGAGCTGCTTGACAAAGGAAAAACTATACCTTGAGATTGTGGTCCGCTATGTCTGTGAAATGAACCCAGAGGGGGAGAAGTGTGGGGCCAGGGACACAGTGGCTGGAGCTCCCCCAGGTGAAGGCGAAACAGCAGCAAAGAGTTTTAGGGTGGAGCAGGTGCACGGTCCTAGAGGGGAAACTGGGGGGAGAGATGGGGGCACAGACTGCACAAGAAGGTGGGATTCAGAATAGCAGAAGGGGCTGAGGCTCTGATGCAGCCCCATCTTGCTGTGTAAATAGAGGGCAGTGATTGGACCCCTCAGAGGTCCAGAGGAAGTGGGGTGAGGCAGCAATGCCCTAAATGAGAAGTAACACAATGTCATTGCCTTGGAGCATCCCGGGACCTCAACACCAGCCAGGAGAAGTGAACCCCTGGGCTCTCTTGGGCCCAGCATGGTCCACAGTCACAGTGAGATAAGCACTGGTTTCCACTCCAGGGCCAGCTTGCAACTTTGTGATGCGCTCAGTGGGGTCTGCAGCCAGGATGGAAATGTTGACGCCTGCAGGGGCGTGGATCGGTCAGGACCGCCCAACCAGCTCCCTATACAACCCTAAGATCTCAGTGACTTTGCTCCTCCGGGACTGGATTCTTGTCCATGGCACAGCAAGTGCGGTAGAGAGGAAGTGAAAGTGGGCCTTCTGCTTCGTTAAGTGACTCAAGGCCTCAAGGTCCCTCCTCCAAGTCCTCCGCCACACTGTCTGCACAAGACTAGAGGAGAGGGTGTGGAAGACCACGGGGGAAGGCTTGGAGGCCAGGCCTGGACATGACACGCACCCTTCTCCTTCCATTCCACAGGCCAAACTCAGTCACATGGCCTCCACTAACTGCTAGACTGGAGAACAGAGTTTAGCTGTGCAGTCAGGAGAAGAAGGAAGTGGGGTTCGATCGCACTCTGTCACATAAGGCAAAAGTCTAAGTGTCAGGTGGGAGAGGACTGGAGGAAAGGACAGGTGCCCTAATGCCCACACCTCACATAGTATAGTCAGAAAATGCCTGTGAACACCAAGGGAGCAAGACATAGACATTTAACTACATCAAAGTTACAAGAATGCATTGCTACTTGGCTTGTGAGACTAGCTCGTGGCAGCCCCAGGACGTGAATCCAGGAGGTGGGGTGGCAGGAACAGAGGCCAGGAAAGCTCCTGAGCTGGAGGAGCAAGGATGGAATCTTGGCTGGGGTCTTGGGAAGAAGCCATGAGATGGGGAAGAGGAGCCCAGTCACGGAGGTACGGTGATTAATTGTCTGTGTCACTCGAGGGCACTGAGGGAGGCCCCGTTGGCTGGCAGAGCACCGTTTCTCATTGTCTGTGCAGGCATTTCCAGAAGAGATGGTGGGGGATGGAGTAAAGGAGACTGACCTCACCAACACAGGTCAGCGGCATCCATCCAGTGCCCCGAGGACGCGAACAGAGCAGCAAAGCAGAAGGGAGAATTTGCTCTCTCTGCTTGAGGCTGGCCATCTCTGCTTGAGGCTGGCCGTCCGCCTTCTTTGGTCCTTGGATGTCAGTGTCCCTGGCTCTTGAGCCTTTAGATTCAGACCAGAACTTACACCAGCACCCTTCTGTCCAGGTCTCGGGCCTGTGGACTTGGACTGGGTCTACACCACTGCTGCTCCTGCTCCCCAGGCCTTCAGCTTCCCTGGGCACCCGGCTTGCAGAGGGTGAGCTGTAGGCTCTCCCAGCCTCCGTAAGTGCACGAACCATTCGCTCATGAGAAACCTCCTTCTATGTATGACTGTTTAAGCTACTGTTTCTGTGTCTGTGGACAAGCCTGACGAATGCAAAGGGCTTTGACCTTTATCTCACCTGCCGTGTAGAACCACCAGGAGACACGCAGGCGCACCTGGGACCCACCGCAGCGCACGCCTCTCCTGCCCGTGTACACAGGGTAAGGGGAGCCCCCCAAGCGCTCCTGCCATCAGAGACCTAAAGAGGCAAGAGTTGACTCCTTCTCCTCTGGCATTCAACAACCAGCATTGCAAACTTCCAGAAAATAGGAGAGCCCCAGGGAGATCTCCTAACAGCCCTACTTAAGAGCACACGACAATTATTACCTCCAACTGTGAGGGAGGCTGAGTAATTAAAAAGGGTTCTTTATTTTGATTAAAAAGATTCCTTTTAGTGTTTCTGAATCTTTAGTGAAAGCCCAGATCTCTATTTTTAGACACAAAACAAGATACGTGGCCGGGGGCACGGGTGTAATTTAAAACATGGGATGAGCATTTGTAACCTGAAAAATGAGCACATGCCCCCAGTGGCCCCCAAGTTGAGCCCATCCCCACCCAATGGCTTTCGGAGACACAGCAGCATGGCAGCCCCAACCCTGCCGCCTGCATTAATAGGCCGCCCAAATTAATTGCTTTTAATCACTATAAATTTCCTTCCCAATAAAATTTCAAGAATTTCCAATCATGCTGATTTATATGTGTAATTAGAAATCCATTCACAGATGTCACACTGCTAGGTGGTGGGGAGTATAAGCCCCAGCTTAACTCCAGCTTGAGGCCTAAGCAATGAAAAATGATGACAGGGAACTGGGACAGGGAGTGTGTCCCCACTCCTGGACGTGGTCTGCGTCCAAGGTCACCGCCTCCAGCCCCAAATCCCAACCTTGCCCCCAGAGACCTCTGGGTCCAAGGGGGTTTGCGTAGACCCAATGGGGTGGCTGTGGTTAAGTATGCTGGGTAGACTGGACCACAGCCCTTGGCCTTCCTTGCATCCAGAGTGGTGATGAGCATGATGATGGAAGCCTGGGGCCACGGCAGGATTCCCACTTCCAACAGGCAGATCTGTCGCTTTCGAATGTCCATGTGCCAGGTCATCTGGACCTGGGGCTGTCCAGGGACAAGTAGGCTGGACTCCCACCTCCTGCCTGCCTGCTCTGCCACTGTGCTCGTGTACTCCCTCTGCAAATGCCCCCATGTCGCACCGGAAAATAATAGCAGAAAAAGAAAGAACAGAAAAAGCTACATTTCCTGCCCAGAAGGATTTCAAGCCAGCAATGCAAGGACTCTCACCCCGTCCTCCAATGAAGAGGGGAATAGGAAATAGGAAATTCTGTAGAAAAACAAAGATATGCCAAGGGGATTTTTTTTTTGGGGGGGGGGGGGGGCAGGACTTTATCAACGCTGGACATGTGGGGAGAAAAAGGAAAGAGATTTCAGAACCATGGACAAAGGCTCTGAGACTGGTGGTTATACTGGGTCATGTGGGCCTGTCTGAAAGAAGCAGGCAGGAAGAGAGTCAGATCCCAGTGCAAAAGATCGAATGCAACGTTCAGGACAGTAATGAGGAGAGAGCACCTTGGGAGAATGAGTGTGGATAGGAGAGAGAAACGGAAGTCGGGAACGCCAGACAGGAAGTGGGCCCTGCCTTGAGAGAGGGCGGAGCTCCGTCCCACGGCAAGCACTGTCTGAGCCAGACCCTCCAAGAGTCCCGGCTGGGACCTCACAGTTGGTGTCAGAGCAGAGACAAAGGGGAGATGGCAGGAGGCAGTCAGAATCTCTGAGGTTGAACGCCAGCTCCAGTCCCAGTGGCTCATGGTCTTGAGAAAGTTGCCTGACCTCTGCTGTCTGCAAAAGTATCTGTCCTCCCATCACCTCCAAGTCCTCACCATCACAGTCAACTTTGCTTTGTCCCCATGTTGCCGACTGCAGAGACAGAAGCGAGACTCAGAGAGGCTGTGCCACGTCTCAAGGTCGTGCCAGGGGAGGAGGGGGAAATCAACATTTACTGCGTGTCTACTGTGTACCAGGTGTCTCTTGTGGATTATCCACGCTGTAATCCTAAAGACACACACACACGCACACACACACACGCAGCTCTTGTAAGTTAAATATTAAATCACTTGTTCACAGCCATTAGAGACACACCGAGACCCAGTGCAGCACTGAAGTTACTCATTGACTTAGCTCCAAATTTAGGTTACAGCAGAAGGACCCAGGGAAGGGCTAGGGTTTTAAAGGGAGAAGGCGAGTCATAATACTGGGAAGAACTCAAGGAAAGAAGATGCAAGAGGTTGTTCAGTGAGGGGGCTGGAGGGTGTTGGACCCTAGGGAGGTAGAGCAAGGGCAGGCAGTCGGTCAGAAACATCGTCCTCAAGGTGGGTGTCTGACCTGGGAGGTAAGACGCTGCTTGGGACACCTACATCCCGTGTCCAAGGGCCTGGGTTCAAGTCCTGGTTCCACCCCCGAGTCCAGCTTCCTATTAATGCACACCCCAGGAGGTAGCGGGTGATGGCTCAAAGAGTTGGGGCCCTGCCACCCATGAGGGAAACTGGGATTCAGTTCCTGGCTGTAGCTTCTGAGTCCAGCCATTGTGAGTATTCAAGGAGAACACCCAGCAGACAGACTGCTCGCTCTCGCTCTCTTGCTCTCTCTTTCTCTCTCCCTCCCCCTCTCTCTGCCTCTCAAATAAACAAACATTGAAAAGGGGAAAAAGAAACACTCTCTCCATGCCCTCAGTTTCTGAATCAGCTGAGGAATGAGAGACAAGAATTGGAGAGAATCCCGTAGCCGCTGCTTGGTGAGGCTTGTCTGGGACAGGTATGGCCTCCGACAAGCAGGGCCCAGGTCCGGAAATGCACCACGTGGAGGGCCAGGTTACCTGTGGTCACCCACTGGGCAGCAGAACTGAACAGGAGCCCTGGCCACCCACCGAGACCCTTCCCCAACACTCGCAAAAAGGCAGACCCTCCTCCTCTACAGCTCACGGTGGAAACTCCAGAAAGACTTCTGCTGTAAGATGGACAGCTCATTGGCCAAGGGCACTGACGGCTCTGGGGTCCAACTTCACCTCCTGCTCGGGCTAACCTCTCCCGGCCACCCACCAAGACCCGCGGGCTTCTCCGAGGGCCACAGACGCACCAGATTGATCACTCCGTAACTTCCCCCAACGCACACAGGCGTGCCCCGAGTCGCTTTCCATAGCGCCTGGCCCTCCAAAGGTTGGCTGGTCAGTTTGCCACTCAGCCCGCCTCCCCGCAAAGAGAGAAGAAGATCATCTTCGCCCCGGCCTGATCTTTTAATGCGCCTGAAAGCTCTGGCTTTGGCCTAAAGCGGACCCCAGGCTAGGTGGAGAGGTCTTAGTGGGGGATTAGTGTCGGCCCGGGCAGGGCCAGGACGGGGGTCCTAAGAGGCGATTTTAGAGGTTGGGCAATGTTTAAGGGCTTTAATGTTGGATAATGCAGGCTCAGTCGCCTGGGTGCGTGTGGCGCCCCAGCAGCATCCCGCCATCCAGGACATAATGGATGTGGCAAGATTTGATTTTAGTCGTTTAAAAATATCCAAGTAGTCTGCAGGCTAATGGCCATCGGACAGACTCATTATCGTGTATCAATAATCGTGCAGCGCTCTGAAATCCTTTTAATGCTGAGGGACAGCGAGGAGCGGCCACGGGGAGGGGAAGGAGGTCAAGGGCACGTGCGGGGTCAGTTAAACAAGTGACGACGGTGACTTCAGCCAGGGCCCTCAAAGGCCTGAGTCCATTCCGAGCCTTCACCCGCAGCCTGGTTTCAACAGTGTGTCCAGGGGAGCCTTGTGGGAACTTCTCTGACAGGTCAGATTGGGGAAGAGCTTGGCCCCAGGCAGCCCCTCACCCATGTCCCAGGGCGGCTGCATGGGTGCTGCCTACAGCGCGCTCTGAGCCTCCCGCCCTCCACGGCCGGCCGGCCGCTGCGTTGTCTCCGCCCCGTCTCCGCTCACCCTTTGCACGGTGGGATTATCTGCCACCAGATAGCTGCCTTCCCACTGGCCTGCACGTCGCCTCCTCTGCCCAAGCCACGGGGCTCTCCCGAGAGTGGCCCTCCTGCTGTGGCTTTGTACCATCAGGCGTGTCTAGGAGGCATCCCTGCCCCCACCCAGCCGCACACTCCGGGTGAGCACCTGGCACACAGGTGCTCCACAGCCCGGGGACAGCTACCTACCAAGTGCGTAGTCACAAAAGAAAATCCAGCAAGGTCTAGACCTTTGGAAGGCCGGTTCCCACTCCTGGTCAGGCGTTGGGGGGCGGCTCACACTTGAGCATCCTTCATTTGTTTGCTCATTGATCCATTCATTCAGCAAACATTTTCTCCGCATTTCTAAGAGTGAGCTACGCGAGGCTCAGCGTTAGACTTCGTGTAACCCCCCAAACCTAGGATGTAGGTATTATTCTTACTCCCAGCCTGCAGGGGGCGACACTAAGGCTCAGAATAGTTACGGAAGTTTCCTGAAGTCGCCCAGCAGGATTGGCCTTAACCGCTATGCTTCCTGCCTTTCTCGAAAAAGCACCAGGAGTCAGGAAACCTGAACTCTAGTCTTGCGTTTGCCGTCCTCTCAGTCCCTGGTCAAAATGCCTGGTCTGGTCTGTGCCTGCACCCTGTGAGGATGGGGGTGCACCAGTAGCTCCTGCTATTCCTTTAGTCTAGAAAAGAGTCCGGAGATGGGTGTGGCCATCAGACCTCTCCAAGCAGCTGAGCTGGTGCAGGGAAGACAGCCCAGCACCTCCAAACCCACACCCAGAACGTGGTCCCTGGTCTGGGGGCGCTGGGGGCCCTGCTGCCGCCGTCTCCCCAGCTGACGCCCACACCTTTCTCCGAGCAGCTCTCACTGCAGGAAAACTAATAAGCTCGGCGTTTTATGATCCCCGCCTCCGATGACAAGAGGCAATTTGAAGAGTCAATAAAAGCCGAGCTGCAGCAAGGGTGTTTTACGGCTCCTCAACCCATAAACACCCGTGGCCACGTGACCCGCCCGCCAGGAGGGGGCGCCGAGAGTGGGCTCCACTGGGTGGGAGAAAGTTTCTAAATTAGGACATGTGGCTGATCGGTTACTGGGCAAGGGGGCGGGTCCATGAGGGGGGCGCCCTGAGGGTGAAGCCTGCTGGGCCCTAGCCCCCACCAATAGACAGAACCCCCTAGGTAGGGGGATACGAGGCCCCGGGATGGACCAAAGCCATCTCCATCAGCCCCAATTTCCAACCTTTGCTGTGACTCGGAACCGCGGCCCAGTGCAGCAGCTGCCTCTCGGCCTTTTTCCACTGCCCACACACTGTGACCGCTGGCGAGTCTCCTGGTTTCCCCTTTGTGGGTCGCATCCTGGCCGGTTGAGCAGGATGAGCACTGAGAAAATGCCGAAGCCGCTGGCCCTGCTCAGAGGGTCAGGCACAACTTCGCCCAGCCCTCCCAGCCAGACCTGAGTGTGGCTGACAGTCCTGGAGAGCACATGACCAGCCGGGGTACCCACTGAGCTGTGCCTGGTGCGGGACGTGTGATAAGCCAGAGCCAAGCCCCTGCCCAGTGGAGCTCCCAGTCTAGGGAAAGAAGTGGCCAGGCCATCGGGTCAGGGAGATGCCTGCTGTCGCGGCAGGGGAACCTCCAGCCCACGGGCCATATATAGTCCTGCGAAAGCATTTGTCGGTCCCGGCAAAGGCAGCCACATTCAGGAGACTCAGAATTCAATAAATGGACAGCAGGCTGATTTTTAAGTTGAGGGTTTTGTAGGGCCTGCAGATGATGTTACAAATATCCAAACGGTCCCTGGCTAAAAAACGGGTCCCCAGACCTGTGAGGCCGCTGGGCAGTCAATCGGAGCCCCGTCCCAGCCTCACACATCGCTGACCCCATCTCAATGGCCCCTGGTGATGCCAGGGGTCCCCTGGAGAGTCTGGGGGAGTTCCCTTGCTTAGCTGCAGCCCACACTGCAAAGCTCCTCCTACCCCAGAGGGGCACACGTCTCCCAACCTGGGGATTAGGACGGGGACAGCTTTGGGGACCATTCCCTGTCCCCGCAGTGGTGTCTTGCAGCCCCCTGAGCATGGCAGCAGCTGAGAAGTCTGCAGGTTCCAGGCCCCCTGGGGTAGTCACAGCTTTGGACTCCAAACCATAGTCCCCCCATCCCACCCTGGCTTCCGGTCCCCTCTCCGCTGTGAGCAGGGCTCCTCCCAAGGGGGCCTGCCGCTCCCCGCACCCCGTCCACTGTCTCCACTGTCACAGCCCCAGCTCCTCCCTTAGGGCTTTGGCCCCTACCTCACCAGCAGCAGTGGCTCCTGAGACAGAAGGGGTCTCCCTCCTGCTGTCGGACTCAACACGGTCGTGGCTCAGGCCCGTGGGCCATCCCTGTTTCTTGGCTCCCCAGGGAGCGTGTGTGGCCCCTGCTTGGCATAAGGCCCAGGGTGACTCAAGGAGCCGCAGCATCCTCCACTCCCCCTGTGGCACCATTCACGGGTGTCGTCCATGGGGACGGGCAGTAGCGAGATCCAGGGCTGCAGGGAGTGGCCAGTGAGGGAGCCGGTGAGCGGCTGGCAATTGTTTAGGGAGGGACTGGGTACAAGGAGGGACACACCTCTTGGTACCAGAGCTGGTGTGTTTCAAGGCAGCTGGGGAAGCTGGCCCCTGGCTGACCACACAGCCTACACCTGCTGACACACCGTCCTGTGCTTGCTGCAAACCCAAGTTTTTTGGGGGGAGGGGGTGGATCTTGGGCATTACATGTCCCACACAGCAAGTGCCCGTAGAACCTGTGCACCTGCCCGCTCAGAGCCAGAAAGCTCTGGCAAGATGGATGGAGAGAGGCACAAGACAGAGAGGCAGTGGGCAAGGGGCCAGCTGGGCCCCTCCCTAGGCTCACCCCCCCCCTCCTGGATAAATCTGAGCCCCTGACCTGTCCCCATTGATTTTGTAATCACCAATACTCCCGGCTCCTTCTCGTCCCACCTGCACACACTGGGGCCAGCAGCCCTGGAGGCCGCTCCATCAGGCATCACGTCTAGGCATTAGCCGGCCTTGTGGCTCCATGGGGAGCTCTAATGCACCTGTCTTTCTGGAAGCCGGTTCGCCCCTGGCCCTCCCTAACTCCACCCTCTCACCAGGCCCCGGCTGCCCTCTGCCAGGGGGCGACCCTCCTGAAATAGTGAACCGCGTCAACTCTCCTGCCTCCCACCTCGCAAAGGCCAGCACGTGTCCATGCAGCCGTGCCCCCCTTAGCTGCGAGGGGATTGGAATCAGTAAATATTCAACACTCGGCTCTCTGGAAGAAGCCCTGGGTCATAGTGTTTGTCCCTTTCCGTGTGTACATACCCGCACTGTGACCAATTTCAAGTGACTGCTGGCCTAAGCAGAGGGGAGGGGAGGGTTGAAGAGAGCCAGCCCCAGGGCACAGGGCTTCTCCACAGCCTGGCCCTGGTCCCTCCACGAAGTGTCCCCTCCCTGGAAGGCAGGGTCCCCCTCCAAGCCAGCACGGGGGGGTGTTAAGGCACAGACTCTGAGTCTTTCCCATTGGGGGTGAGATGCCAGCTCTGCCACTGACCAAGGTGGATGGAGGTGGGCACGCTGCTCACCCTGGCACACCTCTGTCTTTAGATCTGGAAGACAAGGCCAATGTCGCTCCTATCAGGTCTCGGGGGGTTGCATGAGATGCAGTATGTGGACCACTTGCCATGGCGCCCACAGGTGTACACACTCAGCACACAGAGTCAGCCGTAGGGGTGACAGAGAGAGCATGCGTCTAAGGTTTGGGATTCCTCCAGGAAGCACTAGCAGGAAGCCAGCCCCTGCCATGGTCCCTGGCCTGTTGTCTGAGCCCACACACACCTCTGGGGAGCTGGCCTGGGATTGGTGCTTTGTCTTAAGTTAGAAAAATGCAGTTGTGGGGGCCAGCTTCGTGACACAGTGGGTTAAGCTGCAGCTTGCAATGCCGGTATCCTCTATGGGCACCTGTTCGAGTCCCGGCTGCTCCACTTCTGATCCAGCTCTCTGCTAATGCACCTGGGAAAGCTGCAAAGGACGGCCCAAGTGCCACCCATGTGGGAGACTGAAGATTCTGGATCCTGGTTTCAGCTTGGCCCAGCCAAAGTCATTGTGGCCATTTGGGGAGTGAGCCAGCTAATGGAAGATTCTCTCTTTCTCTCTCTCTCTCTCTCTCTCTCTCTCTCTCTCTCTCTCTCTCCATCTCTACCTTCCAAATAAATGAAACACATCTTAATAAAGAAAAACACAGTCGCCGGTTCTCATTTACAAACACAGCCAAGTCAGCTGTCCCTATGAGCACAGACGGAGCCACCTGCATTTTGCAGATCCAAGAGCACCAAGAAGCTCTTTTGTCCCTAATAACCGCTCTCTGCTCAGTGACACCTGGGATTCCAGCGCTGTAGCCTCGATCCTAATGCTGAGCTCTTACCATGCACTCGCTCCTTAGGCCTGGTGGGCATGAAGGCATCAGCTAAACAGCCTGAGGTCGCCCGATGCCTGCTGGCCAAAGGAGGGCCCTGGGCGGAAGGGACAGTGAGTCAGGAGAGGAGGGGCCTCGAGGCCACTGTGACAGGGGCCCGGTTCCCCCCACACAGTCCCAGTCTGGGTGGGCACTGCAGCAGCTCCTGGCGCCTTTGGCATCCGGGCCAGCACTCGGTCTGTGTCAGGAAGAGAGAGTGACCGTGCTGGAAACCCACCCCAGGGCCTCGTGGGCTGTGTAGGGGCCTGGCTTCACGTGGCCCTGGGGTTCAGGGCTGCTGGAAGCTAAACCCTTATCATTCCCCTGGGCACTTGGGTTCGAAATCAAAACCTTACCTACCCAGTTCCTGGGCCAGCCAGGGCCAGGCTGGTGCCAAGGAGATGGTCCCTGGGTTAGAGACAAGACAGGACAAAAGAGGACAGAGGAGGGAGGACAGGAGTGGGGGGGAGAGGGAGGAAGAGATGAGGGGTGGGGGCAGCAGAGGAGAGGAGAGGGCAGAGGGCGGAGGAAGAGGAGGAGGGAGGGGGGACGGAACGGGAGGGACAAAGGGAGAAATAGAATAAAACAAAGGGGAAGGAGGGAGGAGCATAGGAAGCGGGGGCCGGGGAGCCCCGGAAGAGGGGGAAGCCAGGAGACCCCGCATCTTACATCTTGATCAAGGCATGACGGATAGCGTGGAGGCGGCCCATCTTTCAGGCCCCTTGTTGGGTGACAAAGCTCATCCGCCATCCGCCATCCATTACCGGCTCTCCCTCCCCGAGGCGAGAGCATCAATAACGCTCCCTCTTGGAGATGCTGCGCGGGCCGGCCGTGGCTGGTGGGCATTCCCGGCCGTGCACGTCATTACCGCCCTCCGATCCTTCACCCCACCTGCTGGGTGCCCCACGCCCCCCACCCAGACCCCGCAGACGGCCAGCCTCACCGTGCCAGAGCCCTGCCAACTCACTACCGGAGCCGGGCTTTAAAAATGATGGTTGAGTTCGGTTTTGCTTTAATTAACAGGGAGCCCGAACTTCCCCGTTCTGCTTGGCTCTTCCGAGAGACCTAACAGTTTGAATTTGAATGCAAACATCCTCCAACATCTGTTGCCATAATTTGGTTGGATTAACTGTCGAGTTTGCTTGGCCATCTGCTGTGCTCCCCAAACCCCATCATCGCTTCTCTCCCCACCCCGATACACACACCCACACCCCGATCCGCCCACCTACCTCACCTGGCCGCCCCTCTGCAGAGGAAGGGTCCCTGAAGGTAATCCCAGGGCAAAGCCACAGGTCTTCCAGAAAAACCTGCAAACAGTTCAGCTGTGGCCCATGGAAGCCAACGCAACAAGAGAACTGAAGAGGGTGGATTGTGTCTGGACAGCCGGTCACAGGTGCTAAGGGGAGAGGTGAGGTTGTTCCTCCGGCCCGTGTGTTCTCATTGCCTCCTGGGCCAACTGAACCTTTCTGTCTCAGGCCAGGATGCTAGGACTGCCCGCTGCCCAGCTCCAGGGGTGCCGTTCTCTATGGAAGCCACCCCTGCAGTTGTGCAGTGGACCACCTGAGCAGCTGCACAGGGCGGCACTGCTTTCCGTCCCTGCAGAGCCTTCCCTCCCTGTGCCGGGTGCTCATGCACCTTTGACGGTGCCAGATGTGCCAGACAAAGGCAAAGACAGGAAAGTGTGTGTGTGTCGAGGGGGGAGCCAAGCGCTTTTCCTCTGTTCTCAAAGTCCACCCATGTGACAAGTGCTTCACCAGGGAGGATCTCCCAGCCCCTGCCTGCACGCGGCGTTCTGCTGGGGAGAAGTCCTCCCTGGGCTCTGCAGGGCAGGGGGAGGGCCCGCACTGTGAGCTCCTGGCCGCCTGCACGCTGAGGGCTGTCTTCCAAAGGCATCAGTGTAGGGGCCTAGGATCGGCTTCACGGGCCTAGCCTTGGGGACTCTGAGCCTTCCCGCATGTGTCTCCAGGGCTCCAGCGAAACCCCTCGCTGGAAGCCATGGTCCAGCCGTGCTCAAATACGACCAGACGGGGCAGCTGGGAGAGTCTCCCTCTGCAGCCTCCCCATGGAGCCCGCCTTCCTCTCCCTCCCCCATCTGTGCCTTCAGCAAGACCAGCTTCCTCACTGTCCCCAGGCCAGGGCCACCTTGGGCTCGGGCCACTCTCTGTCCCCTGGGCTTCATGCTATCCCTGCCCAGCTTCCTGTGCCAGCCCCTAGAGGCCCCAGAAACAATCCTCCTGCTTCCAATGCCCATGGCACTGGCCAGAGACACACAGGAGACAATTGTCACCTGTGTCCCCACGTTCCTGATGGCTTGTCTTCATGTGCACATGTACAGCCACACGCGTATGTGAGCGTGCATGGCTCAGTGAGCAAATGAATGAATGATTGGATGAGAGCATCAATCCTCCATCCATCCATCAATCAATCTATCTGCTACTGGCGTTATAACTAAGGCTCCAGTACCCTTGCGACAACCGTGCGGGCACTGTCAATACACAGAAGTAAGACCCACACCCGCTGAGCACCTGTAACCAACTCCTGCGTGCTCCAGGGTTGGCGGATGCCACCTGGGAAGCGGTCCGTGTCCCTGGTAGCTGCGAACAAAGTCGTCCAGTTAATAGAAACCTGTCTCTAATTGCCTGATATATAATAGCTACACCTCCAACCAGCTGAGACCGCCCGAGCCCATTCAAAGCCGGCTGCCCGGCTCACACTGAAGCCTTTCAGGTTTTATGGGAGCCCTGCACATTTCATTTCCTTTTATGTGGGGAAGAAAATGGACCCTCGGTGCTAAGAGGGGACACTCACAGGCGTACTTTTACTTATTGAAGGGCATCTTTGTAGGAAGCAAGCCCCCGGCCTCGGATGGACGGGCTCGGGTTCAGCACAGGCGGACAAGGCAGGGGTCACTTCCTCTCCCCCAGGCACGCGTGGCCGGGGCCTGACTCTGTGTGGACACAGCCCTGCGGCCCCTGCTCCTAGGCCTGCATACACGGCCGCCCCCACAAGCGTGGACGTCCCCTCCCAGCGTCAGCCGGTGTCTCGGCAGAGGGGATGAGTCGGAAAAGCAGCCGGGAACCAGGGCTCACTCTTTCACTCCTGCAGGCCCCAGACTCCCCCAGCTTCTCCCGGCCTGGACACCGAGCCCACTCACAACCGTGCTGGCTGAATCCCAGCAGCCTTGAGCCTTCCACGCTGCAGAAGCCGGGAGTCCATCAGCCTGCTCCCTCGGGGGCACGCGCTGGGTTGAAAGGGGCCCTGAGACTCTGGGAGGCCCCAGAGCAGCAGCTGTCTCCCCCTGCAGCCAGAGCGCGGGGGGAGCTTGTGCTCCCCGCCCCCCACCTGCAGTGCCTGCTCATCCTTTCAGACAGGTGCCCAGGCTGGACACCTCCCTGAGACTCACCCCGGCCCCAACCCCCAGCCAGCTTCGTGCCACCAGAAGACCGGTCTGCCACAACTTAGCATGGAGAATTCCTTTTGCAGGCTCCGTCTTCCCTGCCCAAGTCCTCAGAAAACCTGGGAGGCTACCCTCCTCCCACAGCTGGCTCCTGGCTTCTGTAGCTAGGCCTGCACACCACAACCCTCACTCCAGGCACCATGACAAGCAAGAGCAAAGCCTCGTCGCATGGCAACACAAAGCCCCTTGACCTCCCCGGGGCCATGGTGTGTGCAAAGTTCTACCCTTGTGCACAGCATCAACTTCCAAGCTCAAAAGCCTCAAAGTTCACACTTGGAGCTCCTGCAGGCTACGTCACCCACAATGACACAGCTACTGAGTGGCCCAGGGGAGACTGGAACCCCAGCGTGAGAGGCCCAGACTCCTTCCACACTTCCGCATTGCTTCCTGGGTCAGCCCCACAGATCACCCCGGCTGACCCGCTGGCCGGCCGGCGCCCTCCTGGCCTTGCTGCTCAGTGTTGGCAGCTGAAGAAGCAAGGAGACTTGGCTGAGCAAACGACCTGCTCCACCGCACAGGGCCAGGTTTCCATCAGGGGTGCACCTAGAACTGGGCTTGTCCACAAGAGCCTCCCAAAATAACTACTGCCGCCGATGCATTTTAGAGACGGGGACAAGGATAATGGAGAGCTGGCCTCAGACCAAGGACAGAGGCCCCCTGGTTCTACGTCCAGACTGGGAGGCACAGAAGACAACAGAGCGCTCTCCCCATCGCTGCGGCCGAGGGGGCTTCAGGAGCCCTGCTGACCCCACCGTCTGCCTGCTTAAAACCTTTCACTGCTCCCCAGGACTCCCAGAATAAGACAGGAATTCTTGCATGGCCCAGCAGGCCTACTTAGCATGGACTTGTCCCCATGTCTCTCTCTGTGCACCATGGACCACGCCCTCTGTGCACCCCAGCCCCACCTGGCGTCCCTCGGTTCCCCCCACAGCTCTCTCTGTCCTGGCCTGATTCCCACGCCCTCTGTCCCTGGGTGGCGCTGGCACCTGCACGTGGCATCCCCAGGAAGGCTTCTCTGAGCCCTGGAAAGGGGTTGGTCTTTCCTGCCCTCTGCACACTCCCACAGCGCCTCCTGTGGTCACCATGGTCACTGTCCTTGGTTGTCTGACTACTCGATTGCTTGGTTAAGTTCTTGGCTCCCCCTGGCACTAAGCCCCAGGAGGGGAAGCGTGGGGACCCCTCATTCACGTTGGCCTCCCACAAGTGCAGGGCTGACACCAGACACGTGCTCAAGCTCTGTGAGTCCAAGACTTCATTAACAAGTGAACTCATGAGGCCAGCACTGTGGCACAGTAGGATAAGCCTCGGCCTGTGGCTCCAGCATTCCATATGGGCACTGGTTCGAGTCCCGGCTGCTCCTCTTTCAATCCAGCTCTCTGCTATGGCCTGGGAAAGCAGTAGAAGATGGCCTAAGTCCTTGGGACCCTGCACCGACATGGGAGAAGCTTCTGGCTCCTGGCTTCGTATTGGCCCAGCTCCAGCCATTGTGGCCATTTGAGGAGTGAACCAGTGGATGGAAGATCTCTCTCTCTCTCTCTCTCCTTCTCTTTCTCTCTCTCTCGCTCCCTCCCTCCCTCTCCCTCTCTGTAATTCTGCCTCTCAAATAAATATTTTTTTTAAAAAAGTGAATTCATTAAATAATCAAGTGTGAAAGATGGCACATGGCAAACTGGCCTAGGGGAGGCTGGGGATTTGGAAACAGGGACCTGGCGCTCAGAATTCCTGGACCATTCCAACCCCACCTGACCCCACTCAGGGGCCTGAAGGCTCAGCCATCCATGCTATACACATCCCTGCAGCTAACAGCACTCCCATGTAACAAGCACTCTCGTGACCAATACGAGCCCCGCTTCCTACAAGACAGGCATCACCTAGAAGCACCATTTTTCAGATGAGAAAAGAGAGGCTCAGAGGCCACTGATGGTGCAAGAGTTTGGCCTGGCTGCGAAGATACTGCTTAGGACACCCATGTCCCAGATCAGAGTGCCTCGGTTTGCGTCCCAGCTCCTGTGCCTGACCCCAGATTCCTGCTAATGCAGACCCTGGAAGCAGCAAGGATGGCTCCACTCGCTGGGTCCCTGCCCCCAGCATGGGCAGGGTGACCTCGGCCTGCCAGTCTTAGCCATCACAGCCATTTGAAGCCACTGCACGCATCTGGGAGGAGAAGCGGCACTTGGAAGCGCTCTCTGCCGGTCTGTCTCTGTCTCTCTGCCTCCCAAAGTTAAGAAAGTAAGTGGCCGTTGGAGAGAAGCCCAGGGCTTCTCCCTAGATCCAGGACTGATTTTCCACCGGCGCCCCACACACACATGGTCTGGAGAGAAACAGGGCCGAGGGGATGCCGAGGGTGCGGGGTGAGCTCTCCACAGGGTTCCCGTGAGTCAGCCACCCGCTCCTCCCTCCCTCCACTGCAGTGTCGCGCGTGGAGACCCACTCGTGCAGAAAACCCAACGCCTCCACAAAGGGCTAATGTGGGACATCTGTTTGCACCTGGAAGGGAGGAGCCTGGGATCCAACCAGTTTCAAACCGCTCTTGAGCCAGGGCCCTGTGGGCGGCCTAAGGCCCAGCTCTCCTCAGCAGGTGCCAGCTGGGCCCTCCGTGTGTGGGCCCTGGAGAGTCCCATGGGGCAAACCACTCTGTTCTCTGGACTTTCTCTCCGCACATCCTTAGACTGTAAAACCCTCCACTCCACTGTCGGAAGCACGCGCCCCATCTGCTCCCCATCCCTGACATTACCATCAAAATCCTCTGAGCATTGTCTCCTGTTTCTTTACCCTATGACTTAACACACTTCTAATCTCCCTCCTGGCATTTTAGTGAATATTTTAAAGTAGCAGAGAGCGTGTATTTTATTGTAAGAAATATTTTATTGGGACCGGCATTTGGTACAGCAGTTAAGATGCCCCTTGGAACGTCTGGGTTCGAGTTCCAGCTCCACTTCTGATGCAGCTCCCTGCTAATGTGCACCTTGACAGGCAGCAGACAATGGCCCGAGTGTGTATGGGGGGGTGGGGGGGTGTGTGAGTCAATGCTTTTCAAATTAATAAAAAATTAAAGCAATGAAGAGGGGGTTGATTTTGCTGAGTAAAGCTAAGGAACCCATTGCACATAAATGCAACAGCATGGGGACGCAGGCACGTGCTTTGGGAATGGTCAGCTTGGGGTGGGGGTGGGAGGAAGCAGTGGCGGCCCAGGCTCAACAAATGGACTAAGTCTCGGTTGTGGAGCCCCAGAAGGCCAAGCTAAGGCTAGGGCCCAGTCCTGCAGGCTGGGTGAAAGTGACAGGCAGAGAAGGGCTGCTGTGGGGGGCTCACAAAGCCCATGGTTGCCTACAGGTGTTGGCCAAGCAGGAGGTGACACTGAGATTCTAAATTCTTCTTGTTGAAAGAGCCAATAGAAATGCCTTTAGTCAGAGACGTTCTTCCATTTCTCCCCTTAGAGTAACCAGGCACCAAGCAACCTGGACTGCTTATTTCTAGAAAATTCCTGCCCTGACTCTGAGGAAGCAAAGTGGGGGAGGGGCGGGGGGGTGGAGAACAGCCTAGGAACCGTGTGCAGACCTGTCAGAAAGGAGAGAAGAGAGCCCTGTGTCACCGTGGCAATGGCATGCCAGGGACCAACCCCACTGGGACTTGACTCGTGTCCAGTACAGGTCCCAGGGAAGCCAGGCAGTGGACTGTGGAGCACACGGGCCTTCCAAACACCAGGACAAACCCTGGGCAGCCAGGGACGGGCTCATTTGGCTCCGCACAAGTTCAGCACTTGTGTTTAACATTTTTCCTTTTTTTTTTCCTTCCTCCCTGTTATTTAAATGGTTTTAAACATGAAACTAGGCCAGGAAAAGGGGGTGGCATTGTTTTAATAATTAGCAATTATGATCGCTGCAATATTAATTGCATATTTCCATAGCAAACACTTCCCCAGAGGGTCCAGGGTGGATAGAGACTGCCAGAGCCTAAAACTGGAATTCCTGAGAACAGAAAGAGGAGAGAAAAGCAACTTCTTCCATTTAAGCAAATTACCATGGGGACTGCAGGGCCCCTGTAATTAGCCCAGCTCGCGGAGCTGGTGAGCGCGCTGCCATGAGGTCTCGCTCGGCACCGCCTGCCCACCGGTGCAGCCCCTGCTCCTCTCGTCCTTTTTTTTTTTTTTTTCCTGCCATGTTCGCAAGGCAGCTGCTTGTTTCCAGGGGGCAGGAGGACTGAGCTGGGAGCCTCCATCCACGACTCCATGCCCCTGGCCCCCAAGCTGGGGCCTGGGGCTCATTCGTGCAAATCCTGGTTGCAAGAGAGGGGCAAAATGGGCCAGGACCTCTGGCGATTCTGTATGGTGGCACTCAGGGGACACAAAGGAGGAGAGACCACCAAACCCACCCTCCCAGGGCTCTGGCCCAGATGGAGGGGTTCAAGACAGAGCTGGGAGGGCCAAAGAGCTGGAAGGGTAGCTGGGAGATGAGGGGACAAAGCAAAGGGGGAAAGCCCCCAGCAGGGAGCAGAGGCAGAGGGAAAAGCAGCAAACAGGGGGAAGGAAAGCGGACAAGGAGTCCTGAACAGAAGACAGAAAAGGCAGGAATTCGAGAGAAAAAGCAGTGGAGCCAACGGAGGAAACGAAGGCCAATCAGAGAAGACTGCCTGGAAGAGAGGTCTTTTTTGCAACTGCTGCCCACTCACCCAGCAAGGCCTTTCACAAGAACAAGGCCTTCCTACCGCAGGCCCCAGTACCAAGCAAGCCAGCGGAGCTCCTGCAAACCTCCATCATGAGGCTGAAGTTGCAGGACAGTAGCAGAAGCAGCCAGTCTCTCCCAGGGAGCTCCCGTCAGCAGAGGGGAGAGAGAGAAAGTCAGCTAACTTGGAGCCCCACCTGCCCCTGCTGTGAGCAGATGGAATGCAAGTCACACGGGGACTTCTTCATCTCCATGGCAACACACAGGCACTGGAGCATCACTGTCTCCATTCTACAGGTGGAAAGACTGAGGAAGCCTTCCCAGGATCCCATGCTTAGAAAGAGCCAGAGGGGGCAAGTGTGGTGCAGCAGGGTAAGCCACCGTTTGCAACACTGGATCCCATACAGGGCACGCATATCAGAGCAGCCCATATCAGGCTTTGAGTCCCAGTTCCTACACTGCAGATCCAGCTCCATGTTAATGTGCCTGGGAAAACAGCAGAAAATGGCCCAAGTGCTTGGCCCTCTGCCACCTGCTTGGGAGACCTGGCTGGAGCTCCTGGCTCCTGGCTTTGTCCTGGCCCAGCCCTGGCTGTTGCAGCCATCTGAGGAGTGAACCAGCCATTGAAAAATTCTCTCTCTCCCTCTCTCGATCTCTCTCCCCTCCCTCTCCCTCTTTCTCTTCCCCCTCTCTTTCTCCCCAGCCCGAGTCCTCCAAAGCAAGCTTCCTACCACAAGCAGGCCCCATGGGACTGCACCTGCAGCCCACGCCAACATAAAGGAGTAGGAAGAAGCCCCTGTAGGCCCCTGGTTTGCTTGCCCAGGACACACAGCCTCCATTTCAAAGTGACTGGCTCTGTGAAACTCCAGAGTCACAAGCAGAGACATCCCAGGGCGATAATTCTCATGTAAAGGGTTCCCCACAAGGGGTCTGTAAGTGGGGGAGCTCACCATGCCCCATGTTTGTTCCAGATCACCCACTCCTCAGAGAATCCTGCAGACAGAACATCTCCAGCTGCCTCCAGTGCAAGACGCTAAACCAGGAAAATCAGGCAATCCAGTTGTGCCGGGATCACCGTGAAGGTGACACCCACGCCCACGGGCACCTGTCAGGTCCCAGGCACTCACCCAGCCGCCTTGTCAGCACAGCGCTGACTCCAGCACCTTCACAACCCACAGCAGCCCACAGCCCACGGCTCTGGTGTCTTCAGTCTCATGAACATTTCTGGGATCCCAGAAGGAAGAGTGGGAGACTGTTTCCCCATGTGCAGGAGAGATGAGGCCTTGGTGGCCTCAGTACCCTGTCTGACGTCACAGCCTCTACCCCATCCTGGTGTTTCGGTGCCTGCTCCTTTTTTCTTTTTTCTTTTTTTTTTTAATATTTATTTGAAAGGCAGAGTAACAGAGAGACAGGGAGGGAGAGAGAGAGAAATCTTTCACCCTCTGGTCCACTCCCTAAATGGCTAAAACAACCAGAACAAGGCCAGGCTGAAGCCAGGAGCCTGAAACCCCAACCTGGTCTCCCACATGGGTGGCTGGGACGCAAGCAGGTGGGCCATCTTCTGCTGCCTTCCCAGGCACATTAGCAGGGAGCTGGACCAGAAGCGGAGCAGCCAGGACTCGAACTGGCCCTCGGATGTGGGATGCGGGCGTCACGAGCCATGGGTTAACCTGCTGCACCACAACACCGGCTCGTCTGTGGCTGTCCTAATCAATCACCCCTTATCCACCCTGCAGATGAGACTGTGAGTCCCACCTCTGGGCAGTGAGCACGGCCAAATGCAGGACACCCGAGGCTGGCGCCATGAGAATAATGGCAGTTAATGAGTCACACACCGTCCCAAACACAATGAGTCACACATGGGGTTACACTCAGGCACAGAGGCCATGCAGGCAGCACCAAGAGGGTGAGGTGACCTCCAATGCCTACAGGAGGGTGCCATTGTCTGGCTTGAATAATTGTACTGCTGGTCAAGAGCTGAAACCTACTCCCCGGGTGAACAGGCGTGAATTGTACCCGGCTCCCTCAACAAGGAGAGCTGCTTGGTTCCTTGGCCATGGTTCACTCAGGGCCCTCCTGGTTTCACCAGGTGTCAAGGGTACACACAACACCAGACCTTAATTTTCAGCCTTGGCCTTGAACTACAGAGGTTTCTTGTTGATGAGGCTCAGCTTAGGGGTGAGGGGAGGAGGAATTTTCAGCACCATGGACAGAGACTTTGGGACACTTCCCCTCTACTGCCCACTGCTCAAGGGGAAGCTGTTGAGGAGCCCAGGGTTAGCCCCCTCAAAGGGCAGCTTCTCCCCACCAGGGACTGGCGAGGTGGGCTGTTTCAGCACAGCCTACAGCATGCACTCCACCCCTCCTCCCCCAACAACGAGGCTGGAAGGCTTTGCCCACTCTGTGTGTATACAAACATTACTGGTGCAGTTTTGATCTTGCTTATCCCTGAGAATCTATCTCAAAGCCGCCTTTGGAAACTCCTAAGTAGGATGTAATGCGTGGATTTCAGCATTGCTCGATAGTTGGTGATGCAGTTAGTCCCTGAGCCTTAGCATGCAGGAAGAAACAACCAGAACAGAAACATCTTTAACCAACAGCAGCTTGCAGGGTGGGGAGTAGGGGAAGCCAGTGGGGGAAGGGAGGGAGAAAGGAGGGTTTGGGAGTACTAAGTGCAGCCCCTGTCCCCATCTCTTCCCAGAGTTAGGGGATTGATTTCTACTCACGAGCCCCATAGAAGTCCCACTCCCTAGCTCCCATCAACCTTTCCAGCCTTGGCTGTAGAGGAAGAAGTAAAGATAGGAGTCTTGGTACCATTGGGGGAAGGGTATAAGCCAGACAAGATGGGGAAAATTGCATAAAATGGTCAGAGAGTATTGTTTTGCCATGAAAAAGCAGAACCAGGGGCTGGCACTGTGGCATACTAGGTTAAGCCTTACCTGTTGTGCCAGCATCCCATATGGGTGCTGGTTCAAGTCCCAGTTGCTCCTCTTTCAATTCAGCTCTCTGCTATGGCCTGGGAAAGCAGTAGAAGATGGCTCAGTCCTTGGGCCCTTGTACCTATGTGGGAGACACAGAAGAAGCTCCTGGTTTCTGGCTTCAGGTCGGCACAGCTCCGGCCATTGTGGCCATCTGGGGAGTAAACCAGCAGATGAAAGATCTCTCTCTCTCTCTCTGTGTGTGTCTCTACCGCTCTCTGTAGCTCTTTCAAATAAACAAAATAAATATTTAAAAAAGGGAAATCTTGTGTTATAGTAGTAGTGTCTAGATAATTGTAATATTTGGGAGTAATTATTAACAGTTTTTGTAACTGGTAAAAGTCAGGAAAGAAACCTGGATGCAGCTTTGCCCTCCAAGACCTGTGCATGGAGTTAAAACTCCCGCTGGGGCATTTGAAAGGGACTTGAAGCCATCACACAAATATCTCTTAGTTAAAAGACAAAGGGAATGCTGGTTAGGCTGGAAACCAAGGAAAGGACCATAAGCAGGGGTGGCTGCCTGGAGGAAGAATTGCCAGACCCACTTGGAAATAGAAATATTACATACTTGACCTAAATGAAAGATCTCTGTGAGTGAGATCCCAGCAGAAAGAATGGGCCATCAAAGAAGGAGGTACCTTTCTCTGAAGGGAGGAGAGAACTTACACTTTGACTGTGGCCTTGTCTAAATATTGTCGAAATTTGTGAACTCAAAAGGCTTCCATAGCCTTGGCAGCTCATGACAAGAGCCTCGGGTGATTACTGAAGTCATAAACAAGAGTGTCAATTGTTAAATCAACAACAGGAGTCACTGTGCACTTACTCCCCATGTAGGATCTCTGTCCTTAATGTGTTATACTATGCGAATTAACAGTAAAACTACTATTCAAACAGTACTTTATACTTTGTGTCTCTGTGTGGGTGCAGACTGTTGAAATCTTTACTTAATATATACTAAGTTGATCTTCTGTATATAAAGATAATTGAAAATGAATCTTGATGAAGAATGGGATGGGAGAGGGAGTGGGAGATAGGATGGTTGCAGGTAGGAGGGAGGTTATGGGGTGAAAAGCCACTATAATCCAAAAGTTGTACTTTGTAAATTTATATTTATTAAATAAAAGTTGGAAAAAAATTTAAGAAAAGAAATATTACGTGCTTTCCTTTAACTGACCTTCCAAAAACCAGGCCAGGTCTCCAGGACTGTGTGGCTCCCTGGGGTCTTTTCTTCCTTTGTGAAAGACCAGAGTCCCACCCTCAATCACTAAAGATCCAGAAGGTACATTTCCAAGTTCAAGGTAGCCTTGGACAGGACCCTGCAAGGGAAAAGTGAAGGTGAGGAGGCCCTGCTCACCTCAGCCAGACACCTCCCCCAGGACTCTGGGCACCTCTAGGAAAGAAGGTGTGGCTCCCAACACTCCCAGCTGCCCCCCCGCCCCCTCAAACATACTTCTCCAAACCCCACCTGTACCTGTCCCCACTCCAGGAGACTCCCTGAGAACCTGGGAGAGATGATGGCCAAGGCTAGCCTGGGAGGCCCAGGTTCTCTTCCTCGCCAGCCTCACCCCTCCCACAAATGCCAATTAGAGCAATCAGTGGTGACAGAGCTGAGCTGGGGAGGGGCAAGGCCCCGAGAGGATGGCCTAGGTCTGCCATGCTTCGTGGCTGAGCAAAGTAGCATAGTGTGGGCACGGGGTGCCGAGCCAGGTCTGCAGCTGGAGCCCCTGATGGCTTGTCCAGCTTCTCCAAACCCCTACTCCCAGTTCCCACAACACAACTCCCAGCAGCACCTCCCTCCCCAGCCTCCTCCCAGACCCCACCACTGCCCGCCCCTCAACACAAGGTTAACACCTTGTCTCAGCACACATAGGGCTCCACCTCACAGCTGTGTAGCCATCCTCCACATCTCACCTCCGGTGAGTGGGGTTGTTGTCAGGATAAGGGTAGGCAGGTGGGTATTCAAGGGTCACAACAGTCAACCAAAGACAAGCCTGTGACTGGGGCAAAAAGTCCACTGGACGGATCAAATGTTAAGGGAGGTCAGGGGTGGGTTAGCTAGGTTAGAACCTGAGGAGTTGTGGGGTTAGGGATGGGGCAGAGCCCGGCACTCAGTAGCTCGCTGCTGGCAAAAGGGCAGGCCCGGAGCAGAGAACGGTTGAGGACTAGCGGCTCTCACGTCCGCTTCTGCCACCTGCCAGTCCCACTGAGAAACCCGGGAGAATTGCGTGCCCTGTAGGAAAGGATGTGAGACAAGCACAACAGTTGTTTGAGAATCAAGAAGGGGTTAGAACTAAGTACAGAAATAAGTAGGCAAAATATAGAGTAAATGTGAAGAGACAGACATGTGAAAGCTGGAAGGACTGTTGAAGATTATTCCGGTTGAGTTTCCCCAGGACATTGAGTCTCGCAGAGCTACAAAGATTTCCTTAAGGTTAATAGACACAGGGTTCAAGTCAAGATACACTAATCCCTAGTCGAGTGCCCACTCACTCTCCCTTGCTGTCCAGTTTTAGGTTTTTGTTTGCTATCTGTCTCCTCCGTGAGAGTTTAAGCCCCAGAGGAGCAGGCACTGTGTCGGTTTGGCCACTCCCCTTAGAACGCTGCCTGGCACACAGGAGTTGCCCACCTAACAAAAAGGAATCAAATGAATGGAGTGGGAGGGGAGCAAAGGGGTTTGAGTTGGTAGACAGTATGAGGAAGAGGGCCCTCACCAGTGCAGGTGGACCTCATCCATCCGATCCACCGGGGGCCTATGGAAAACAAAAAGACAGAGGCAGAAGGAATCCACACCGCTTGCACTTGGACCAGAACTTACACCTACTGTTCTCTGGGTTCTCAGGCCCCTGGGGCTGCATCACTGGCTTCGCTGGGTGTCCAGCTTGCCAACTGAAGATTGGGGACTTCGCAGCTCCCACAGTCACCTGAACCATTCCTCACTTTAGACAGATCATGATGACGATGATGATGATAGAGATAGATAGATAGATAGATAGATAGATAGATAGATAGATGCTAGAGAGAGAGAGAGAGAGAAATAGATAGGTGATAGACAAATATACTCAAGACAGTCAGCAGAGGTGGAGAGACAGACCCTAACCTGAGCTGACTCTTTAAGCCAGAGAAGTGAAGAAATACAAAGGGATGATGGGAAATGGAACCCAGGGCCATTCCCATGGCCCAGGCTACAGAGACTTCCATGGGGGCTCCAGCCTTGCTGGAGGTAGCACAACTCTGAGAGGGTCCTAGGCCAGCTCTCCTGCTTACTAACTTCTCTTCCAGAGCGCACATCAGGATCCCCCCAACCCGTCAGTCCCACAACATCTGGGCCCTGTGAAACCAGATCCTCGGGATGGGGAGGAGTCTGAGCGGTTGTGGGGACGTCCTGTAACAACCAAAGCACAACCTGTTGCCGCTCCTTCGCGCTGTGCAGCAAGATCCACACACACGCTGGCTCACTCCATTGTCATCGACACTGGGGACACAGATCAGTGTCCACCCCCCTTCCCTCCCTGTCACGATCGGCCTTGACCTCACTCCCAACACCACTCACAAGCCATCAGCCCTCCATTGCCTTAAACCTGCCTCCACGTTGCAGAGCCCAGCTCACTGTACCCCGATAACAGCTCCTGCCAGTAACTAACAAAATCCGGGCGGTGCCGTGAAAGTGAGCATGAGCTTGTGTTCGGGTCTCCTGTCACCGGTACCTCATGGCACCTGCCAGAACTGCCTGTCTGGCTTGTGAGTCCGTATCCTGACCTCAGGAATCTGTGTGCTGCCTGGTTTTTGTCTCAGACCTTGCCCTACATTGGCCCCAAACCTCTGCTCTGCTCATCTCTCGCTGATGTCCACCCCCGTCCCTGCCACTGAATCCCAGCAACCACCATGCCACACCCCCTGAAACCTTGTGCGCTCTCACTGCTGTGCACTCACTGGTCCCGTGAGCCCTTAGGGAACGCTGCTTGTGTCTCGCCTGCTGGCTTCCAGGTCCTTGTCCCCCAGGCCATCTCTACCTCATTCCCAGTCTGTCTCAACCCTACGAGCCTTGACTCCCCATCCGGGCTGCACACTGCACACAGCGCTCCGTCCAGCACGGCGCCCCTCTGCCATGCCTCTCCTCACCTAGCCTGTGGCCTGGCAACCAGCAGCTCAGCCACCACTGCCCAGGGAGGGGTTGGGGGGAGGGACAGGAGGCAGCAGAACACCAAGCCATTGACTATGCATTCCATTTCTCTTCCCACCTCGGCTATCTAAACAGTTAGGAGACAGGCTTTGTTCGCTGTGTGTATACACACATTAGCTACACCATCGCCTATCCTACTTATCCTGGGAATTTGTTTCAAAGCCACCTTTTGGAAACTCCTAAGTAGGATGTAATTCGGTGGATTGCATGTTCCGCTCGCTGTCTGGCCACGCAGTCTATTCCACAAACCCCTGGCATATCAGAGAAAATGAAGACGCGGGGGACATGGAGCGGCTGTCCACCACCCCACACCCCGCAGCCTGGGGTTCAGGAAGGGACCTCCTCGCCTGGACAAGGTCTGGGTCAAGTTTCCCAAGGTCTGAACTTTCGCATCCTCCGCGTCAGTCACTTGGGTTGTTAGGATGAAGGAAGCGGTCTGTAAATGGCATTTAAAAGCAAATTGGATTTTCTTCCCCCAGCTGACACAGCCCTCGGTCCTACCGCCAGAGGACACAGTTTACTTCTGATCTGAAGCGGCCGTTTGTCATGTGTCAGAGGATCCGAAATAAAATTCCTTCGTGGACGACTGTCTAATACGGAGGTTCTGACCGTTAATAATGTACCTCTAACTGCCATTTACACGCCGCTCCTCTCGCACCTTCCGTGGAGTCGGCCGACGCAGAAGCGTGCGCGAGGATTTTCTGAAGATCCCCAGCGTGTGTTCTGGAATAACATTGACATCAAACAGCGTCCTCCTTTGTATTCTAGGCCGGCGGCTCTGCTGGGAGGCGTTAACGTACATCACGAAAGGCATCCGCTGCCAGGGACGAAGCTCGAAACCTTGGGACCCGGGGTGGGGGAGGTGGGGGAGGCAGGGGGATGGGACTGCAGGAAGGAAGGGAGAAGAGAACAGGAAAGGGGTGCTTGGGTTTCACCCTTTGATGAGGACTCACAGGGCCACAGGCACAAACCCAAAGACCTCGAGGCACCTTCCAGACCTTTCTGGGAAGAGGGTGGCACAGGTTAACAAACACAGACAGACCTATTCAGTTTGGGAAACAAGAACTGTGTATCTCTTGCCCCACGCCCAAGCAGGTGCAGGGACAGGGTGGGGGCTCAGACACATTTAGACGAGGCCTCATGGCTGCCGTGTCTGTGAGTCCCCACCAGATGGCACAATTCCAGGCCAAAGGCCAGTCTCTAGCTCTCTGCAACCGCGCAGAGAGCAATCAGCAAGCAGGCGCTGGCTACAGGAAGGCCAAGGGCCTGCCTGCTCCCATGTTGCCCACAGCTGTTAGCGGCGAGGAGCGACAGTCACCTGCTCTGTCACTCACTCGGGCCAGATGGCACAGCAACAAGTAACCCCGAACCTCAGGGACATCCGACAGCCAAGGCTCCCTTCCTGCCCCTGCTCATGATCTTCTGGGGGTGACTGCACCTCTGTTCCACGCCCTCCCCACTCCAGGACCGTGGCGGGAGGGGCAGCACCATTCTGGGCACGGCCCGGGAAACCACAGAAGGTTCTGGAAGCATCTGCTCCAACGTGGCACCTGTCACGTCGGCTCGCTTTTCATTGCCCAAAGCACTTCACACACCCCAGCCGGCCAGAAAACATCCTCTGGCCCTGGGGTGGCCACTGCACAGGGCCCCTCAGAGGCTGTGAAGGGAGAGCCCCGTGGGGCCTGGGGACCGCTCAGGGAGCTGTGAAGTCACTTCCTGGGTGACTGCCTGCTGCAGGTGGATTTGTCTTGAAGCCCAAGAGGGAGGCAGCAGGGGACGGCTAGTGAGCTGGGTGCTGCCCTCCCCTAGGGACCTGTCCCCCAGGGGCCTTTGCAAGCTGCCCGGAGCTCTGTCCAAAGGCCTCTTCGACAGAGGCTGCGGCTCTACAGAGAGGCTGGGTCCAAGTCCCAAGGCTTCAGGGCCAGGGCAGCCAGGGTGTGACCCCACCCGGGGCAGACGAGCAAAATCCCAGCCCCGCTGATTGGAACAGCACCACCCCACGGCGAGGGAGGATCCTCCCCTCCCACACCAGGGCCCCACCACCGGCTTTCCCGTCGCGCATCTGTGGGACAGCGCCTCCACTTTCTGCTCCCTGGGGGCAGGCTAGGGGGCTTCAGGGATTGGAGATGTTGTCCTGGTGGAATCATCTCCCTTGCTTCCCCCGTACGGGAGCGCGAGTCAGACATTCTAGCTGCCAGCCTGGGAAATGTTCTAAAACATTTATGCATTTATGTATTTGAAAGGCAGAGAGACGGAGAGAGGTCTTCCACCTGCTGGTTCACTCCCCAAGTGCCCACAAGAGCCCCGGGCTGGGCCAGGCCAAAGCCCGGAGCTGAACACTCGTCTGGGGCTCCCCTGTGGGTGGCAGGGACCCGGTGGCTGAGCGTCAGCTGCTCCCCCGCCTCCGGTGTGTGTTAGCAGGAAGTTCGGATGGGGCGTGGATCCGGGGCTCAAACCCAAGCACCCCGACCTGGAGCACAGGGGCCCCCAGTGGGGTCTTAACTGCCCACCCCAGCGGTGGAGACTGCAACTTAGAGTGCTTTGTAAGGAAGTGTTTCTTTGTCTGTTTGAAAGGCAGAGTGTCAGAATGAAAGGGAGGGAGAAAGACAGACAGACAGAGGAGAAAGAGAGAGAGAGAGAGAGAGAGAGAGAGAGAGAGAGAGGTCTTCCACCCAGTGGTTCACTCCCCAGATGGCCACAATGGCCAGAGCTGTGCCGATCTGAAGCCAGGAGCCAGGAGCTTCTTCCAGCTTCTCCCACACGGGTGCAGGGACCCAAGGACTTGGGCCATCTTCCACTGCTTTCCCAGGCCACAGCAGAGAGCTGGATCGGAAGTGGAGCAGCCGGGACTAGAACCAGCGCCCATATAGGAGGCCAGGGCTTTAAGCTGCTGCGCCACAGCGCCGGCCCCTTTTTGACTTGGATTTTGACCCATTTTGGGGGGAATTTGAGCTGTGTCACTTGATGCAAATTTTTCTAACGTTTTGAAAGTTATCCCTTGGATTTCTATTCTGTTTTTTGCCCAGCAACCCCTTGCACTTCCGTCACAGGATCTGCAAGCGCCCAGCAGGTGAGTTCACCCCCAGAGCAAACTCTCGCCGCCGCCCGCTGCCCGTGCCACCGCCGCCCCTGCTGCCCGCGCCACCGCCCCTGCTGCCCGCGCCACCGCCGCCGCCCTGCTGCCCCCCAGGCTTCCCTGGATTCCCGTCTCTTCACTCTGTCTTTCTCCTGCTTTGTGCTTGGGTTTCTGTCGGGTGTCCAATGCGCAATTATTTGGAGCCCATGACAATTTTCTTCAGATAAACTTGGGGAGACAATGATCAAGTACTCGGGTCAAACACACACTGAGCGCCGTCGGGCAGGTGTTAGAAAAGCGACTCCATGCAGTAAAATGTATTTTTGTCCATATTAGCATTTAGGAGCAAGTTGGGCTTTGTATAATTTTAAAAGCCCACACAATAGTGGTTGAAAAACACAGACGGGGGGGGAGGAGGTGAGCATTTGGTGCAGTGGCACCCCAGGTGCCAGTGCGGGGTGCAAGTCCCGCCCTGCCTCTGATCCCAGCTCCCTGCCAATGTACACTCTGGCAGGCAGCAGACAATGGCCCAAGTGCTTGGGCCCCTGCTATACACACGGGAGACCTGGATGGAGTTCCTGGCCTTCCTCCCATCTCCCTGCTTTTCAGATATAAAAAACTATTTTTTCCATTTACAGCCATGCATTTTTCTCTCAAGTGAAAGGAAACCCAGAGGCAATAAGTGCAAGGCTACTGTGGGCACTGCACGGTGACAGGCTTCCACCTTGTGGCTTCAGAGAGCATCACCTCATGGCTCAATAATGGCTGCTGGGACTCCAGTCATTGCACCTCCATCCAGGCAGCAGAAAGAAGAAAAACATCCCCTCCTTAAAGAAGACTTTGTAGAGCACAAGTCTACTTTTATTTTTAGGCTATACCTGCAAAAGAAGCTAAGAAATGAGATTTTTTTTTTAAACTGGATGTCTATGTGACTACATTAGGGTACATTATAGTGAAACTTAAGAATAGTAGGAATCAATAAATTATCCTAAAAGCTTCCAGAGGGTAAAAAAGATCACATTAAAAATAAAAGGTCACATTTGAATGACTCAAAGTCAGAGTCGCTACAGCAGTACTGAGAGCTAAAGGACAGCAGAGAGACATTTTCAAACACCTGGGGAAACGTCTTCCAGTTCAGAATTCCAGATCCGACAAACCTACAAGTGGAGAGTCCGTGGCTGTCCCAGCAGCCAGTGAATGAGGGGGTCACCCTCGTGAGCAAAGACCTGGGCCCCGGGAGCAGGAGGAAGATGCCTGGGGTGTGCCTGATGGAAGCCCGCGGGGCCCAGGCCAGCCCGTGCGCAGTACCGGGTGTGCACACGGAGCAAAGAAAAAGCACCTGCCGGAGAGAGAAAAGAGAGAATCGCGCGTGGCTGCGAGGCACGCTTCCGCGTCCTTCAGCAACACAAGCACCCAGGCAGGACTGGTTTTTAAGGTTTATTTATTTACTTGAAAGGCAGAGTTAGAGAGAGGAAGAGCAGAAGCAGAGAGAGAGAGAGAGAGAGAGATCTTGCTTCTGCTGGTTCATTCCCCCAGATGGCTGCAACTGGCCAGGGCTGGGCCCAGGCCGGAGCCAGGAGCTTTCTCCGGGTCTCCCATGCGGGTGCAGAGGCCCGAGCACTTGGGCCATCTTCTACTGCTCTCCCAGGCACATTGGCACAGAGCCGGATTGGAAGTGGAGCAGCCAGGACTGGAACCGGTGCCCATAGGGGATGCTGGCGCTGTAGGTGGCAGCTTTACCAGCTACGCCACAGCGCTGGCCCCCAGGTGTGACTTTCACCCAAAAAAAAAAAAAATGGGATAGAGTTAAATTAGAAGATGGGGCACTGGTCGTTTATGTGTTCGTTGAGGGAGTACAGGGGCTTATTGGAGAGCTAGAATCTAATTCTCCATAGCCCACAGCCAACGGATAGTCGCTGGAACTGAGAATCAAGATATATGACATATACAGATTCATATGGAATTCAGAAAAACAGCAGCAAACAGCAAAGATGGCTAACAGCTGTGAGTGAGAGTCCAGATGAGGAGAGGCAGGGGGTGACCCGCCCCCCAACCCATCACACACCCAGTCCCACTCTCGTCTCGGAAACTCTAAGGGGTCGCCCAGCAGTGCAGGGCCAACATGTTTGCAAAGGGTCCCGACGCAGGGCAGATGGGGGTTCCCGGTCTCCCCCGGCAGGGGCGGGGCCTGCAGGGAGGCGTGTTGCACACTAGGCAAATACAATAATTCTTCCCGGGAGGAACGGGCGGGCTGGTAATGTTCTGAGTCCGTGTTTGTCTGCCATGGCTTCATTTTGCCCTCACACTTGAATGATAATTTATGTGCGAAGCCATTTCCGCTCCGAGCCTTGGAAATAGGACTCCATTATTTTCTTGGATCCAATATTGCTGATGAGAAGTTTGATCCCAAGCCAAGGCTTGCTCCCATGTAGTCTGAGCCCCCCAAAGTGTCCCGGCTCCCGGGGCCTGCGAGGGGGACCCCATTTGGAAAGACCACGGGTGCAGATAAAACAAGGATCTCCAGACGGCGCCTTTAGCATGGGCGCCAGGTCCAAGCCTGCACGGGGCCAGAGCCGAGGGCCACGGGGACACAGGGACGGAGCGTGCACTCAGCGGCCGAGGAGCCACGGCAGCCCACAGAGGTGGGAGAGGCCTGGAAGAAACGCCCCCTGCACCTGCGGGAGGAGCCACCCCTGCCCACGCCAGGGCAGTGCACCTGCCCTCCAGACCTGTAGGCATCAAACCTCTGCTGTGTGTGTGTGTGTGTGTTTAAGATTTTATTTATTTATTCGAGAGGCAGAGTTACAGAGAGAGAGAGGGAGAGAGACAGAGAGAGAGAGAGAGAGGTCTTCTATCCGCTGGTTCACTCCCCAGATGGCCGCAACGGCCAGGAGCCCGGAGCTCCATCCTGGTCTCCCACACGGGTGGCAGAGAGCCGAACACCTGAGCCATCGCCTGCTGCTTTCCCAGACCCACTGGCAGGGAGCCGGACCGGAAGCAGAGAAGATGGGACTCGAACCGCCGCTCCCGCACGGGATGCTGCTCTCCCAGGCACAGCGCCGGCCCCTAACACAGTTCTAACTCCCACGACTTCTACTTGATTCTTGGTACGGGGACCTGTCTCCGTCTCTGAGAGGCTGTGGGTGGACTGCCCGTTATCAACAATGCTTGGGACCAGAACTGCTTCAGACTGGCGACTCGGCAGGATGTTCGAGTGCCTGCATCCACATACAAAGGAATCGGGGGACGGGAACCAAGTCTAAGCGCAAACTGCTCTCCCGCTTCCCCCTTCCCGCCACACACAGCAGCACCGGGCACAGCACCTGCCCCGGTGTGTCCCGCGGGCGCTGCGAAGGCTGTGCACTGGGGATTCGGGGTGCTCCCTCTGTCCGCTGTTCTCACTCCAGGTGCCCGTGCTTGCCCCCTGATCTCCGGCTGAGCCGGGTGCTCCGCCCGTGACGTCAGCACGCCCCCGCCCCAGCATTGACCAGCGTGGGCGGCTCTTCACGCTGACACCAGCACTGGGGGGTGTCGGCTCGGTCGTCCTGGCGCTCGCGGCCGTGGGGAGCAGAAGATGGGCCCAGCCACAGCTCAGTCACCCCGGAGTGGATGACCCTCGCTCCCTGGGGGACTCCCCAAGCCCCAGGGAATTCCCTGGTGGGGACCACGCCTACCACGTGCACCACCCCAGGTAGTGCCTGTGGGTGCCCCGAGGCCTGGGGTGGAGGCAGGAACAGAGGAGGCGCCCTTGCTGCTCCCGCTGGGACGCCCCCACCAGGCCCCTGCCCATGCCCCCAGGAGCCCCTCTTCTCAGCAAGCCCCGCCCCCCGGGGCCGTGTTGTGTCCCCCCGCCCGCGGTCCCTCTGCCGTGCTGGACACAGCCACCGCTACTGAGCACGGTACACACATTGCAAACGCCTTTTTCCTCTATTTCCACGGCTTTTTGGCCGCAGGGAGGGAAGCTGTGGTGTGGCCTCAGAACCCCATCTTCTGCAGGCCTTCCCGTTGCTAGTCCAGAGAAGATTCTAGAATGGGTCTCATCCCCAAGATACCTCATCACGTGTATGCAAATATTCCAGAACCTGAGCAATTCCCAAATCCGAAACCCTTCCGGGGCCACGTATTGGGATACGGGCTGCTCAGCCTGTACCCGCGTTCCCATTTGATAGATGGGCAAACTGAGGCAGGCAGCGGCTCCTTGGCGGCGCGCCCACCAGAGCCAGTCGGCAGAAGGGTGGGCATCTCACCGTAGGTCTGGCTCACTCCAGAGCCGCGCGCGGAACCGCTCCAGGTGCCCCTCCAGGCTTCGGTTTGCGCAGCCGCACAAGGAGATGCGCACAAACTCCGTTCTCGCTGGCGGCGACCTCGGCCCCCCAGGGGTGTTTGACATCAGTGCCTGGAGACCGGAGCTGTCGCTGAGCACCCCACGGCTCACAGCTCGGTCTCCACGGCGCAGGAACCCAGCATGGACCTGAGAGACCCCAGGCAGAGCCGCCCCCCGCCCCGGCCATGGGCGTCCCCAGACCTCTGTCATTGGAGAGGAGCCTCGGGCGACAGACGTAAGCCACCCCCGAGCACGTGCAGTCCCAGAGGGCCAAGCAGAGAGAGCTCTGGGTCCTCGCGGGCCCCCAGCACCCTTGTTTCCTGTGTCCACCCCCTGTGCGCAGTGGCCCTGCGGGTCGTGAGTCCCCGGACTGCCAACGACACAGGGAGGGGCCAGGCAGGCCTCCCTCCCCAGGGGCTCTGGTGCCTTCTACAGCGTCCGCGGGGGTAGGGGGCAGAGGCCCACCCCGCCGTCCGGCCCGGCCTGGGGAGCTGAACATTGCGGGATTGGGGGGGGGTCCCTGTCCCTCACAGTGTCCGCATGCCCAGTGGGGGCCAGGAGGAGCCCGCGCCCCTCTCTGCGGCCATCGGCGGGTCCGCGGCTCGGCCGATCACCCCCCGCTTTGAGAGCCCCAATCTCACCTCCCTGCTGACCCACAGGAACATCTTGGAGATCATTCGTCTTCATTTCTGATTGATTTTCTGCCAATACAATAGTCCCCGCCTCGCCCCCTCCCCGGCCTCTCCATCAAGTGGCTAATGAGCTGGAAACGCACACCTGGGTGTGCGGGGGGCCGTGGCTTCCCAGGAGCCCGGTGAGCAAGGGACCCAGCCCAGGCGCCCTCGCTGGGTGCGTCCTGGGGGCCCCAGGGCCGGGGAGCGGGAGGCGGGAGGCCCACCCGCCGCTCCCCACCCAGGGAGCGACCCTGAGTCTCCAGCCAGGTCAAAGGTTCCAGAAGGTTCCCCGCCCAGGAGGGGCCCAGCCCAGGAGCTCCGTGCAGGACTGGGCAGCTGGGCAAAGTCTGCAGGCCGCGTGGATGGCAGGCCCGGGTGCAGGTGCGGGGGCCCGGGGCTCGGAAGCCCCCAGAGGTGGCGGTGGTGGAGGGGACGCCAGCCCGGCCGCGCCAGCCCTGGTGCAGGGTCTCGGTCTTCCCAGCTGTGAGATGGGCAGGGAGGTCCCGCCCTGCCGGGGCCCGAGGACACCGGGCTGGGGGCGGGGGTCGGAGGGGACCTGGGGACCCAACCCGCGCCCCCCCCCCCCCGCCCCGGGGCCCCAGGCCCCAGCTCCGCTCAGGCCGGGGGTGCTTTCTCTGAGGTCCGCTGCACGTTAACGCGCAGGGAAGACGTCAAGGCAAACGTGCAGTTGATGAAATTTTAATGCTATCTGTAACAAAGCAGAATGAATATTTAATCCGCGCTCTGACGCGAAACCGCAGGACCGGCGGCCCCGCCCCGCGCCCGGCAGCGAAGCGGTTAAGCGGCTGGCAACAAGCAGCTCCTAATAAACACTCGGCTAATTCCGTAGGAAAAGCACTAATTAGAAAAGCAATAATAATCGGTGTAATTGCTCTAAATTACCCTCCTAACAGAGAACGGCGCTCGGAGCCGGAACGCAGCTGCCGCCGCCCAGCCCCGCGCCCCGCGCCCCGCGCCCGCCGCCCTGCGCTCTGCTGCCCCCTGGCGGCCGCCGCGCGCCGGGCCCGCCGCCCCGCCGGGAGCCGCCGCACAAACCCCGGCGCTCGGGCGCCCTCTGGTGCTCGCGCCGCCGCACTGACCCGCCGCGCACCGAGGACGGCGGACAGGACGCCAGCATCTGGGCCCCTGGGGACTGCAGACAGGGCCCAGCATTCCACGGGATAAACGGGCCGCTAAGGAGTCGCAGGGATTGGGCGTGGCGTGGCTCGGCGCGGCCTAATGGGCAGGACGGAAATCAAGGAGGTGGCCTCATCCCTCTGGTAGACCCGAGCCAGCAGCCCACACACCGCGTCTGCCCACCCCCGCCTGCAGCTCTGCTGGGTCCCGTCACGTCTCTCGGGTGAGGTGGGGCCCTCAGCCTGAGTCCCGGCCCTCCATAAAGGAAACCATGCTCATCCACTCGGCGGTCAGTGTCTGCTCGGCCAGCACACATGTGCGCACATGGACACATGTGCCTACATGCGTGCACATACATGCATCGTGTGTGCCCACGTGTGCAACATACACATGCCTCCACATGCGCACATACACACATACACATGTGCCAACATGCATGCATATGCACACAGGTCCACACACACACGTGTGCACACAAGCGCCTGTCCACCCTGGAGCTGCCCGAGCGCAGGTGCACACCAGTGTAGCCAGGCCCTGATGCCCAGGTGGCACTAATCGCTCCTTGAGCTCGCCCTGCAGGCTGGACGTTCCCCCCCCTCCCCACAGCAGCAAGCCTGGATACAGTGTGGGGAAACTTGAGACAATGATGGACCGGGCCGGGGCGGGGGGGGACGTCCCTGAGGCCACCCAAGGCCTTGCAGAGCGCAGGCCTGTGGAGTAGGTGGATGTTCTGTCCGCTGGCTGCCCGAGGCCCACAGGGGCACCTGGGGCGCTCGGGGAGGTCCCGGTACCCCAGCCTGCACACAAATCCACACCTGAGCCATCACACCCTCCTCGAGGCAGGCAGAAGGGGAGGGAGTGACAGGCACTGGTGCCCCAAGGCTGCTTCCTGCCCCAGGGCCCAGAAACCCCAGCCCCAACATGCCCCTGGCTCCTGCCTCCTCCAGTGCCCTGCGGGTCTCCCTCCTGCTGCCTGCTCCTCTCAAGCCATGCACCTAACAGTGTGGAAGTCATGAACCCCAGGGTGCTCTCCTCTGCCACCCTCCACACACTTGTCCCAGGGGGCATGGAGTGGGCCACCCCCTCCAGGAAGCGGTCCCTGACTTCTCCCAGTGTGAGGAGGCCTGGGAGCAGGACACGCAGTGAGCCAGAACTGGGAGGAGAGGCCAGGCCTAGGGCTGCTGGGTGTGCCCACGCAGTTCGCCCAAGGGCTTGGGCACAACCCTGTGGCAGCTGCTGAGAAAGGCCCGGGAGGAGGGGCCAGCCCCCAGCACCTCCACTCGGTGAGCCGTCACATGCCCCAGGGGTCCCAGGGGTGCTGCAGTGGCCTCCCCTTGGCCCTGTCGGTCCCTCCCATCAGCCCCTGCTCGCTCAGGGTAAAGTCCCAGCCCTTCCAGGGGCCCCAAGGCCTGCGAACTTGACCTCGCCCGCCTCCCACCCACCCGTCTCCCCCATGCTCGCTCTGCTCTGGCCGTGTTCACTGCCACCCAGCACGGTCCCTTCCCCGGGATGCCCACGCGTCCCCACACAGATGCCCCTCCTGGGAGTGGTCCGTGCTGCCCACCGTCTCTAATAGAACATCACGGCGTGCCCCTGCCTCCCGCTCCCCTTGGTTTCTCTTCCCTGATAGAACAGGTCCACGTTTATCTTTGTCCCCACTATTCGTGGCTGCCTCGTGGTAGCCGATGAGCCCCACATCTGAAATTGCACCTGCCCCGTGATGCGACTCCAGTAATCACTGAATTAATGAAAGTCACAAAGAGGTGACATTCTGATGGTGGAATGTACATGACACAGCAGCGGGCACAGAGTGGGAGCCGGGATCTATTTCTGGAACGATGTGTTTTATTTATTCATGTTTCTATTTCTTTGAAAGACACAGAGAAAGAGACAGACAAGACAGAGGGATCCCCATCTGTTGGCTCGTTCCCCCGACGGGGCTGGACCAGGCTGACCCCGGGAGCCAGGAGCTCCATCCCATGTCCCACACGGGCGGCAGGAAGCCACCACGCCCTTGCGTCATCCCAGGGCGCATATCAGCAGGAGGCTGAGTCATCAGCGGAGCAGCCAGGACTGGAGCCCAGGCCCTCGGATACAGGATGCAGGTGTCACGTGCCGCATCTGAACCACTGTGCCAAAGCCCCACCCCGGTGGCCCCCTGGGAAGGCACACAGCGGCCACCGGTGTTCTGCGGCTGCCCAGGCTCCTGGCCAGAGTCCAGATAGTGAGCACCCCGCAGTGGCACAGCCCCTCTGCCCAGCGCCCTCCCCCCCCATGACTCCAGGTCCCCGCTGCCACTCGGCTCAGCCATTCGGACAACGTGACTTGGCAGCCCGAATTTGGGGCCTGTCCTCAAGTTACAGGGCGGCCCCTCGCCCACCGGGGCCAACACTTGACACTGCACCTGTGAGGCTGCGGACAAAGGCCCCGCGCCGGCCACTGTCCCCGCTCCGAGTTCACGGGCGGGCAGCGACAAAAGCCCCATGAATTCTTCATGGCCTCTCTGGGAGGGTGCCTCCCCCGGGTCCCCTGGCATTGGCCACAAAGATGGAGGAAAGGGACGCTGGTGCTCTTTCTGCAATCCATGGACAGGGCCCCCTAGAGAGGCAGCCGCACAGGCTGGCTGAGCCCAGAGGCCCCTCCGGGCCAAGGCAAGGCCAACCCCTCGTCCCCAGCTGCTGCTAGGCTTCCAGGGACAAGGCAGCAGACTCTGGATGTGGGCGGAGGCTGGCCCCCTTCCCCGCTCCAGGAAGGGTCTCCAGGAAGAGCTCTGCCCTCCTGCAGCAAGGGAAAGGCTGGGGGACCCCGTCCTGGCGCCCTCTGCTGGTGATCCCTATGTAGTGCAAGGGCTGCCGCAGATTCTTACCAGGTCCTGATGGCCCCGATTGTCCAAACCACTGCCCCCTGCCCTGAAGTCCTTCCTTCCCCCAGGAAGTCTCCGGAAGCCGCGAGCGCCAGTCCTGCGGCCATGCTCCTTCTGCAGAGATAAGCGGAGGAAGGAGGGAGGACGGCGGAGCCCTGGGGGAGGGGCTGGGATTTGAGTTAATGAGCTATGTATTTTCCCCTCCCTATAATCCATGGCATGCGATGCGGCAGCCAATTTAACTTAGCCCTGGGATAATTTGTCATGGGGTTGTTAGGATGCAGGGGAGGGGGTGGGATGAGAAGGGTGGGCAAGGCAGCACCAGGCAGAACAAGGGACTGCCCCAAGTGGGGGGGGGGGCGGGGGCAGACTCCATGCACCAGGGCCCAAGGAAAGCAGTGCAGACAGGGCCTGGGAGTCCTGGGGCAGAGCTAAGAGAGGCCTGGGGAGTGGCCACTCCAGCGCTGGCGCCCGCCAGCCAGAAGGCAGCCTGCCCTCTCTCCTGGGCACAGGGGAGAGTCTGGGGCTCCAAGGCAGGGCCCTCGGCACTCCCCACAGATCAGGCACTGCAGCCCCCGTGGGTCTGCGGTGGGGCTGGAGTGATTGGATCCACGGATCCATGAGTGGGCTCCTCCCGAATCTGCTACACATCCCAGGCCACGGCCCCGTTCCTGTGGCCCTGTTGCATGCTCTCCGGCTTGGAAAGAGTGAGGCAGCCCTGCGAGGCCAGCTCCCTGCACGGGTGGGCAGGGTGACCAGATGTTCCGCCTGCATCCCAGCGTGACCATCACTAGCACCTGCTTTCACTCACCAGCTCATCTGGGTGTGGACAATACACGTGGACGCCCTACCTGGGAGGACTCCGAGACTGAGTCTTCTGGGTCTCCCACGTGGCTGCAGGTGCCCGAGGACTTGGGCCATCCTCCACTGCTTTCCCAGCCCACAGCAGAGAGCTGGATCAGAAGAGGAGCAGCCCTATGGGATGCTGGCACTGCAGGCAGAGGCTTAACCTGCTTTGCCACAGTGCCAGCCCCCATTCTCTGCTCTTTAAAACACTGCCAAGTGCCCAAGGCTGCAGAATCCAACCCCCTCCTCCAGGAAGCCCTCCTTGACCAAGGCGGCCACAAGGACCCACATCTGAGCCCTGCCAGTCCTCGCCTGCAACCCCACACACATCATGGACCTTGTTTCTCCATCAAAGAATGACCAGGACTAAGAGGACAGCATGGGGAGAGGGGTGTGGGAGAGGGCGGAGGGGTAGCAGGGCCAGAGGGCTGCAATTAGCCAGTGCACATTTCCCCCCGGGCACCTGAAACTCAGCAGTGGCCGAAGCCCGACTGGGAGGTAGGAGCCACACATGCAGGTGGAATCGGAATCCAGGTGCGTTGGCCGGGGTCCCAGGCAGGGAGGAAAACCCATGCCCCTCATAGAACGGCAAATGCCCAAAACAGCACTCCTGCCTCAGAATCAACCCTTGGGACATTCGGATCTGGCTAAAAGGTCCATGAGAGTCTCACAGGCATGGAAAGCCATGACACGGTGGCAAAAAACAATCTAAATGAAAGACCCTGGTGAACAAGACCCCAGCAGAAGGAACAGGCCATCAAGGAGAGAGGCGCCTTTCTCTGAAGGGAGGAAGGAACCTCCACTGTGACACGGCCTTGACTAAACAAGTTCAGAGTCGGTGAACTCAAGGGACTTCCATAGCCTAGACAGCTCATAGCAAGAGTCTCGGGTGATTGCTGACGTCACAAATAAGAGTGCCAATTGTTAAATCAACAACGGGAGTCACTGGGTACATGCTCCCCACGTAGGATCTCTGTCCTTAACGTGTTTTACTATGAAACTTAAAAACACTACTAGTGGAACAATACCCTATACCTTGTGCGGTTGTGTAAGTGCAGCCTGTTGAAATCCTTGCTTAGTATATACTAAGTTGATCTTCAGTATATGAAGGTAATTGAAAATGAAACTCGATAAAGGGCGGGATGGGAGAGGGAGTGAGAGAGGGAGGGCCACGGGAGGGAGGGAGGTTGGTGGGGGAAGCCACAACAATACAAAAGTTGCACTTTGTAAATTCACATTTATGAAATAAAAAATAAACCATGCCCCCTCTGCTAGCTTCAGACTCCTCCCCGGCCCCTCTGCCCATTGTTCTGACCCACGTGCTCCCTGGGAGGCAGCATCAGCAGCAGTGGGCTTGGGAGACTCTCTTCCCCTTGTTCTCCCTTAGCCCCCACTTCTGAGCCACCCTGCTCCGCTCCCACTCACCGTCGGCAGCGGCTGAACGGCCAGCAGCAGTCACTCCCTGGAATGTAGCACCACCTAGTGGCAGCCTCTAGCCTGGCAGTGCACCTGGTGTTCGGAACATCGGCCCTGTCAAAGACATTACACCTGGGCACAAGACCAAGACACAGCCAACAAACGCGGAGATGTTCTCCCCGCCCCAGTGGGGAACCAGTCCAGCACCGGCCAGCAGAAGCAGCAGCCCAGGGTGAGGCTTCCGGCCCAGAGCTTGCAACTCAGACCATCCGGGCTTCAGATCCCCGCTGTGGCTCTTGCGTGCTGTGCTATCCTGGGTCCACAACACATGCCCTGTAGGCCCTGGGGATAAGCAGAGCATCTCTGGGAGGCCATGGCCGTGAGCAAGTCCAAAAGTCTCTTCAAGGCGTCTGCTGTAACTGGGGCTAAACCAGGGGCCGGGCCTGCCGGGCACCCCTTGGGGTCACGTCTTCCAGCCCTGGGTATTCCGGGAGCACCTGCCGTGTGTGCCGGGCTTTGGGGATTCAGAGCAGACAAGATGCAGCGGCGCATCTCACAGTCACAGAGGGAGCAGGTGGCGGGCTGCGGACCCCCCACCCCGGTGCCTATACTGGCACACAAGGTGAGGCGAGGGGAGGGGAGGGCCATTGTTTGGTGCTGGGTCTGCAGCACACAAATGCCACAGTCCCAACCCCCACAAAGGGCCTTTCTGGATGCCTATGGTCGGGGTCAAGGGCCCCGTCCCATCCTCCCAGGCCCGGGCCCTGTCGTCTTAGGAGTGAGAACCAGGGCCCAGCCCACCTGCTTCAGCAGCGGGGCCAGCAGAGCGCTCAGTGCCTGTGTGTTCATTGTTTTCATATTTCATAGAGGTCATTATTTTCTCCACCTATGTGGGAAACCTGCATTGAGTCCACTGCTCCCTAGCTTCAGTCCCAGCCCAGCCCTGGCTGTGGTGGGCATTTGGAGAGTGAACCAGTGGATGGAAGATCTCCCTGTGTTTGTCTGTCTGTCTGTCTGTCTGTCTGTCACCCCTTCTCTCTCTACCCTGGAATAATTTTGTTGATGTTGAGTGGACAAATGAATGAGTTAAAGTTTTTTTGAATAAAGATCGATGTACTGATTTGTTTGAATGGCAGAATGAGAGAGAGAAATCTCTTCCATCCACTGATTTGCTCCCCAAATGGCCACAGCAGCCGGGGCTGGGCCGATCTGAAGCCAGGAGCCAGGAACTCCATTCAGGTCTCCCTCGTGGGTGGCGGGGACCCAGGACCTGGCCATCCTCCGCTGCTTTTCCAGGTGAATCAGCAGGGAGCTGGATCGGAGACAGAGCAGCCGGGACTCCCTGCCCTCCGAGCTAACTGAGCCACAATGCCAGGCCCGGAGGTAAAGTTCTGAGAAGGGGAGAGTGCTGTGATGTAGCAGGTAAAGCCACCACCTGCAGCACCAGCATCCCATACGGGCGCCAGTTTGAGTCCCAGCTGCTCCACTTCCGATCCCACACCCTGCTACTGTGCCTGGCAACACAGCAGATGGCCCACGTGCTGGGGCCCCGCACCCACGTGGGAGACCCAGAAGAAGCAGCTGGCCTCTGGCTTCAGCCTGGCCTAGCCTTGGCCCTTGTGGCCACTTGGGGAGTAAACCAGCAGTTGGAAGAGTCCTCTGTCTCTTACTGTGACTCTGCCTTTCAAATAAATAAATAAATCTGTTTTAACAAAAGTTTTATGAAAATAAGTCCATGGCAAGGCCCTTCTTCTGAGGCCTGGCAGTGCTCCCAGGAGGACTTTGCCAAGCTTTCCCAGGCCTCCTGGGCTCCAGCAAGAGAGCAACACACACCCAGCTCCTGGATGTCAGCGTCAGCCCCCAGCCGCGTGTTTCCATAAATGATTGACCAAGCATCGCATCTGTGTCCCGGTCTCCTGAGCTAGAGGACAAGCCCCTGGGTGGCAGAAGCCTTCTGTTATTTGCTGAATTTTAAATCTACGGATTTACGCTCGTGGGCTGGACCAGCCAGGCTTCCATGCTAAGCTTAACTTCCAGAGGCCTTCAGGCACGAAAAGCTTGCATCTGAAAGAGAATAAAGTTGGTGATTCTCTGAGCTGGGGTCCTCTCCCCTGATTTCCTGACCTCATCATAAAATCATGGGCCCAGTCAAGATCGCACAAGATCTAAGAAGTTCAGCGCACTGAGCGGAAGCTGACAACACAAAGTAGAATACTAAATGTATTTCCATTCAGACATCGACATGTGAGTACAGTGTGGGAGACAGCACATCTGCCAGTGGTTACGGGCAAAGACGGGCACACTTTTACTGAGCAGTAAAACAAAGGCAAGATGTTTGAATTTCAGGAAAGAAGCAGAAAAAAAATATTTTAAAACTTTAAAAGGAAGATTCTAGACCTGAAAGACGAAACCAGTCAACAGGGCCCCTGCCACTCCCGTGAGACTCGACGGAGCTCCAGGCTCTGGCTTTGACCTGACCCAGCCCTGGCCACCGCAGCCATTTGGGGAGTGAACCAGTGGATGGAAGATTCTCTCTCTCTCTCTCTCTCTCTCTCTCTCTCTCTCTGTCTCTGATACTCTGCTTTTCAAATAAATAAATAAATTCTTTTTTTAAAAATCAGAATGAATGACTGAGTGAAAACACGGATAGAAAACACAAGAGACACACACATGAGACACACTGCGAAAGACAGACATGGTGCAGGGGGGAACCCCAGGGAAGAGAGAGGGGAGAACAAGAGATTTTGTATGTGTTTGGAGGTGGGGGGAGCACAGGTGTTTGCCCCAGTGATTAAGGTGCTACCTGGGACACGTGAATCCCATGTCAGAACACCTGAGGTCAGGTCCTGATTCCCCTCCTGAGTCCAGCTTTTGGTTATTGTGTGCCCTAGGAGGCCACAAATGATAATTTACATCAGTGCGTCCTCGCCCATGTGGCACCAGGATAAAGCTCCTTGCTCCTGGCTCCTGCCTGGCCCAGCCTTGGCTGATGCAGTCACTTGGGGAGTGAAACAGCAGACGACACATCTATCCATCTAGGTAGCTATTGGCCTTTCAAATAAATACATTTTTTAAATGTTTTAAATAATCTTTGAAAACAAAATGGTTGACACTTTTCCAAAATCAGAAATATTTAAAGCCTCTCAGTAATATTGATTTTAAAAATGGAGGAAATCTTGGGGGGTGGCACTGTGGCATAGCAGGTAAAGCCAGCACCTGCAGTGCCAGCATCCCATATTGGTGCAGGTTCGAGTCCCAGCTGCTCCACTTCTGATCCAGCTCTCTGCTGTGGCCTGGAATAGCAGTAGAAGATGGCCCAAGTCCTTGGGCCCCTGCACCAATGTGGGTGACCTGGAAGAAGCTCCTGGCTCCTGGCTTTGGATCAGTGCAGCTCCAGCCATTGCAGCCAGTTGGGAAGTGAACCAGAGGATGGAAGACCGACCTCTCTCTCTCTCTCTCTCTGCTTCTCTGTGTAACTCTGACTTTAAAATAAATAAATAATCTTTTTTAAAAAATGATAAAAACTTTAAACAGCACCCAGAAGGAAAAGGAAGGCTATCTTTAAAAAAAAAAAAACTGGGAGCTCACTGATAGTCTGGGAAAAGATAGTTTCATAAAAGTGGAGATAGTGTAGTCTCAGGGAAGAGTTAGGGGAAAAATGGCAGAGGAAACTCTTCCAGAATTAGAGAGTCACAGTGGATCTACGTGGAGGGCACGGGCGCCCACAGCTCAGGACCCCAGCTGCCAAGTCTATGCACCAGCACTGGAAAGAGAGGTAAGGCGAAACTGCAGTAGCCCAAGACACAGCAGGAAAAGCGGCAGAAAGAGCCTAGAGGGAACGAGGCTTGAAGCCCCACGGGGGAAAGTACACCAGCCTAACTAGTGGAGAGAAAAAAATAAAAGGGAAGATATGGACATGATTCTCTGCACTCACCTTACGAAGGCGCGCAAGCCAATAGAGCAGGCACCATTTTAGACATACGTAACAGCTGTGCCAGCTTGGGGCTGTGCCCGCCCTCAGCCAAGCAGAAAAACCTGACTCTGGAGGGGAGAAATAACAGGAGACTAAGACCTAGTGAATGTGTGGAGCTTATGAACCGGGACGGTGAAAAAAAAAAAAAAGAAACTGAGGGTGTGTGGGAGAACTCACGGTGAGCTAAGACGCGAGAAGTCTTGGTGGGAGATGCCACAAGCTCAGGCGGCCCTGGCTACCTGGTGAGAGACACTGCAGGGGAATCTGAGCTTACACTGAGGACTGCACAGGTCCTATGTGTGGCCCTTGGGACAGAGCAGACAAATATTATATCCACTGGGGCTAGTGCTCAGGCACTGATTGCCATCAAGGAGAAGGGCTCAGCTGAGTGGAATTACTTCCCTTCTGATTAAAAAAGAGAGAGAGAGACAAAGAAAGAGAGAGAGAGAGAGAGAGAGGAAGGAAGGAAGGAAGGGAGGAAGGGCGGGAGGGAGGGAGGAAGGAAGGAAGGAAGAAAGAAAGGAAGGAAGGAAGGAAGGAAAGAAAGAAAGATTTACCATGACAAACCTGGTGTGTCACCTTAGGCATACCCTTAACTCTGAAGAACTGAAGAGAGCTCTCTGGCCACACCCAGCACAAACCTCTAGAGAGAGATTCACCAAAAGCAGACAGTCCACTTAATCTAGAATCATAGTATAACAAGAAAAGCCACTACAGCGAAAAAAAAAAAAAAAAGAAGAAGAAGAAACCAAAGAATATCTCCACAATGCCAAACAACAAACACAAAAAACAAGGAAACAAGAACAAGGAAGACAACATGACACTCCCAAAAGAACATGACATTCCAATACAAGATTATGAATACGATGAGATAGAAGAAATGCAAGAAATGGAACTCAAAAAATTTATAAGAATATTTAGAAGTAATCAAAAATAAACTCATGAACTACTGAAATCCATGCAGATCATGACAATCTCTCTTGTGAAAATGAAATCTTAAGGAGGAATCAAAATGAAATGAGGAATTTAGTAGAACATGAAATTGAGAAATCAAAATGAAATGAAGAAGTCAATAGAACAAAATGACAAACACATTTGAGAGCCTTAAAAACAGAATCAGTGAGGCAGAAGAGAGAATATCGAACTTAGAAGATAGAGCACAGGAAAGTATACAATCAAACCAAAGAAAATAAGAGGAAATCAGAAATCTAAAAAATATTGTTGGGAATCTACAGAATACTATTAAAAAACCAAACATTCAGGTTCTAGGAGTTCCTGAAGGCATGGAGAGAGAGAGAAAGGATTAGAAGGCCTTTTTAGTGAGATACTAGCAGAAAACTTCCCAGGTTTGGAGAAAGAAAGAGACATCCAAGTACAGGAAGCACATAGAACCCCCAATAAACAAGACCAAAAGATCCTCACCATGACACATTGTAATCAAACTCACCACAGTGAAACAGAAAGAAAAGATTCTAAAATGTGCAAGAGAGAAACACCAGATTAGTTTCAGAGGACCTCCAATTAGACTCACAGCAGACATCTCATTAGAAACCCTACAGGCTAGGAGGGAATGGCGAGATATAGCCCAAGTACTAAGAGAAAAAAAATTGTCAACCCAGAATATTATATCCTGCAAAGCTCTCATTTATGAATGAAGGTGAAATAAAGACCTTTCATAGCAAACAGAAATTGAAAGAATTTGTCACCACTCGTCCAGCCCTGCAAAACATGCTTAAAGATGTGTTGCACACAGAAACACAGTCATCAATATGAGAGAAGGTAAAGGAAGAAAATCTCTCAGTAAAATATCACAGGAAGTTCAAAGTATATATTAGAAATATCTTTGGAAAAATGGCACTGTATACTCACATTGAATGTAAATAGCCTGAACTCTCCAGGTAAAAGACACAGACTGGCTGAATGGATTTAAAAAAAAAAAAACAACATCTATTTTCTGCTTACAAGAAACACATCTTTCCAACAAAGATGCTTGCAGACTGAAAGTGAAAGGTTGGAAAAAGATATTCCATGCCAACAGAAACCAAAAAAGAGCTGGTGTAGTCATCTTAATATCAATAAAAATAAACTTTAACACAAAAACTGTTAAAAGAGACAAAGAAGGGCACATTTTAATGACTAAGGGATCAATTCAACAGGAACATGTACCTATTATAAACGTATATGCACCTAATTACAGGGCACCAGTTTATTTAAAAGATTTGTTAAGGAACTTAAAGGGAGACTTAGACCCCAATACAATAGTATTGGGGGACTTCAGTACTCCACTTTTAGCAATGGACAGATCAACCAGACAGAAGGTCAACAAGGAAACAGCAGATTTAATCAACACTATAGCCCAAATGGATCTAACAAATATCTACAGAACTTTTCATCCTACACTTTAAAAATACACATTCTTGGCCGGCGCCGTGGCTCAATAGGCTAATCCTCCGCCTGCGGCACGGGCACACCGGGTTCTAGTCCCGGTCGGGGCGCCGGATTCTGTCCCGGTTGCCCCTCTTCCAGGCCAGCTCTCTGCTGTGGCCAGGGAGTGCAGTGGAGGATGGCCCAAGTGCTTGGGTCCTGCACCCCATGGGAGACCAGGATAAGTCCCTGGCTCCTGCCATCGGATCAGCGCGGTGTGCCAGCTGCAGCGCGCTACCGCGGCGGCCATTGGAGGGTGAACCAATGGCAAAAGGAAGACCTTTCTCTCTGTCTCTCTCTCTCACTGTCCACTCTGCCTGTCAAAAAAAAAAAGTTAAAAAAAAATACACATTCTTCTCAGCAGTACATGGAACTTACTCAAGGATTGACCATATACTAGGCCATAAAGCAAGTCTCAGCAAATTCATAAGAATCAAAATCATACAATGCATAATCTCAGACCACAATGGAATGAAGCTGGAAATTAGCAACTCAGGAATTCCTAGAGCAAATGCAAACACAAGGAGAGTGAACAACCTGCTCCTGAATGAACAGTCATAGAAGGGGTCATAGAAGGAATCAAAAGAGAAATCAAAAACTTTCTGGAAATAAATGAGGATAACAGCACAACATATCAAAACTTATGGGATACAGGAAAAGCAGTGTTAAGAGGAAAGTTTATAACAATAGGTACCTACATCAAGAAATTGGAAAGGCACCAAAAAAATGAACTATCAATGCATCTCAAGGATCTAGAAAAATTGTAGCAAACCAGACCCAAAACTAGTAGGAGAAGAGAAATAATTAAAATCAGAGGGGAAATCAACAGGATTGAATGAAAAAAATTACAAAAGATGAGCAAAACGAATGCTGGTTTTTTGAAAAAATAAACAAAATTGACACACTATTGACCCAACTAACTAAAAAAAGAAAAGACCCAAATCAATAAAATCAAAGATGAAAAAAGGAATGTAACAACAGACACCACAGAAATAAAAAGAGTCATCAGAAATTACTACAAATAGTTGTATGCCAGCAAACAGGGAAATCTATCAGAAATGGATAGATTCCTGGACTCATGCAACCTACCTAAATTGAACCAGGAAGACATAGAAAACCTAAGCAGACCCATAATTGAGACAGAAATTGAAACAGTAATAAAGGCCCTCCCAACCAAGAAAAGCCCAGGACCAGATGGATTCACTACTGAATTCTAACAGACATTTAAAGAAGAACTAACTCCAATTCTTCTCAAACTATCCAGAACAATTGAAAAAGAGGGAATCCTCCCAAATTCTTTCTATGAAGCCAGCATCACCTTAATTCCTAAACCTGAAAAAGATGCAGCAGAGAAAGAGAATTACAGATCAATTTCCCTGATGAACAAAGATGCAAAAATCCTCAATAAAATTCTGGACAATGAAATTAAACAACACATTAGAAAGATCATTCACCCAGACCAAGTGGGATTTATCCCTGGTATGCAGGGATGGTTCAACATTTGCAAATCAATGTGATACACCACATTAACAAACTGCAGAAGAAAAGCAATATGATTATCTCAATAGACGCAGAGAAAGCATTTGATAAAATACAATACCCTTTCATAATGAAAACTCTAAGCAAATTGGGTATAGAAGGAACATTCCTCAATACAATCAAAGCAATTTATGAAAAACCCATGGCCAGCATCCCATTGAATGGGGGAAAGTTGGAAGCATTCCACTGAGATCTGGTACCAGACAGGGATGTCCACTCTCACCATTGCTATTCAATATAGTACTGGAAGTTTTAACCAGAGCCATTAGGCAAGAAAAAAAATTAAAGGGATACAAATTGGGAAGGAAGAACTCAAACTATCCCTCTTTGCAGATGATACGATTCTTTATTTAGGGGATCCAAAGAACTCTACTAAGAGACTATTGGAACTCACAGAAGAGTTTGGCAAAGTAGCAGGTTATAAAATCAATGCACAAAAATCAACAGCTTTTATATACACAGACAATGCCATGGCTGAGAAAGAACTTCTAAGATCAATCCTATTCACAATAGCTACAAAAACAATCAAATACCTTGGAGTAAACTTAACAAAGGATGTCAAAGATCTCTACAATGAGAATTACAAAACCTTAAAGAAAGAAATAGAAAAGAATACCAAAAAATGGAAAAATCTTCCATGCTCATGGATTGGAAGAATCAATATCATCAAAATGTCCATTCTCCCAAAAGCAGTTTATAGATTCAATGTGATACTAATCAAAACACCAAAGACATTCTTCTGAGATCTGGGAAAAAATGATGCTGAAATTCACATGAAGGCACGGGAGACCTCAAATAGCTAAAGCAATCTTGGACAACAAAAACAAAGCTGGAGGCATCACAATACTAGATTTCAAGACATACTACAGGGCAGTTATAATCAAAACAGCATGATACTGGTGCAGAAACAGATGGATAGACCAATTGAACAGAATAGAAACACCAGAAATGAATCCAAACATCTACAGCCAACTTATATTTGATCAAGGATCTAAAACCAATTCCTGGAGCAAGGACAGAATATTCAACAAATGGTGCTGGGAAAACTGGATTTCCACATGCAGAAGCATGAAGCAAGACCCCTACCTTACACCTTACACAAAAATCCACTCAATATGGATTAAAGATCTAAATCTATGACCTGACACCATCAAATTCTTAGAGAACATTGGAGAAACCCTGCAAAATATAGGCACAGGAAAAGCTTTCTTGGAAAAGACCCCAGAGGCACAGGCAATCAAAGCCAAAATTAACAATTGGGATTTCATAAAATTGAGAAATTTCTGTACTGCAAAAGAAACAGTCAGGAAAGTGAAGAGGCAACCAACAGAATGGGAAAAAATATTTGCAAATTATGCAACCGATAAAGGATTAATTACCAGAATCTACAAAGAGATCAAGAAACTCCACAACAATAAAACAAACAACCCACTTAAGAGATGGGTCAAAGACCTAAATAGACATTTTTCAAAAGAGGAAATCCATATGGCCAAAAGACACATGAAAAAATGTTCAGGATCACTAGCCATCAGGGAAATGCAAATCAAAACCACAATGAGGTTTCACCTCACCCTGGTTAGAATGGCTTACATACAGAAATGAACTAACAACAGATGCTGGCGAGGATGTGGGAAAAACGGCACACTAATCCATTGCTGGTGGGAATGCAAACTGGTAAAGCCACTATGGAAGACAGTTTGAAGATTCCTCAGAAACCTGAATATAACCCTACCATACAATCCAGCCATCCCACTCTTAGAATTTACCCAAAGGAAATTAAATTGGCAAATAAAAAAGCTGTCTGCACCTCAATGTTTATTGCAGCTCAATTCACAATAGCTAAGACAGGGAATCAACCTAAATGCCCATCAACAGAAGACTGGATAAAGAAATTATGGGATATGTATAGAATACTATACAGCAGTAAAAAAAAAAATGAAATCTGGTCATTTGCAACAAAATGGAGGAATCTGGAAAACATCATGCTGAGTGAAAAAGCCAGTCCCAAAGGGACAAATATCATATATTCTCCCTGATCTGTGACAACTAACTAATCACCTAAAAGGAAACCTGTTGAAGTGAAATGGACACTACGAGAAACAATGACTTGATCAGCTTTTGTCCTGTCAAGGAACAACTTACTATTTTATTCCTTTTAGTATTTTTTTGTTCTACTTAATACCATTGGTTGAACTCTAATCAACACACAATTATTCTTAGACATAAATTTAACTGAAAAGTGATCTCTGTTAAATATAGGAGTGGGGGCCAGCACCACAGCTCACTAGGCTAATCCTCCGCCTGTGGCACCAGCACCTTGGGTTCTAGTCCTGGTTGGGGTGCCAAATTCTGTCCCAGTTGCTCCCCTTCCAGTCCAGCTCTCTGCTGTGGCGTGGGAAGGCAGAGGAGGATGGCCCAAGTGCTTGGGCCCTGCACTCCATCCCATGCGGATAGGAGACCAGGAGGAAGCACCTGGCTCCTGGCTTCGGATCGGTGCAGCGCACTGGCTGTAGCAGCCATTTGGGGGTGAACCAATGGAAGGAAGACCTTTCTCTCTGTCTCTCTCTATCACTGTCTAACCCTGCCTATCAAAAAAAAAAAAAAAAGATATAAGAGTGGGAATAAGAGAGGGAGGAGATGTGCAGTTTGGCACTTGCTCACACAGACTTACCCCTAATGGTAGAGCTAGAAATGTGCCAGGGGATTCCAATTCAATCCCATCAAGGCGGCATGTACCAATGCCATCTTACTAGTCAAAGTGATCAGTTTAAGTTCATAATTGATCATAACGATAGGATTAATTGTCAAAGGGAACACATAAACAAAACTATTGTCTGCTAATAATAACTGATAGAATTTAAAAGGAGAGAATGATCCAACATGAGTAGTGGGATACACAGGAGACTCATAGAATGGCAGATGTCCTAAACAGCACTCTGGCCTCAGAATCAGCCCTTATGGCATTTGGATTTGGCTAAAAAGCCCATGAGAGTTTCTCAGGCATGGAAAGCCAAGACACTGTAGCAAGAAAAATGACCTAAATGAAAGATCTCTGTGAGTGAGATCCCAGCAGAAAGAATGGGCCATGAAAGAAGGAGGTACCTTTCTCTGAAGGGAGGAGAGAACTTCCACTTTGACTATGGCCTTGTCTAAATAATACCAGAGGTGGCGAACTCAAGAGGCTTTCATAGCCTTGGCAGCTCATGACAAGAGCCTTGGGTGATTACTAATGTCATAAATAAGAGTGTCAATTGTTAAATCAACAACAGGAGTCACTGTGCACCTACTCCCCACGTAGGATCTCTGTCCTTAATGTGTTGTACTATGCGAATTAACAGTAAAACTACTACTCAAACAGTACTTTATACTTTGTGTATCTGTGTGGGTGCAAACTGTCTATCAAGATAATTGAAAATGAATCTTGATGAAGAATGGGATGGGAGAGGGAGTGGGAGATGGGATGGTTGTGGGTGGGAGGGAGGTTATGGGGGGGGAAGTCACTATAATCCAAAAGTTGTATTTTGGAAATTTATATTTATTAAATAAAAGTTGAAAAAAAGAAAAAAAAACTGATAATTCTTGTTTTAGTAAATGTTCCCTTATTTTTCTTTTTTTTTAAAGATTTTATTTATTTAAGAGGTAAAGTTACAGACTGTGAGAGGGAGAAACAGAGAGAGAGGTCTTCCATCTGTTGGTTCACTCCCCAAAAGGCCACAATAGCCAGAGCTGGGCTAATCTGAACCCAGGAGCCAGGAGCTTCTTCTGGGTTTCCAATGCAGGTGCAGAGACCCAAATGCTTGGACCATCTTCTACTGCTATCCCAGGCCACAGCAGAGAGCTGGATAGAAAGTGGAGCAGCAGGGACTCAAACCACAACACATATGGGATGATGGTGCTGCAGGTGGAGGATTAACCTACAGCACCAGCCCCAGGAAGATTATCTTTAAATGACCTTCTTACAGGAAGGTGGATGCTGGGAAGCTGTGGGAAGACATTGTCTACACTCTGAAAGAATGTGACTGCTAGCCTGGAATTCTATACCCAGCAAAAATACCCATCAAGAATAAAAATAAAATTAAAATACATTCAGCTATATAAATACAGGAAATTCATCAGGGAAAATCCACACTATGGGAGACATGGTGAGTGTTCTTTAAGCAAAAGGGAAATGCTTTCAGACAAAAGTTCACAAATTCAGGAATGAATGAAGAGTGACAAAGATGGCAGAGACAATAACAGTAATGATTTCTATACTTAATAAACATAAATAAAATAGATGACAATAGGAATACGTGTCAGAAGGGGAATATATTACAAGTTTAAAGGTCCTTGTATGAAAATGCCTGACCTAAGTAGAATAGCAGGAACCAAATTCACTCCCCAGCCCCAAATAACAACAACCCAAAAAAATACAAAGTATTGGAAATTAGGGTTTCAAGATCCCCAACATCAGGCAAGAAAAGGCAGCGCTCCCTGAGGGATGGAAGCAAATGAGCTGAGTGCTTTGATTCCCTGGCCTGCTGGGTGGAGAGAGGGCAGGCTGCAGTGCAGAGGGGGGGATCCATGCAGAGCAAACCAGTCACTCTAAGAGTCCAGGGAGACTCCTGCAAGACCAGCTCCAGGAAGGAGGGACCTGCACACAGAAAGAGCTCCAAGGAGTGGCAGGTGTCCCTTCTGGTTATGTTTTAAAGATTTGATTAATTGATTTTGGAAGTTACTGGGAGGTGGGGGGGACACAGAAAGAGAGATCTTCCATCTGCTGGTTCTCTCCCCTAGATGGCCACAATGGCCAGGGCTGAGCCAGGAGCCAGGAGTTTCATCCAGGTCTCTCTTGCAGGTGGCAGGAGTCATCTTCCACTGCTTTTCTCAGGCTATTTAGCAAGGAGCTGGATCGGAAATGAAGCTACCAGGACAAAACCCGGCATCCATATGGAATGCTAGTGTTGCAGGTGGCAGCTTTAACCACTACGCCACAATGCCAGCCAGCCCCCAAAGATTTCCCTTTGAGTATTCTGTATTTATGGAACTAAAAATATGTGGATTTGAGGGAACCACCCAAACTTAAAGGGAAAAACAATGGAGAGAATAAGGATGAGTGGTGCCTGTGTCCATCAGCTAGACTGGGGGATATAATCCATGGAATTATATCCCCCAGAGCACACTGCCTTTACAATGGGTAAAGATTAGTCCTAACCTAAATGATGCTCTAGTCCTGCCTGACAAATCCTAAAGGCAAGACCCAAATAATTCAACTGCTTCCAACGAATCAACTACATCACAGAAAAAAGCTCAAGAATAGTTACAGAGTTCAAACTATGCAGCCCATAAAATGTGAAAATCACAATGTCTAGCCAAAGATTGCCAGTCAGAGTAAAGAAGCAGAAAAACATAACCTCCAACAGTCAGATAGAAACGGTAAATTGATACTAGCCCAAAAATGGCACAGATGTTAGAAACTGCAAACAAGGACATTAAAAGAATTATTAAAACTGTATTACAGATGTTCAAAACCAAGTGAAGACATGGAAGACATTTGAAAAGGGGCACATTTAATTTCCAGAGATGAAAATAATACCTGGTTTTCCAGAAATGAATACAATATTTGAAGTAAAAATGCATTGGATGGGATTAACAAGAAATGAGACTTTGCAAAGAAAAGACGAATAAACTTGAAGATGTATCAGTTAGAAACTATCTGCAATGAAAGAGACAGAAAAAATAATGCAGAGAGAACTGAACTGGTAGGATATGGACAGCTTCTAGCATCCCAGTATTTGTATAATTGGAATCCCCAAAGTAGAAATTAGAGAAGAAAAAAATATTACACACACACAACAGCCTACATTTTCCAAATGTAACGCAAGCTACAAATTCGCATATCAAGAACGTCATATCACTCTAACACAAAAAATACAAGTAAAAATGATATTAAGGCAATCATAATAATATTACTCAAACCTAGTGACAAAAACATTCTCAAAAGCAGATGGACTGGGGCTGGCACTGTGGCGTAGCAGGTAAAGCCTCCACCTGCAGTAATAGCATCCTACATGGGCACCGGTTCCAGTCTCGGCTGCTCCTCTTCCAATCCAGCTCTCTGCTATGGTCTGGGAAAGCAGTAGAAGATGGCCCAAGTCCTTGGGCCCCTGCACCCATATGGGAGACCTGGAAGAAGTTCCTGGCTCCTGGCTTCAGATCAGTGCAGCTCTGGCTGTTGCAGCTATCTGGGGAGTGAACCAGTAGATGGAAGATCTCTCTCTTTCTCTCTCTCTCTCTCTCTTTCTCTCTCTCTCTCTCTCTTTCTCTGCCTGTCTGTAACTCTGACTTTCAAATAAATAAATAAATCTTTAAAAAAGAAAGCAAGGAGACATCACTACCAATCCTACATATATTAAGAGGATAAGAAAGGAATGTTATGAGCAACACTATGCTATGTCAAATAAATTCCACAACATAAATGAAATGGATAAATTTCTTAAAAGATACAAGTCCCAAGTCTCAAGGAAAATAAAAAACAGACAACTTGAATAAGTGTTAAAGAAACAAAAATGTGTGCTTAAAAGCTTTCCCTTGGGCTGGCACTGTGGTGTAGTGGGCTCAGCCTCTGCCTGTGGCGCTGGCATCCCATATGGGCGCTGGTTCAAGACCTGGCTGCTCCACTTCCGACCAAGCTCTCTGCTGCGGCCTGGGAAAGCAGTAGAAGATGGCCCAAGTCCTTGGGTCCCTGCACCCACGTGGGAGACCCAGAAGAAGCTCCTGGCTCCCGGCTTCTGGCTTCCAATCGGCGCAGCTCCGGCCATTGCGGCTAACTGGGAGTGAACCAGGTGATAGAAGACCTCTCTCTCTCTCTCTGTGTAACTCTGACTTTCATATAAATAAATAAATCTTTTTAAAAAGAGAGAGAAAATAATCACGAGTGACACCTGCTTTGCCAGGCAGTTGGCTCACGGGTGTTTTATGCTGCATCGATCAGAGTCTGACTGGGGTTATCGCTACATGAGCGGGTGAGTAAAGATGCTGCTTAGCCCTGATTATCTGTGACGTTCAGGTTTCCAGGGTAACCACTGAAAGGATAGAACTAAGTCGTCTGACTCCAAATCAATGGAGGGCAGGGACATGAAATTCCACAGAACCGCAGAAAACCAGAAAGGGGGGAGAATGAAGAAAACTGGACAGGGAGAAATATCCCACAAGATGATATAAATAAATCCAGATCCATCAGTAGTCACGATAAGCAAGTGTAGATTAATTAACTTTTCAATTAAAAGATAAACGCACAGGGCAGTGAGTTAGGCGGCTGCTTGGTAGCGGGGATCCCAGACCGAAGTATCTCCGGCCTCCGCTTCAGATCCAGCTTCCTGCTAATGCACGCTGGGGGCTGCAGGTGTTGGTCCAAGGACTTGGGTCCTTGCCAACATGTTGGAGACCTGGACAGAGTCACCAGCTCCCAGCTTCAGCCTGGCCCAGCGGGCTCCTGAGGGCATTTGGGGTGTGAAGTAGCGGATTGGTGACTTACAGTGACCAGTGACCGAGGCTTCCCTCACTTGTGTATCGAGCCCCCGACACTTGCCAGGATGAAGAGCCCCACTACTTCATCAGGGCCTTGGTTTGGGTTGTCCTTTGGGGGGGGGGGGCGAGGGGAAAGGGTTACTGCAGGGGACTACCAACAGGGAGCTGGTTCCAAGTCTGTCCAGCTGCGTGGACATCATAGCTGTGTGGGCCTTGGTGTCCTCATCTGTGAAATGGGCATAAACAGGCCCTGAGAGACACCATCCAAAGGCAGGCTGTGGAAATTACTCCCAACGCTCACCAGCATTTCTGGGCTCTTCTATCCCCCGCTTAAGCCAGAAACTCCTTCCTCCCCACCCAAGACCACTTCTGCCACACCCTCTGCCCAGACCAGACCTAGGCTCCCTGGCAGCTTCCCTGGGGGCTCAGAGGATTACAAACACAGAGGAACAGGAAGTATCCGAGCAGCCCAGCTTTCTGCTCCAGATCTGGACCGGGACTGTTCTCACGCCCTTGGGAGAGAAGGCAGTCGCGTTGCACCTAGCTTCCAGAACCTTCTTCCAGACCCTTTCCAAGGAGTTGCTGCAGGAAGTTGGCCCAGGGTCTTTTCCTGTCGCCCATAGGATGCTATGCACCCCTGCACCACCAGGGGGCTCCAGGGACTCGGCCACAGTTGCACCTTGCTCTTGTGGCTCAGGAGACAACATAGCAGTGTTATCTGGAAGGTGCGGAAACCTGGAGCAGCAGGGACCTCAACAGAGATCATCCAGGCCAACTTCCTCGATCTTTTGGCCATCACAGGCTCTTTGAGAATGTAGTGAAAAGTACCAGCCCTCTCCCACCTGAGATGCCCCTACACATACAGGTGCAATATTGTCATACAGCGTCTCGGCACCCTTAGAGCCCCAAAAACACCTGTGAATGCCCTGGGATTTCCTGTAGCTCAGCCCAGGAACCCTGCCCCGGCCTCTTGGCTGTCCCCTAATGGCTGAGAACGAAATTGGACCCTTTTTACACCATAAGCAAAAACTTCACTCAAAATGGACCAAAGACGTAAAAGTAAGAGATAAAACAATAAGTCTTAAAACAGGAGTAAATCTTCACGAACCTGAGTTAAGCAAAACCCTCTTCGATGCAACATCAAAAGCGCAAGTAACAAAAGGACAAATAGACCAAAAGACTGAATCAAAAAGACAAACATTTGTGATGCAAACAACATTGGCAAGAAAGTGAAAAGATAGAATGTGAGAGAGTGGGAAGTGTGCCCATCATGTGTCTGATGTGGGACTTGTATCCAGAATATAGCCAGACCTCTTCCAACTCAGTAATCAAAAGACAACCCAATTTACAAAGGGACCGAGGATAGAAGTAGACGTTTCCCAAAGAAGAACTATAAATGGCCAGGAAGCAGGCAGGAAGCTGCCCAACACCAGGAGCATGTTGGAGGGGGGGGGTCAAAGTCAAAACCACAATGAGGGGCAAGCGTGTGCACAGTGGCTGCTGTCTGGGACGCCTACATCCCGTGTTCGAGTCCTGGCTGCCTGCTATTGCACTCTGGGAGGCAGCAAATAATGACTCAAGAGCTTGAGCCCCTGCTGCCCATGCTGTAGAGTCAGATGGAGTTCCACGTTCCTGGCTACAGCCTGCACCAACCCCAGCTGTTGAGAGAGCTCTTTCTGTCTGTCTCCGTCTCTCTGTTGCTCTGCCTTTCAAATAAATAAGCGTTTTTAAAAATCACAATGAGAGCCGGCGCCGCGGCTCACTAGGCTAATCCTCCGCCTTGCGGCACCGGCACACCGGGTTCTAGTCCCGGTCGGGGCACCGATCCTGTCCTGGTTGCCCCTCTTCCAGGCCAGCTCTCTGCTGTGGCCAGGGAGTGCAGTGGAGGATGGCCCAAGTCCTTGGGCCCTGCACCCCATGGGAGACCAGGAGAAGTACCTGGCTCCTTCCATCGGATCAGCACGCTACCGTGGCGGCCATTGGAGGGTGAACCAACGGCAAAAAGGAAGACCTTTCTCTCTGTCTCTCTCTCACTGTCCACTCTGTCAAAAAAAAAAAAAAATCACAATGAGATACCGCTTCACGCCCATTAAGATGACTATTTAAAACCAAGAACATGGTGAGAATAGAGAGAAATCAGAATATCCATACATGTTAATGAAGTGTAAAAGGGTACAGCCGCTTTGGAAAACAATTTATCATTTCTTCAAAATGTTAAACCTAGGGTTACTCTAAGACCTGGGAATTCCATGCCTGAGTATATATCCAAGAGAAGGGGAAATAAACGTCAACATCAGATCTGTACCTGGTGTCCACGCCAACGTGGAGCTGCAAACGGAACCAACTCAATGGCCACCAGCGGATGAAGTGGTCTGTTCACACAGTGGAATATAATCCAGCCATGGACAGGACCCAATATTGATATATCCTGCAACACGAAGCAATACTGAAAACATTGTGCTGAGTGAAAGATGCCACTCCCAGAGCACTGCATGATGTCATTTATAGAAAACACCTGGGCGTCGGTGTTGGGCACAGCGGTGAACACGCCACCTGGGATGCAAGCAATGTACACCAGAGTGCTGGAGTTCGAGTCCCGGCTCGGCTTCTGATTCCAAATTCCTGCCATGCCCACCCTGGGAGGCAGCAGCTGATGGCTCCACTCCCTGGGTCCCTGCCACCCATGTGGGAGATCCAGATTGAGTTTCAGGTTTTCCTGGCTTCGAGTTGGCCAAATCCTGACTGTTGCGGGCATTTGGCAACCGAACCCACAGATGGAAGATCTGTGTGTGTGCGTGTGTGTGTGTGTGCCTTTCAAATAAATAATTGTTTGAAATGTCCAGAACAGGCAAATGTAGAAAAACAGAGGCTGATTAGCCGTTGCCTAGGACTGGGTGGGTGGGGCGGGTGGGGCAGGTGGGGAGGAGTCGCCGTCCCTAGCACCCATGCTAATGAGTACAGGGTTTCTGGTTAGGGGACCAGCGTGTCCTAAAGTCCATGGTGGTGATAGTGGCACAACTCCCGGAGCATAGTCAAAGCCACCGAATCGCCCATTTAAACGGGTGACTTGTGCAGCGTATGAACTGCCTCTCGATAAAGCTATTTCTGAAAAGCCAGTGTGTACCCTGCTTCCTTGTCCTGGAGGGGACTGGATAATTGCCTTCTTCTGTTTGTTTTCCATATGTTTATCTCACTCATCTTTCGGGGTTATGCTGCTTTCTCTGACCTGGTTCGTTGTTCTTTTCATCATCGATTTGTATCTGGCTCTCTGTCTCTCTGTCTCTGTCTGTATCTGCCTCTCTCACTCTCTCTAGGACCCAGGCTTCTTGGAGAGGCGCAGGCCAGCTTCCTCAGCTTAGGTCCCCGCCCACCCATCAACCACCTGCCATGGGAGTGATGGACTGCGGGCGTCGCACGACTGGAGCCCCCGCCTCCCTCTCACCCTAGTACGGGACAAGGGGAACAGAAATCAGCCCCACCGAGCCTTCCCAAAGCGCAGATCGCTGCGAGCTGAATGATCTATGCTGCGTCCTGGCGCACCCATAACTTGAGGCCTGAGACAGTCTCATGGGGTCTGCAGGGCAGGCACGGGGGCGGGGCTTAGCTGAGCCGGCCCGGACCAGGGCGTGGGCGGGGCTGTCCCCGCTCGGCCACACCTCCGAGCTCTCAGCTCCTGGAGACCTGGGGAGTTACCGGGGCTCCTCCGCAAGCCAAGAAGGCGGCGGGGTGAGATGGCAGCAAGTTCAGAACCCCATCGCCTTTGCCATATTTCGTCCACCGCGTTTGCCGTCTTCCATTCATTAGAACCGAGCCACCAAGACCAAGGGCAAAACTTCCAGCTGCCCTCTCAGAATGGGGGGTGGGGGGACTACTTGTTGCTATTTTTATCCACGAAGGGCAGAGATGGTTTGTTATGCGGTACAGATCACCGGAGCACCCCCAGGCACAGACATAGAGCCCGGTAGGAAAACTGTATTTGCTGGCTACTTACCCGTGCCGGGGTCTCTTACAGATGGCGGCGCTGAGGCTGGGACACGTGCCACAGCTCTCAGTGAGAATGGAAGTTAATTCTGCACATCCCATAACTCCCAATCTTTTCATCTTTCCACTCTACTCCCAGGCTTTTCAAGAGAAACAACCCAAACTCTTGCAGTATCAAGTCGCTTCTCCTTTCCCAAACCCCCAAAGCTGAGCAGCAGCGGCTACTTGCAGGTGCACGCCCGCCACACTCCTCAACTCCTGGCCGGGTAGGATTCTTCCCCCTCAGGCAATCCTGCTTTCCCTGAGGCAGGCAGCACCCGGCAGCCATGCCTCGTCAGATTTTCCCTCCGAAAAAGCTCGTTTTTCTGGAAAACTCTCACTTGCCCAGAGTGAGGACATAGATTCCAGGAAGTTGGTTTCAAATGTTAAAAATAGAACAGGAAGCAGATCTGTGTGAGTAGAGAAGAATGGAAAAATCCACAGCTCCTTCCTGCGGCCGGCCGGAGTCCCAGGCCCTCCATCCCACCCTCCCAAGGCGAGGCTCAGGCTGAACACACAAAATACTTCTTCCTAACGGACCCCAGGGTCCAGGGAAGGAGGGAAGCTGATTTTCACCGCAAATCTTTGTCTACAGAATTTTAAAGTATGTAACATGCATGTCAACTCTCTTTAAAATTTTTCTTTAGAAATTAATCTCAAGGGAAAGATTTCTATGAAGGGAAACCGGGGCCTCTGTCAGGACAGACCTGGTGATTGGGGGTTGCACGTTGCTGGTGCTGCTGCCCTGCCCTGAGCATCCACGGTGGCCCCCTAGGGGGCACCTGCTGTCTGCAGGGGAGGCAGGGGAAGCTTCTCCGGGAGTGGCAGGTAACCAAAGCCAGACCTCAGATAGGATCGATACTTAATACTGTAAAGACGGTCAGGTCATAGCACGCTCTGCAGCCTGCGGGGACAGAGCTGGCAATGATAATGGGAATTACTGGATTCACCGGGGGCTGAGCTAGTCCACCCACAATAATGGAGCTATGGGGATGGCTGGAATGCAGCCTGCCGTTTTATTGTCATTCGATTTGTCCTTTTGTTGTTCTTCTTATGTACCCACTTTCCTTCCTCTTTTATACTACTTAAGTATATTTTTAAATTTGTATTTACGTATTTAAGATACAGAGATACAGAGAGGGAGACAGAGAGCGAGACAGAGACAGAGAGAGAGACAGAGAGCATTCCCCATCTACTGGTTCATTCCCCAAATGCTTGCAACAGCCAGAGCCAGCCCATGGCCCCAGCCCTGGTCACCCACGTGAATGGCAGGGACATAATCACTTGAGCTATCACTGGTGACCCCCAGTGTGGGCATTGCAAGCTGAATCCGTGCTGGAGCCCAGGTACTCCGACATGGCACGTGGGCCTCTCAGTCAGCGGATGAAACACCGGGCTAAGCACCTGTCCCCACTTAAATATGTGTTACAATTCCTTTCTAATGTGCCTATTGGCTTTTCAGCTAGGACTACTTGCGTTACATCTTAAAGATTGCCCTGGGGATAAGAATACACACCCGGAATTCTGCAGTTAATATTCTGTCCCTTCACGGAAGAGGGGGGAATGTCACAGAGGCATAGTGGCCCTGCCCAGCGCTCTTCCTGCTGGAGAAACGCTGTGATTTCTTATTAAATAGTCATATATATTTTAAAGAACTAGAGAGGGAACACGTCACAGATTTACCCAGCTATTTGTGTGTGTGTGTGTGTGGTTTTCTTTATTCCTTCATTAAAGTCCCGACTCCCTTCCTGCATAATTTCTGTCCAGCTGGGAAAATCTTCTGCCTTTTTTTTTTTTTTTTTTTTTTTTTTTTTTTTTTTTTTTTTGCAGTGCAGGGCTATTGGAAATGGTTTTTGTTCTGTTTTGTTTTGTTTAGATCTACTGTTGTTGTCTTGCTATCTGTCAGGGCAGGGTGGGGCTGGTGAAGGGGTTGGGGGGAGTTGGTTCAGGACCCCCACAAATACTACAATCCACAGACATGCTCACGTTCCTTACAGAAGCAGCATAGCACACGTGTTTGCCTATAACCCACACCCTGCATACTTTAATCCGTTTCAGGATTACTTGCAATGCCAAACACAATGCATCCGCTCTACTGAATTGTTTAGGGCAGAGGGACAAGGCAAAAGGCTTGCACAACACAACCACTGTAGATCTAGTAACATTTCCACTCCAGGGTTGGTTGAATCCATTAATGTGAACTCGTGGATATGGAGGTCTGACCGTATCTGCTTTTTTTTTTTTTAGAACACACTTGCTGGGTATAGAATTCTGGGTTATCCCACCATTCTCTGGCCTCCTGCTTTCTCATAAAGTCTGGGGATATCAAATGCTTGTTCCTCAAGATACTGTATGTTGTTTTTCTTGGGCTGCTTCCAGAGTTCCTATTTATCTTTGGTTTTTGGTGGTTTACATCTAATGCACCTACTACATGCAATTTTTCTTTTGTCCTATTTCGGATTCACAGTGTGGGTATTTACCTCTGCCACCAGATTTGGAAAGTTTTCAGTCATTATTTCTTCAAATATTATTTCGGCCCTCTTCCTTTGCTTTCTTCCTCTGAGACCCACAGATGCACCTGTTAGACCTTCAGATAACGTCCCGCGGTCCGAGAGACTGTGCTCATCTTGTTCTCTCTTTCTCTCTTTCCTCTGTTGGATCATTTTTATCCATGGATCTTACATTCATTGATACTTTTTTTCCACGCCAGGCTCTGTTCTCCAACCAGCTAGGGCAGAGGGAAGGTGGATTCTGTCACAGTTCTAGTGCCCCCACCTCACGCCGCAGCGTCCTGCTCTCAGCCCAGCGCAGTTAGAACGGGAACGCACCACACGCCGGTCCGTGTTCCCACGTTGTAATGACCTTCAAAGCTCCCCATTTTTTCAGTCTGCAGAAGCTTCCAGTTGTTTTTTGAATTTTGTCCAGAATCTAGTGTTACTGTCTGTGGGATGCTTAGTTTGTAAGCATCTCGTTCTGTTTCAGAATTGGAACGGGTCGGGGTGGGTGTTTCAGCACAGTGAGTTAAGCCACCATGTGCGATACCCATGTCCACATCAGAGTGCCTGGGATCGAGTCCTGCCTCTGCTTCCAACCCAGATTCCTGCTAACGTGCCTGGAGGTCCTAGTACTTGGATTCCTGCTACCCCTATGGGAGACCTGGCTGGAATTCCAGGTTCCTGGCTTCCGCTTGGTCCAGCCCCAGCTTTTACATGTATTTGGGGAGTAAAATAGAGGAAATGCTCTCTCTCTCTCTCTCTCTCTCTCTCTCTCTCTGGCTCTCTGTCACACTGCCTTTCAAATACATTTAATTTTTTTTTTTTGACATGCAGAGTTAATGAGAGAGAGAGAGACAGAGAGAAAGGTCTTCCTTTTGCCGTTGGTTCACCCCCCAAGTGGTCGCTACGGACAGCGTGTTGCAGCCGGCACACTGCGCCGATCCGAAGCCAGAAGCCAGGTGCTTCTCCTGGTCTCCCATGCGGGTGCAGGGCCCAAGGACCTGGGCCATCCTCCACTGCCTTCCCGGGCCGCAGCAGAGAGCTGGACTGGAAGAGGATCAACCAGGACAGAATCCTGCGCCCCAACCGGAACAAGAACCCGGGGTACCGGCACCGCAGGCGGAGGATTAACCTAGTGAGCCGCAGCACTGGCCCTTTTTAGATACTTTTAAATATTGGTACAGTCGTGTATATTCATGGGGGAAAAAACCACAGCACAGACTGCAGCGGAAAGGGAAAAGGCCAAGCCCCATGGCCTCCGCGGCCACCAGTCCCTCTTGCTCCGTTCTTCACTGTTGTGTGCACGGACAAGTGCGAGTGTGTTCATGGACACTGGGTCCCTTTACACCAAAGCAACACAGCAGTTTTTTTTTTTTTTTTTTCATTCTTTTTGTTATTATTGTTAATTCCAGAATTCTCACAAACAAAAACATGGTACCTCTTTGCCAGGGCTTCTTTAAAAGGACTATACAAACATTGTGATTCAGTAGTACGTTTGTTTCCCCTAAGAATAAGGGTGGCCGGTGCCAAGACTCACTAAGCTAATCCTCCACCTGCAGCACCGGCACCCCGGGTTCTAGTCCCGGTCGGGGCGCCGGATTCTGTCCCGGTTGCCCCTCTTCCAGGCCAGCTCTCTGCTGTGGCCAGGGAGTGCAGTGGAGGATGGCCCAAGTGCTTGGGCCCTGCACCCGCATGGGAGACCAGGAGAAGCACCTGGCTCCTGCCTTCGGATCGGTGCAGCGTGCCTGCCGTAGCAGCCATTTGGGGGGGTGAACCAACGGAAGGAAGACCTTCCTCTCTGTCTAACTCTGCCTGTCAAAAAGAAAAAAAAGAATAAGGGTTAGGGGCCAGCCCTGTGGCATAGCAGGTAAAGCTGCAGCCTGCAGTGTGCCATATGGGCGCTGGTTCTAGTCCCTGTGGCTTCACTTCCAATCCAGCTCTCTTCTATGGCCTGGGAAAGCAGTAGAAGATGGCTTAAGTCCTTGGGCCCCTGTGCCCATGTGGGAGACCTGGAATAAGCTCCTGGATCCTGACTTCAGCCTGGCCCAGCCCTGGCCATTGCGGCCATCTGAGAAGTAAACTAAGGGATGGAAGATATCTCTCTGTCTCTCTCTCTCTCTCTCTCTCTCTCTGTCTTTTTCTCTTTCTGTGTGTAACTCTGACTTTCAAAAGGGTTCCCAATACCATAGTAGTGGATTATATCCCAAAGAATAAAATAACATCTATTAGTTCACTCTGATACAAATACATAAATAATTGAATGAATAAACAAACAGGAGACACAGGGCAACTCTTCTTTCATGAGAATCCTCACCAATTAGTATAGAATGAATGCAGGGCTGGCAGATGGCCCTGAGGACATCTCAGTGACAATGGCTGTGGGCAGGATCCATCAATGAAGGCCAGGATCAGCATGTAGTCAGGAAAAACCAGGAGGGGCCAGCGTGGTGGTGTAGTGGGATAAACCCATGCCTGTGATGTCGACATCCCACATGGGCACTGGTTTGAGTCCCGGCTGCTCCACATCTGATCCCGCTCCCTGCTAATGCACCTGGGAAAGCAGTGGAAGATGGCCCAAGTGTTTGGATCCCTGCTACCCCCATGGGAGACCCTGATAAAACTTGTGGCTCCTTGCTTCAGTCCGGTCCAGCCACGGCCGTTGTAGCCATTTGGGTAGTGAACCAGAGGATGGAAGGTGTCTCTCTCTGTCTCTCTCTCTCTCACTCTCTCTCTCTCTCTTTATCTCTGGCTCTGTAATTCTGCCTTTCAAATAAAATAAATAAATCTTTTTTAAAAAATGGAGATAGCCTCAAAATACCTTCCTCACACTATTTTTTTAAAGATTTATTTTATTTGAAATAGTTTCAGAGAGAGATTTTCCATCCACTGGTTCACTCTCTAAATGGCCACAAAGGTCAGGGCTGGGCCAGGCTGAAGCCAGGAGCCAGGAGCTTCATGTAGGTGTCCTTCATGGTGCAGGGGCCCAAGGACCTGGGCCATTCTCCGCTGCTTTCCCAGGCTCATTAGTAGAGAGCTGGATCGGAAGTGGAGCAGTTGGGACCTGAGTTGGTGCCCACGGGGGTGCTAGCACTGCAGGCAGTGGCTTAACCCTCTACATTGCCACAGCGCCTGCCCCACACCATTTGCTAATTCACATGGTGGAATGTGCTCTTGGATTCTCCTCCGGGAAGTGGACTTTAATCCCCCACTGCTGGGGTGTGGGCTGAGCTCGGTAAACCCTCCAACGAACAAAGCAGAAAGAAAGAAGACACTGACTTGAGCGCAGAGAAAACTGACGGAGACCACATCCAAGTGATGGAGGACGCATGGGTACCTCTAGCGACAAGGACACAGCACTTCCGTGGGCTTCCTCCCCAAACCCTCGAACCTCACTCCAGTCCTGAGAAACCCTCAGGCAAACCCACTCGGGTGCACAGTCCGCAAAACATCAGTGCAGGACGTGGGAAAGGCGTCGAGGCTGTGAAAGGCACAGACACCCCAGGGAGGTGAGGCAAACGGGGATCAGTGCAACGCGGTAGCCGGGCTGGGATCCCGGGACAGAAAAGGGGCACTGGAAGAAGAAACGGGGAAATGCACTTGTGACTTGCAGTTTGGTGGGCGGGATCGTCCCAAGCTTTGCCCTGTGGTGACCTAAGATATCCTAGGAGAAGCTGGGTGAAGGGGACTCAGGAATTCTCTGGATAATCCCAGCGAGTCTTCTAGAATCCTGAATTACTTCCAAATGAAAAGTTCACAAACAATGTCTCCAGTCTCCAGCCCCCGAGAGTGGGTAAGAATGCCGGTCACCTCACCTGCTCCCCAACACTGAGAACTACCAGGCTGGCCGTCTTGGCCAATGTGATGGGTAAAGTGAGATGTGCTATGGGGATTGCTAATTCCTTTATTATGAGAGACCCTGACATCTCTTCTCGCAACCTCTGCCCGATCGTGTTTCTTTTTCCGTGAGCTGTCCATTTAACATGCCGTTCATTTCTGCAGCATCCCTATGCAGCAAGTGTTTTTATGCCGGTTTTTTTTTTTTTTTTTTGACAGGCAGAGTGGACAGTGAGAGAGAGAGACAGAGAGAAAGGTCTTCCTTTTGCCGTTGGTTCACCCTCCAATGGCCGCCGCGGTAGCGCGCTGCAGCCGGTGCACCGCGCTGTTCCGATGGCAGGAGCCAGGTGCTTCTCCTGGTCTCCCATGGGGTGCAGGACCCAAGCACTTGGGCCATCCTCCACTGCACTCCCTAGCCACAGCAGAGAGCTGGCCTGGAAGAGGGGCAACCGGGACAGGATCGGTGCCCCGACCAGGACTAGAACCCGGTGTGCCGGCGCCGCAAGGCGGAGGATTAGCCTACTGAGCCGCGGCGCCGGCCTTTATGCCGGTTTTATAGCTGAGAAATTGAGGCTCAAAATGGTCAGGAAACTGGCCCCCAGCTTTCCCCACGAGAGTAATGGACTGAGATGGGACCCAGATCTGCCCAACTCCAAACTCCAGATGCTGCCCAATCCCCAGGGTAGGTGGGGGTAAGCAAACAGGGTAATCAGAGCAAAAAGACACCTTACTCTGGTCTAGTTATTTTGATTGAGGATGCAGAACACGTGGAAGAAGGGAGGAGCGTCACCCAGGTCACACAGGGGCGGGTAGAGAACTAGCACCCAAGTCTGCTGGCTCCTGGCCCTGGGCTCTTCCCACCATGATTCCCCCCCCCCGGGGGGGGGGGCAGGGGCTCCTGGACCTGCCCCCACCTGCCCACTCATGGAAACTCACATGGGAAATTCTCAATCTCCTGTTTCCTAATCAGGCCTCCCATAGGACTGAAGCATGTTAACCAGGTTTGCTTTCATTTTGTCATACTGCAATCAAAGTTGTATTTTAGGCCAAGTAGGGGATGCAAAGTTTTAACATGGCTTGCATTAACTCCTGAATTAGGCGATCCACATGTGACAGCTCCTCTCCCTCCCCTGGTCATGTAATGTCCTTCCTCTGAGGACTGCAACGCAAGGTCACCTGAGCCGGCAGGCTTCCATCTCACCTGGCTGGCACCTGCCGAGACCATCCTTGGGTGGTGTGGCCTTTGTCCATGTCTCGTGCGCAGTGCCGTGCACCTTCTCCTTTGAGACGGGAGACTCTTTAGCGTCCGTGCAGCTGGTCTATGCCAAGAGCTTGGATAAAGCTCGCAAGGCTGACTCGGTGCTGTTCAGGGCAGACCCACCAGCAGTAAGAGCTGACACTTTTTGCAGACTCCAATGCGATGTCATTTCATACTTCCGAAAATATCCACTCCGTTTGACAGATGAGATGCTAAACACACAGAGCCCTGGTGACAGGGCCAAGGTCACACAGCGGGTTATGGCAGGAGCCAGGAACCGGGAACTACACCCAGGAAGTCTGGCTGCAGAGCCCGTGTTCTTCACCCACCAGGCTTGGTCTGAGGAATTAGGAAGCTCTATCGCAGTAGGCACTTTGAGTCACTAACAACAAGAGCCATACAATAGAGGGCCAACCCCATGGCACGGCAGGCTAAGCCACCGCTCGCACCGCCAGCCCCCTACCTTGGAGCATCAGCTCCAGTGCCCATGGCTCTGCTTCTGATCCAGCTCCCTGCTAACGTAGCGGGAAGGCAGCAGAAGACGGTCCAAGCCCTTGGGCCCTGTCAGCGACGTGGGAAGCCAGAGTGGAGCTGTTCCCTCCTGGGTCCAGTCTGGCTCAGCCCTCAAATGGCTGTTGTGGCCATTGGAGCTGCGACCCAGCAGATGGGAAATCTCTCTCCCTCTCTCCCTGTCTTTCTCTGTCACTCTGCCTTTCAAATAGATAAATAGAGAAACCTTTTTTTAAAGCCATAAAATAGGTAGATAACCCTTCCAAAGCACAATCTAGAACCTTCTTCCCCAGACTTTAATCTTCCAATCACTCCCTTGATCTCTGCTCTGGCTGACCCTGAGTCACTTAACATCTTTCAAATGGGCTCAATTGTCTTTGCCTAAGTGAGTTATGCGAAAAGAAAAGTGACCTCATGTCACTATTTCAAGTGGAAAAACAGTATCCCTGACTTAAGCAAACAGTAACCTAAAAATAAACGCCATAGAAACAAAACAATGCCAATAAGTGCCAGCGAGCCACGGCTGCCTGCCGAAGGCTCTGAGCCTCCACACGCTCTGTTCCTTCTTGGCTAACATGGGGGAGGGTGTGCAGGCAGAAGGAGAGGTGCTCATGACAGGTTAACACCAGCAGGTAATCCAGAGGGGTGCGAGGAAACTGGGGGAAAAAGGCAGTAATTTCAGAGGAGACAGAAACCCTAGAGGGAGAGGGGTCCAAACAAAGCAGATTGTTTCTACCTCACACAAAAGTCCAGAGTTATGCAGCCCGGGCCCAAGCTCCATGTGTTGCAAAGAAGAGCCTTCTATCTCGGGGTTCCATCATGTGTGGCTCGCAAGGTCCCTTCAAGGCCTAAGATTGCTGCTCTAACACCAGCCATCACATCTGCTTTCCAGAGAGCAGAAGAAAGGAAAAGGAGAGAAAAAGCAACCTGGGGCCGTGGTTAAGTTGCTACTTGGGACGCCCACATGCCGCATCCCAGTGCCTGGGTCAGGCCTTGGCTTCTCGGCTTCTGTTTCAGCTTCCTGCCAAGGATCGCTTGGGAAGCAGCAGATCAGGGCTTCCCACGTGGGAGACGCAGACAGAGTTCTAGGCTCCGGGCTTTGGCTGTTGTGAGCGTTTAGGGAGTGAACCAACACATGGATGGGAGATCTCTGTCTCTCTTTCAAATAAAATGAAAATCAATAAAGATGTTTAAATGCCTTTAAAAGAACACAATGTTTAATCAGAAATAAAAGGAGCATCCTTTCTCTGTAAGATCACTTTCTCACTTTTGCTTATATCCCTATCAGAACTTGCCAGGGAGACCAGGAAACATAGCAATTACGTTGGGCAGTCACGTGCCCAGCTTAATAATATGACAAAGGGATTCTGTTACCAGGGAAGAAAGGGGACCTGGAGACAACAGCAAGCTCTGAGATTTCCTGATGCTCCGGGTGTCCACGTGCCCCCAGGACTCACCTTGGGGGACCCCCAGCTGAGCCCTCCACCTGGCTCTGCAGGTGCCCTGACCCCAGGCTCCTCTGGACAGCATTGCTTCTCAGTTGGGAGAAGCACCTCTCTTCCCCACCAAGGTTGCACTTGGTCATGAGACCCCTCCCAGGCTGCCCTGCGCTCTGAGCCATCACCTTCAGGCGCCTGGGGCCAGGCGGGCCTGATGGAGGCTCAGCAGCCACAGGGCAGACAGCACTGCTTGGGGAACCGCCTCTGCTCCGCTCCACACCAGCCGTGCTGGCCATCCACACCCACTCTCTGAGCCTTTACCTCGTTGAACCTGGCACCACCACTCCAGACCCGCTTTCCCAGGCCACAGCAGAGAGCTGGATTGGAAGTGGAGCAGCCAGGACTTGAACCTGAGGTGTAGTGGGTTAAGCCGCCGCCTGCAGCACCGGCATCCCATGTGGGCACTGGTTCAAGTCCCAGCTGCTCCATTTCCAATCCAGCTCCTGCTGTGGCCTGGGAAAGCAGTAGAAGATGGACCAAGTGCTTGGGCCCCAGCACCGGTGTGGGAGGTCCAGAAAAGGATCTTGCCTGGTTCCTGGCTTCGGATTGGTGCAGCTCCGGCTGTTGAGGCAAACTGGGGAGTGAACCAGCAGATGGAAGACCTCTCTCTCTGCCTCTCCTTCTGTCTCTGTGTAACTCTGACTTTCAAATAAATAAATAAATCTTTGAAAGAAAGGAAGAAAGAAAGGAAGAAAGGAAGAAAGAAAGGAAGAAAGAAAGGAAGGAAGGAAGGAAGGAAGGAAGGAAGGAAGGAAGAAAGAAAGAAAGAAAGAAAGAAAGAAAGAAAGAAAGAAAGAAAGAAGGAAAGAAAGAAAGAAAGAAAGAAAGAAGGCAGCAAAGCATGCCAGACTTGTTGTCATCACCCAGCACGCCGAGAGTGGCTCTGGATGCTGCAGTCTTCCCGCCAGGGCCCACCCCATGAGTCTGGCTCATTCCATGGTCTTGTACAGGTGATAGGCGCAAGTACTGTCCTCCCCAAACACCATCGAGATAAAGCTCAGGCACAGGCTGCCCAGATGGCAGCTGTAACAGGTAGCACACACGGGAAGAATGAATAGCAGTGGTCTTCACTCCCAGCCCCTGGTGAATCCCTGGGCCCCCATAGAGAGTGTGCAGACCATACTGTGACCCTGCTAGGGTCTGGATAATAGTTAGGATGTCCCCCCAAGGCCTGTATAACGGGGGCTTGGTCTCAAAGTCTTCTGTTAATGGTTCAGGGGTTAACATTAAGGGTTGATGGATTAAGGGTGGAGATCGATCCCACTGTGACTTCTGGGAGGTGTGCCAGTGGGAGGTCTCTGGGTCCCTGGGGACTTGCCCATGGAAAGTAATTCTTGAGGCCGGCGCTATGGTACAGCAGATTAAAGCCCTGGCCTGCAGTGCCGGCATCCCATATGGGCACCGGTTCTAGTCCCAGCTGCTCCTCTTCCGATCCAGCTCCCTGCTGGAGCCTGGGAGGGCAGACCAAGCACTTGGTCCCCACACCCGCATGGGAGACCAGGAGGAAGCCAGGAAGTTGAACACGTACAGGCAGAGAGGCAGCCAGGATGGAAGAGGATGTGCAGTCTCTTCAGGGACACGCAGCTACAGAGCTGTTGTCTTGCCACAGGCTGCAGCTGGCCAAACTGACCAGGACCAGAGGGCCTGGATGTGTGATGTGGCATTAGGAAAGGATCTGAGAGATGGGCGTGGCATGGGAAGGGCGGAATGTTCTACCACTGCGCTTGGGCAATTTCCAGTTGGTACCTGGGAATGGAGAGAAAACACTGAAACCCAGCCACCTGCCAATGCAGACCCTGGGAAGCAGGGGTGATGGCTGGAGCAGGTGGGTTCTAACACTAACCCTATCCCCAACCCGAACCCTGACCCCAACCCCAAACGCAACCCCAACCCTAACCCTAACCCTAGCCCTAGCCCTAGCCCTAGCCCTAGCCCTAACCCTAGCCCTAACCCTAACCCTAGCCCTAGCCCTAGCCCTAACCCTAACCCTAGCCCTAGCCCTAGCCCTAGCCCTAGCCCTAACCCTAATGCGGAAGACTTGGATTGAGCTCCTGGCTCCTGGCTTTCGCCCAACCCAACCCCACCCCGGCTGACACAGGCATCTGAGGAGTAAACCATCGCGTGGAAGCTCTGTCTGTCCGTCTCTCTCTTTCTCTCTGCCTCTCAAATAAACTTTAAAAACAGAAAGAATCTTAACCTCGCTGCTAACAGGCAAAAGGTGAATGAAAACCCCATTGACACACCGTCTCACGCCCCGCCACTGTCTGAGCACGACAGTACGGAGTGCAGGCGAGGACCAGGCCAGCTCAAGGGTATACAGGTGCGAGTGTAAATCAGGGGAAGATGCCACTGCTCCATGGCCCTGGCCTCCCACCTCTAGGCCTGGGCATCTAGAAGAGGAGCCCAGGGGACCTCACAGGCCCCAGGGTCTTCCAGCAAGGTCATGTCCACCGCCCAGCCCCACAAATCCAACACATCACGTGCTGTGCGGAAAAAGGGACAACGAGGACGAGACGGAGGGTCGTGAACGTCTCCAGCGTGCAGCAGTCAGATGGGGAAAACCTCAAAGAAATCAAGTGGCCAGACAGGCAGGGTAGGGGGCCAGGGAGGGCCGGGGTCCCTGCAGCTAACAGGGGAGAGGGATGGAAGTAGCAGCAAGGTGACAATTGGCCCGTGAGGGCTTAGGAGGCCACATTAGAGGACAGCTCCGTGTGCCTGATGGGATGAGCAACATGCAAGCCATCGGCCAACCGGAAGCAGCTTCAGCGTCCAGAAAGATCCACCGGAAGTGGACTGAGAGGCAGAGGGAGAGGCGGGCGGGGTGGACGCCTCTCCTGCCAAGCTGGCCTGGGAATGAGAGTGGAAGCACGGAGAGCGAAGGGAGCTTTTCTTTGACAACAGGAGAGACAGAGCAGTCAGGCCAAGGAGCCAGGAAGTCAGGATGCCAGAGGCGGGGCCGTGCAGCCTGCAGTGAGGCTGGGGCCCAGGGCACGCAACGTGCAGAGGCGGCCCGGCCTGGGGGAGGCAGATTCCCCACTTCTATCCCCACGTTCTGGCTCCCAGGTCAGGACTCTGAGCATAAATGTGGGGTGTGAGGGCCGGGAGCTGGGCCGTGAGCCCACCCCGGGGCACCCCAGCGATCCCCTGGGTGCCCTGTCCTGGCGCCGGGCATCTCTGGCTGGCCCCAGGCAGGGATGTGCAGAAGTCTTTTCCTGAGACAGAGGTCCCTCCCAAGGCAGAAAGCTGTGAAAAGCACATTCGGAGCCAGAGCAAAGCAGAGGCCGGCCAAGCTCGGGTCATCTCTCAGGCGTGCTCCAGGCCTCAACAGAACTTGACTTTGATGGAGCCAGGAGCGAAGGGCCAAAGCAAACAATAGCGGGACCCCCGCCCTCTGGAAGCCAGCCCCAGGCCCCCAGCCTGCCACCCAGTAGACAGAAGCTTCAGTGACTCACTCCTCCCCAGGGAGCCGACGTGGGAGGAAATGTCCTCGGTGTGGGGGCTCGGGAGGGGCTTTGTGTGGAGGAACCTCAGGAAGGTCCCTGGTATCCAGGAAGGAAAAACAAAGCAGGGATTAAAATCACAACAGCTGGCAACAGCGATCTGGATCTGTCCCGGGCCTGCGGGTGCCTGGAGGAAACGCGGTGAGCAATGGAAGGCGCTCTGGGCTGGGCTGGATTCGGGAGCCAGGTTTCCCACCCTGGCCAGGGCTAAGCCCCATCCTCCTGTGTAGTGGCCAGCACAAGCATGGAGCTAGGCCCAGTGGACCCTTCTGCTTCTCCCGGACCAAGATAGCGCCACCCACTGGCCGTGCGATGTTGACAGCCTCATGGGCTTCACCATGGTGTGGATCTCCAAGGACCGGGAAATTACTGGAGGTTTTGTTTGCACGTGGCTAGCATTGTTAAGCACCTGTATTTTAGATTTCTCACCCAAAAACAATTCTCCTCTGCATTAAACTCTGCAGAAATTCACACACAAGGTAAGGAGGTAGAGAAGAAAAAATAATAATGTGTTGAAGCCAGAACGCTCCGAAAGTCAATCCCAGACCCCCAGAGGCGTCGACTGGACACACACTTCGCCCTTGGCATGGCCAGGAGAGAAGAGTGACGTTAGGGCAGCAACAGTGGGGGCCAGGGGGGGCTCCTGAGACGGCCCAGGTGCTCTGAGTGTGGCTGGAGAGAGGACTCGAAGGACGGAGTTGCAGAGCCAGGTGGCTGGAAGTGGCACCTCCGTCCAGCTCTCCCAGACACAGGACGCCTGGGGGCAGACCCTGCGCAATGCCTTGCTTGAGCCCAGACACGTTCCTTTCTACCTTTGTCCATCCCTTGTACCATCTATATACAGGCCCACACCAGGGGTCCCCCAGCAGCAGAGAGGGGGCCAGGCACTGCCATGGGCTATCAGTGCCGTGCGCTCCTTTGACCAGTCCCTCCGCCCAGTGTTTGTTGAGGACGCTCTACATGCTGAGCCCCACGCTGGGTGGGCTAATCCCATCCACGCTTTGAGAACGGACCAAGTGTTTAGAAATAATATTCGTTTCTGCAGACAATGTTTCTGAGCCAGCACTGTTACTAGCATGCAAATACAAAAGGGGACATGGCAGAAGTGGCTTCTGCCCTTGGGTGGCTCCAAATAAATAGATAAAACCCAGAGCGATCCCTTTTTGTCACGGTCTTGCTAGGACAATTGCTAGGCAATGTGAGACTGTGATGACCACTGAGCGAGGGGACATCGTGGCGCGGGGAGCAGAGTTTAGGCTGAAAACAAGGAAGGAAGGATTGCAGAGTACCTCATGAGTCTAACAGGGCCAGAGACATGTTCTAGAATATTCTTAGAGTGCATGTCGGGGCACCTAAGGGGCCTGAATGAAAGGTGGACTGCATCAATCTCAGATACTGCCCAGTGTATGTGCATCTAATACAGGTTTACAACATAATCCTTACTTCAGGTCCGTGTTTGTCGTTTCTAATTGAACATTTCCTGAACAGGAAAACCATATACACCTTTTGTCCTGTCCCTCCTTTTACTGTCTTGCACAAGTCCAGAAATCGACCCATTCTTCCTTCGTTCATTCGGCCCACAGCCGCGGGGCCGCTGCCCCGGGGGCCTGATGCTGGGCGGGGGCTCTGTAGCCCAGCAAGGCACATCCTTGCCGGGGTGGCCAGAGAGGTGGGAGGGCCCCGGAGCTGGAACAACAGCAGCTGTGCCAACGCAGTGGAAAGCCGTCCCCGTGCCGTCCCCGCGACCAGACGGGAGTGCCTGCCCGCTCAGGCCCCTGCCCCAAACCTCTTTTCAAGGAGCTCCTACTGACCACTCCCCATCACGCCCCCACCCCTCTTACCTGCCTCTGTCTTCCCAGCACCATCGTCACCCCGAAATCAAAGCCCTGGCTCTGTTCCCTGCTGAGTTCTCCTATTTCAGTGTTCAGCAAATATTTTCTGAAAGAAGCAAGAAAGAAGGGAGGGAGGGAGGAGGCCGTGACCCACCCACCCTGGCAGACTTGTGGAGGGCTTCCAGGTGGAGGTGGCCTTCGGGCTGGGCCTTACAGCATGAGTGGAACCAGGGAGGGAGACAAGCAGTTTAGGCAACAGGAACCTGCAAAATCAAGGAGACCGGAAGAAGCCGCCCTGCCAAGGGGTCTGGGTTTGGAGCAGGTGCAGGAAGTGGGGCCAGAGAGACAGGTGGGGCCAGCTCCTGGAGGGCCTTGTCCTTGGGCTGTGGGGACTCATCCAGGGCCGCTGATGCAGCAGGGTTGCAAGAGCACCAGCCAACCAGGGAGGCAAGTTCCGGTGAGCCGGAGGACCACAGAGCAAGAAGCTGCGGCCTGGGAGGCTTCGTGGAGGAGGTGAGCCCCACACCAGGCACATGGGAGGCAGGCAGGCTCAGGGCTCAGGGGACCACGGTAGCTCCCAGTCAACAGGGGAGAGAGTGAGCGGTGCCAGGGGCAAGCTGGCAGGGGCTGGCAGGGCCCAGCCCTGCACCTCTGCCTCCTGGGTGAAACACTCTCCCCCCACAGCCCCCGGGTGGCTCGTGCTAATTTTCCAGTTGGGGAAGCCCTGAACGCACAGCTCCCGGCTCCCAGCTTCACCCCCCGCCAGTGAAAGTGATCAACTTTCACTCTCCTCTGCCCCCCGCCTGCCTGGTACCAGCTGAAGGCCAGGACGCACCCCAGACACAGCTCAGCCCCTCCACCGCCCGCCCCGCCTTAGGTCCTGCTCCCTCTGTTTGCGGAAGCATCGGGGTTGCCCTGCAGCTCAGCAGGGCCTGGGGAGAAAGGGGCGCAGAGGCTGGGTCTCCTCCTGGCTTTCTGTGCACCACACCCCCCCGCCGCCCAAATCATACTGCCTTCCCCGCCCCTCCATGCCGCCCCACACAGGCGAGGAGGGACAGACATCCCAACACAGGGCTGCCCCTGGACACAACATTGGGCACCTAGAAGAGGGGCAGAGACTGTCCAAAATCTGGGAGACCTGCAGGAGGCGCCCCCACATTTTGGGGGCTGGGGAAGGGGCATTAATATGGATTCACTCGGCACTGCGGCAGAGCTCAATGTCACTTTTGGGTACAAAAACCAAATGCATTATGTATGACTTGCTGGCACACCGGATATATTTAGCGACGTTTAGAGCAGAAAACCTACAAGACCTCTGTGGGTGGGGGGGTCAGAGCAGGAGATTCTCTCTCCCCACAATTTCTGAGCTTTCGTTGGTGACCCCTCCCCAGCTCTCCCTTGGGGGGAAGACAGGCAGAGGCACCCCAGCCCCAGGAGCCCCGCTCTGGGCGGAGGCTGCGAGCCGCTCATCTCCCACGGTGGGAAGCCAAGTTGATTAACTTCATCATGGTGGTGAGTTCCCTGATGTTTTTCTTTGAGACATCTCAGCTCGAAACGATCCGGACCTGAGGCAATTTACAGTTACTTCCATTTTTTTTAATGAAGTCTGATTTAATAGTCGGAATGGTTAATGGCCTCGTCTGTCAGACGTAATAAAACAGAGCCTAATTGTATTTTAAAAAGGCCCTTTTGGTATGAACAGAAGCAACAACTTGATGGAAATGAGAGAGAGGGCTGTGGCGTGTGCTAAGATGGCTTCCCAAGGGCGCCCGACACTTTCTCTGCCACCATTCCTCCCTCCCCTCACCCCACCGTCCTTCCTTCTCCAAGAACTTCCCAACCTGTTGGACCCAGGGCTAGAGGCCGCTCCCTGGACGCCCCGGCCTAGGGCTTCACCACCTTCCCTAATTACAGTCCTCCATGCCCTCCCACGGAAGCAAATGGCCTTCTACCCATTTCATGCCTGGGAAAACTGAGGCCGGCTTGCTTGACTTGCTTAGAGCCCCAGGGCAGCGTGAGTCAGGGCCTCAGCAGGCTCTGCGGCCAGCCGACACTCCCCACTGGCTCTCCCCACCCAACAGCTGCCTCATGAGAAGGAGGCCCAGGGATGGGCCTGGCACGGGCTCGTGTCCTGCCCTCTGAGGTCCACCGTGGTCAGCCATTGACTCGGAGGCAAAGAGAAGCAATTCACCCAAGGGCCCCACACTTGTTCAAAGGGACCTGAGGCTCAGCATCCAGCTATTGCGTAAAGAATACACCCAACCTTCTATAAGATACAAAAGCTGGCCCCTTCCTGCAGGAGAGCCTGGGAAAACCTTCACCCGAGCCTGCCTGCCCATGGCCCAGCACTCCGGGTTTACCAGTTATCCCAGCCGAGTGTGTCTCGGGTCATGGCCTTCCTGAGGTCTGCTGTGGCTCGGGTACGTGCAGCCTGGCGTACCCCGCACCAGTGGCCCAGTCCCGAGAGTGACAGATAGAGACAAGAGCACAGAGGCCGTGGCTGGGGGGGGGGGGGGTCCTCCACCTGCAGCCACGTGGGCCCTGGTGAGGGTCGCTGGACCTCCATGCTGTGGTGGCCACATCTGGGGATCATGGCATCTCAGGAGAGCCCTCCTGTGGGGTCACCTCATTCCCGGCCCTGACTTCAGTGGGCGCTAGGCTGGGGGCGGAGGAGGGGGCTGGGAGGGACCACAGACCCATGGGAAACAAGCCTGCCAAGGCAGAGTCAGGTGGAGGCGGGCTCTTGCCCAGCACCTCTGACTGTGAGGCCAGGGTCTGGGAGAGGCTTCTGGGAGGGCCTGTAGGTTCCCTGGAGCTTAGCTGGGCATGGCCCCTGGGGCAGGGCTGCCGCTGTGCAGGTCTGTCTGGCGGGCCCCTGCACCCAATGGGAGGCCTGCAGGAAGCTCCTGGCTTGGCTCAGGCCATTTGGGGAGTGAACCAGCAGATGGAAGATCTCTCTCCCCTTTCTCTGTAACTCTGCCTTTCAAATAAATAAAATAAACCTTTAAAAAATATATGAAAAAAAAAAAAAAAAACAGGCCACCCCAAGACAACCTCCACATAGATTCAAGTGCCCCAGGGGTGCACCATGCCTGCCTTCTTCCCTCTTGCCAGCTGCCATCACAGAGCCTCCCCTGGGCACGACAGCACCTCCCGCTCCCCGCTCGGCGTCCTGTGTCCCTGACACCCGCCTCAGCCTGCCTGCTGGACCCCTCTTCACACTGGTGCCTGGGCTCATCTCCCGCCTCACTTCCCCGCCCTGGTTTACGGCCAAATCCCTGCACACACGTCCCCACGCTGTCTCTGATGCCTCGGACACGGCGCTCGTCCGGCCCCCAAGGACCTCCAGGCCGCTCATGTGACAGAACAGCCATCCTCCCCTCCCTCTCCCACCTGCAGCGTTTGACACATGGGGCTCTCAGCCCTGAACTGTGGTCTTGGGGACAACAGGACCCCTTTGTTCTCCTCTGAGCCCCTGGTCATCCCAGGCCATCTCCTCACTGCTTTCGGCTCCTCTCTCCTTGGAGAATCCAGGGACCTAAGCCTTACCCCTCACTTCCGAGGTTGGCACGTCGGGCACCCAGCACCAAGGGCTGCCATGTCCGGCCCCACTGACTCCCCCACACTTCAGAGAGGTGCACATCTGGTTGCCTAGGCAACAGTGCCTCTCAGACACATTAAAAACCAAACTCTTGATCTCAACCCCCCAACCTAGTAACACCTCTGACCCCGCCCACCTGCTCTTTTGACTCAGTTATTGGCAGCGCCGTACTCAAATCATTCAGGTCCATACCTTGGGCGTCACTGCCTCAGCCAATATACCCTCAATCTGCCTACGTCTCACCGCTTGGCTGCTGCCACTCGGGTCCAACACAGGCATCAGGGGCTGGCTGTGCCATTGCTGCCAGAGCCTGCCCACCGGGCCTCTGCTTCTGCCCTCGCCCTCCTCCAGGCCGGGGCGATTCTTTAAGTTAGACAAAGGCAGGGATGGAGCCAGTGACAGTGGGGCCCTCGCTGTGAGCCGAGCACTCCACCACTTTGCCCTCACCCAGAAGCGCATGGGCTCTCCCCTAACACCTACTGCTCTCTTCCCTGGTGAAGGCACAAACATCTCTCTCTCTCTTTTTTTTTTTTTTTTTTACAGGCAGAATTAGAAAGTGAAAGAGCGAAAGGTCTTCCTATCCATTGGTTCACCCCTCAAATGGCCGCTATGGTCGGCTCGCTGTGGCCAGCGCGCTGCACCGATCCAAAGCCAGGAGCCACATGCTTCTCCTGATCTCCCATGTGGGTGCAGGGCCCAAGGACTTGGGCCATCCTCCACTGCACTCCTGGGCCACAGCAGAGAGCTGGACTGGAAGAGGAGCAACTGGGACAGAATCCGGCACCCTGACCGGGACTAGAACCTGGGGTGCTGGCGCCACAGGCGGAGGATTAGCCTAGTGAGCCGCAGCGCCGGCCTACTTAATATTTTTTCAAATATTTTTCTGTCCTATTTGCTCTCTTCTCCTTCTGGAATTCCAATATGTAGGTTGCACTTCCACATCTCTGAGTCTGCACTTCTTTTATGTTTATTTATTTTTTAAAATATTTTATTTATTTGAGAGGTAGAGTTACAGAGAGAGGGAGGGATAGTTGGTTCACTCTCCAAATAGCCACAACGGCCGGAGTTATGCCAATCCGAAGCCAGGAGCCAGGAGCTTCTTCTGGTCTCCCATGCAGGTGCAGGGACCCAAGCACTTGGGCCATCACCTACTGCTTTCCCAGGCCACAGCAGAGAGGCAGATTGGAAGCGGAGCAGCTGGGACTCAGATCGGGGCCCATATGGGAGGATGAACCCACTGCAGCACAGCGCCAGCCCCTCCACTGATCTCTTCAGTATCTTTCCCTCTGTGTGCTTCATCTGAGTGCTGATTTGAAGCTCACTGATCCATCCAGTTGTATCTAATCTTTTGAATTTTTACTGCATGGATTGTATATTCCAATTCTGGGGGTTTTAGTGGTTTGTTTCACAGGTTCCCTATGTCTCCAGAAATGTTCTATATCTTTATCAGTTAATCTACTATTCCTAGTGGCTCTGCAAAATCCATAATGAGCTCTAAGTCCATGTCTGCTAATTCCAACATCTGCATTATCTGTGGGTCCTTTCCTGCTGCTGTTTCTTGACGGTGGCTCCCAGCATCCTGTTTCTTTGCACACCTTGGAACTCTGGATTCCATGTTGGACATCCTGGGGGATGGAGTGTAGAGACCCGGGATCCAGTCGGCTTCCTCTGAAGAGGATTGTTCTAGCAAGCTCTTAGCTCCTCGCAGGGCTGATGCTGAGACGGCCTGGCCTCAGGGTCTATTCGGGTGGGTCTTCTTCAGTTTGGTCCTTAGTCCCAGGCCTGCCCTTCCTCTGAGAGTGCAGGCTTTTGGGAGTTTCAACAGGGAGCCTGGGGCCTCACCCACCTCTTCCAGCTTGGAAGGACTTACACGGCAATGGGGGTGATGTCTCGGCTCAGCTCCTCCGGCCGTCCAGCTGCGCCTCTCCCCTGGGTGACAGCTAAGGAGTCGGGCGAGGACTTAAGGAGAGTTCCAGGCACTCTGGCTCAGGGCCTCTCCTTCAACACCTCAATTTCCAGACTGTCCATGAGCCCCGGACTGCCACTTGCTGCGTCCTGCCTGGGCCAGCAGGTGCCCCCAGGGAAAGCAGCCTTAGTAACGAGGCTCTTATTCTATGTGCTTCCTTTCTCTCAAGTGTTGAAGATCCTCCCGTATATTTTGGCTCAAGGTCACTCTCCCATGCCTCCAGAGTATATAATTACCATCAGAAGAATTAGTCTGATATAAAGCTACTCCGTGGTTACCAGACACGGGACGCTCAATCTGTTGGTTTCAGACAGTGTAATCTGATGAATCCCAAATTTATGTCTACAATCCAATCTCCCAAGACCCAGACTTGAGTGTCCAACAGCTTCTGGAATGTCAAAGAGGCATCTGAGATTACACATGGACAGAAATAATCTCTCAATCATTTCCCTTGTGAAATTACCCTGCCTGGACTCCGCCTCTCAACAGTGTGTACCTCCACCACGCACAGCCAACTTTGCCCACGTCCTCGGCGCCTCCTTTTCCTCACCTTCTATATCCGGTCCACCAGCCAATGCTCAACCCTGAATCCAGACGCAGTGACGCATCTGAGATGTCCATAAAGCAATGGGAGAAGAAAATGAAACCAGAGCAGGCATGAGCTGACAGCTACCACAGCCAGGGATGAGTCTCCGGCTTTGCGCTCGTCTTTTCTGGTTTCCTGTCTGAAACATCATAGCTACAAGTCCAGACACACCTCTCCCCACCCCAGCACAAGTCGCCACCGCTGGCCTGGATTTCTGCAACAGCCACCATTTGGCCACGGGGCTTCTACCCTTACCCCCATGTAAACGACTCTCAATCCCGCTGTCCGATCAAAGCAATCAGTTTTAAGGTTTCTGTGAAGAGGCACTGACAATATTCTGCACAGGTGGCCCGGCCCCCAGGCAGCCTCTGCCCGGTGCTTTCAGCGCCCATTGATGACCCTTGCTCGGACACAGAGAATCATCTTTTGTGTCTTATGTGTATTCTGCTTTCCAGCGAGGCCTTGGGACCGTCACCCCATCCCTCCCACTCACTCTGAGATCCCCCTAAACACACACGCATGTGTACATACACACACATGCGTGTACACACACACGTGTGCACACAACAGGGCCGAGCTGTCCCCAGGACCACCATAATGCCCACCAAGAGTGCTCCTTCAGTCTCCCAGCCCGTTTCTCCTCTACCCACCTGCCTGCCAGGCTCCAAACTTGCCCATCCTGCGTCCCCACTCCTTTGAGTCGGGTTTGCTAGCCATGCCACTTCAGACTACTCATTCCACATTCTACGTGCAGAGCCCATCCACTCCCGCGCGGCCAGAGCGAGCCACACAGTAGCAGGTGTCTCAAGCTGCCTCCTCCCACGTCCTCCACACATAGGCGCTCGGTTCCGACTGTGCACCCCTGCAGCTCAGGCACCGGGGACAGTCAGGTCCTCGGAGCCCTGTGCTGGTCACACTCCCCATTCCACTCCTGCTTCCTTCAAACTAAGACGGCAATGCACCAGTCCTGCTCTGCCCCATACTCATGTGCACGGGAACCCAAGACTGAGACTAACCCACTCAGGGAATGACAGCTCCTTGGCAGCCTGACTTCCTGGGACTTTCACCTGCTTGCAAGGATATGGAACCGAACATCTCTCGACTCTTCCTGGAATGCCACGGGGTGAGAGGACTCCTGCGGTGTGGGTGAGACTTTGTATCCGTAGAAGCTTTCTATCTTGTTCTTTCTCTTGTGCTGGCAATACCTAGGACACCATGCACACCCATGAAGAGAAGTGCAGTGGGTGGGCTTCGGTGTAGACAAGTTGGAAACCATAGACTTCAGGGTGGAAGCAACTGTCCATGTGCTCGGCCTTCATGCCACCTTCCCTTGTGCACTGCTTTATAGCGACACGGGCAAATGCACTTCGTAAATGCTTTATGATGACTCAATAGGACGTGGGTGACGTGCTGTCCTCCGACAGCTATGGTGGCTCAGTGCGTGGTGCAAAATTGTAATGAACGCAGGGCACAGGGGCCACATTTCCATAAACCCCTCCAGTAATTTGTCTCTGGTTTTCATTGAATAAGCCTGTCCCGTAGCATTTCCCATGAGTGGTCACCTCAACAGGGCTCAATCTGGAAACTTAAATGAACGGACACTACCCACAGTTCTAAGCTTCATGGCCACTGTCTAGTTTATAAAGCAGCCATTGCTCCTGGCATCTCCTCCTCATCCCTGTATCACCTACAGCCCAGAGAGAGCACCCAGCACTCACCATGGACAGTGCCTTGAAGACAAGAGCCCAAGGGCTGTTCTAGACACCATGCAGGCAGATTCTTCCACATCCGTACCAAAGCACGACCAACCTTTGTCTGTCTCTGATCCCCGCCTGCCCCACACCCCAGGGGAGATGACGCCACACAGCAGGAGCTGGCTCGGGGTGGGGTGACAAGGACGTGGGAAGGGGGTGCTAGGGGAACACAGCCAGAATAACTCAGCTTCCGGCCTTTCCCACCAAGATGGCTTGAAGGGGCTGAGCAGCGCCGGGCAGCTTCGGGTTCAACCCCAGGTCTGTCACTCACGTCCAGGGGCCCCTGGGCAAGTTCTTTGAGCCTGGAAACAAGGACAGTGACGTGTGCTTCCACGGCCATGGCATCTGAGTGCACCGCTGACATGTAATACAAATGAGAATCTGAGCCCCTGAGCTTAAGGAACCCGAGACGTGTGCCGAGAAATTCATTTAAATGTTCTTACATCGGTGGGTGTGGTACATTCCGTGAGATGTTCTTAAGTAGAGAGAGAAACACACAGAGAGATGGGGGGGAGGGGAAACATGCAGGATCAGAGCTCAAACTCTGCAGTAAAGAGGTCTAGATTCGAACCCACGCTCCATTGAGCAGCTGGGTGACCATGGGCGAGATACTTATCTGAACGCTCAGTTTACCCATCTGTGAAATGGGGACACTACCTGGAGTGCTGTAAGGATCAAGGGAGAGAATGTATATAAAGCTCGGGTAGGGGGCCGGCACTGTGGCATAGTGGATAAAGCCGCTGCCTGCAGTGCTGGCATCCCATATGGTTGCTGGTTTGCGTCCTGGTTGCTCCACTTCTGATCCAGCTCTCTGCTATGGCCTGGGAAAGCAGTAGAAGATAGCCCAAGTCCTCAGGCCCCTGCACCCACGTGGGAGACCCAGAGGAAGCTCCTGGTTCCTGGCTTTGGCTCGCCTCAGCTCTGGCCATTGCAGTCATTTGGGGGAGTGAACCAGCAGATGGAAGACCTCTCTTTCCCTCTGGCTCTACCTCTCTATAATTCTGCCTTTCAAATAACAATAAAATAATCTTAAAAAAAAAAAAAAAAAGCTCGGTTAGAAGACAAAAGTTTAAGAAATGTAAAGATCATGTTTATCAGCGATTAATGAGTCAGGCCATGTCATCCAAAGACTTCGCTGAGGCGCTCCGTGGGACTGGCTAACACCCGGATACTTCAAATTCCTTCCCGCGAGACAGGGACCTGAGGAGCCTCCCCATTATCTCAAGAGATATTATCAGGGAGATGGGCTTGGTCCCCCTTGCCCTGCCCGGACCAGGCTCAGACCAGTTTATGGGGCCAGCGCTGACCGAGACTGACCCACAGCTCCTAACGTACTCACTCAAAGCCTCTGCTTGCCACACGACACCCCTCCCAGCCGCCAGGACAGCCAACGTCAGACTATACAGGGAGTAAAGGGGGGGGGGGGGGCAGCTGGATTCTGGGACAGCTTCACCGACTCCCCAGAAAACCCAGGAATCCCCCCTCCTCTGACTAGAAGGGCCTTCCCCTTTCGTTAGACGGCCCACAGAACATCTAACACGGCGCCAAGGTGGGGCCACTCCTCTCGCGGCGGGCCCCCTTCCACGGTATGTGTCCCCGCGCGCTCAGAGAACACCTGCTGCTCACGGAGTCTGACATGGACTCACTGCTGAGATCCTTCTCAGAGCAGTCAAGGATCTGGGTCCCGGGCGGCCCCGCAGCGAGGACCCACACCAGCCGGAAGTATCCAGTATCGTTTTTCTCCAGGTTTCTCGGGTGGCACGGGACCTCAGCGTGAGTGACTCCCTTTTGGTTTGGTCTACTGGAGTCAAGTGCAGGAGCTCAGGCGAAGACACTGGCTCCTCCTAAGCTGTACGTCACCGTCCTTAGCAAAGTGCTAAGGACTCGCTGAGACCGCCTACATGGCTCATAGCCTTGCTTTGCTGAACATATTCCTAGACGTCTCGGTAAAAACGGATGTCAGGATTCGATCTTCAGACCCACAAAGAAAATCGGTCTCGCCACTTCACTTCCACCCTTCCTGCCAACCCCCAACAGCTCCTGTGGTGGTAGTGGGCTCCGTCACCATGATCGTGGCCAGCAGTCTGCCCGCTGACCTGGCCAAGAACTAAAGCCCCTGACATGGCGCTCAAGGACGAATTCTCAAGAACCTCCGAGAGCATCGTGAGAAGCTAGAGGGAAGGAGGTGGTCTCTGCCCTTCAGAGAAGGATCTTATGCACGTTAATTTCTCTGCTTCTCCCCCCTTCCTCTTCATCCAGTTCCTTCAAGCACAAGGAGACGTCAATGGGCCGTAAAGGAATGTCTCCGTCTCCCAGGCCAGGGGCAAGCAGGTGGGTGTGGGGGCACGTGGTATGCTCTATCCCTCTAATCTGGAAACTGAGCCAGGTGGAGGTGAAGGTAACCCACAGGGGGACTGGAAAGTAGATTAGCCAGTCTAGACGTGTGCACTCAGGAAGAATGGCCAACCTGCTCTCCCTGCCCCCACCCCCATTCCCTGCAGGCTAGAGAGGACCCAGAACCAGAAAGGCAATTAAGCGCTCAGGAGAGTCTGTGCCAGGTCTCCCAGACTCCTCTTCCCCCCAGGTCAGGGCTTGAGAACCGGGCAGTGACTCCAATCTTTTAAGAGCTTTGTTGGACGGCTGCCAGCGCTCAGCCCTGTCTGTCTGCAATTCTCTTTCATTCTCCTGAGGTTTCCCCACTACCGAGCGCTCCCTGCCCCTCTCCTTGCCTGGTGGTGAAGCTTTGAGGGCGAGGTCATTTTTTCCCACCACGTACCTGTTATTTGGTGAAGATTTCTTAAACTACCCACTTCCATTTGACTCAGGGTCTGAGACACACTGGGATAGGGAGGGGGGTGGACTTGCTGAAAAAAATCTTTTAAAAGAAGACCGAGCGTAATTTTAATGCACTGTAGATTTCTTACCATCTGCCAAAAGCCATCCGAGAGAGGGCTGCTACGGGCTGTTAAACGCTGGTGATTACCAAGTTGGAGCACGTACCCTTGCAGACATGAAGTCAGAGGCCTTTGCCACCCAGACTACCAGGACCCGCTGATCTGGGCACAGAGGAGCCCCGGGGAAGCACTGCTGCCCAGGTGTGGCGTGGTCTCTCGTCCAGGAGAGAAGTCACCGGCTCAGGAACACTGGGATCCAAGCAAACTCCAAACTGAGCTCACGTGGAAATAAGCTAAGTGGTCACCGCCCCAGTCTCTCCCCTGCTCCAGAACCCACTGGGCTTTCCACCCACCCCTTGTCCCTTCCCCTCTCCATCCCAGGCCCACTTTGCCCACGGCACCTCTGCTCAGGCTACACCCTCCAAGACACCGTGCCCACCATCGCTCGCTCTGAATGCCCCCTGGGACCCTACAGCACGCTGCCACACACTGGCTTTCTATCCGCATTCCAGCCCGTCGGGCTGCAGTGGTTACACCCATAACTAAGCAGGAGTGTCTTTTTCCCAGAGCTCACAGAGCTAAACACAAAATTGGTGCCTAAAGAAACTGATTGACCAATCAACCCATGTGAGTCGGAAATGGAAATAAAACCACCCCACCCATCACTGAGAGCAGCCACAGCTGAACCTTCCAACTCCTGTTCAGCATCACCCTCCTTACACTGTGGGGTGCGAGTCACAATCTCCTCATGCCCAAACAGCGCCTGTGCCTGCCCGGCTCTGCACAGACAGCAATTAGGGCCCCGGAGGATCCTCTGGTGGAAGATCCCTCCCAGCCCCCGGGAGTGCAGTGCTCTCCGGACCGCCCCGCGGCAGCCGGTCTCAGCGAGCCCACTGGAACCTCCACCCCACAGCCCCGAATGTGCAACACAGGCCAGACCTACACTGTTCACGTAGCTGCCAGGGGCAGGATCAGAACCCTGGAGCAGCAGCCCCTCTCACCCTGGAAGGCCCAGGTGGCTTTGAAAGAAGCGAACTCTCAAGTCCACAGCAGCGATTCAACACCCCTCAGGGACCCACTCCACAAATCATCCAAGCCAACCTTTGCTCCGAATACTACTTCAAAGCCTAGCAGAACCTTGGATCACAAAAGAGAAAATAAGAATAGCAGATCAAGGGGGGAGGGGAGGATGCGGGGGAGGGGATGGGAGAGGGATAGCAAGCATTTCTAGGAAAACAACTGAGAAATGAATGAGCCGTCAGGAAATGAAGGCATTACTCCACGAGAATCGATCAAGCCAGGTCTTCTGAGCTGTCAGGGGGTCAAAGGGCATTTCTTGCATACCTGTGATATGTAAGATACCGTGGGAAACGCTGAAGGAAGAGAGGCGGCACCATACAAAGAAGAAGTATTTAGGAGAGGATGATAGGACCCTCTGACCTTAAAATCAAAGAGACAGTCACTAAATCTGAAGTACGCCCCTTACACTTGGGCAACCCTCGTGCAGCACACAGACTCGCTGGGCCCAGGCTTCCTTTGTAGGGGGTCCCCATCACTGCTGACCCCCGGTACCCACACAGGAGCCCTTCAACAAGTATCTCAAGAAACGGCAAGTGCGGCTGCCAGTTACTGCTCTGGGAGGGGGCTGTTTGTTTTCAAAGCGAGCAGTTAGGGAAGGCTTTGCAGAGACCAAATCTTTTGACAGGCAGAGTGGATAGTGAGAGAGAGAGAGAGAGAAACGTCTTCCTTTTTGCCGCTGGTTCACCCTCCAATGGCCGCTGCAGGCGGCGCATCACGCTGATCCGAAGCCAGGAGCCAGGTGCTTCTCCTGGTCTCCCATGCGGGTGCAGGGCCCAAGGACTTGGGCCATCCTCCACTGCCTTCCCGGGCCATAGTAGAGAGCTGGACTGGAAGAGGGGCAACCGGGACTAGAACCCGGTGTGCCGGTGCCGCAAGGCAGAGGATTAGCCTGTTAAGCCACGGCGCCGGCCAAATCTTTTTTTTTTTTTTTTTAAGATTTTATTTATTTATTTATTTATTTGACAGGCAGAGTGGATAGTGAGAGAGAGAAACAGAGAAAGGTCTTCCTTTTTGCCGTTGGTGAACCAGCGGCAAAAAGGAAGACCTTTCTCTCTCTCTCTCTCTCTCACTATCCACTCTGCCTGCCCAAAAAAAAAATATATATTAAAGATTTCATTTTCCTCATACATACCATGCTGTGTTCTTTCCAATAAAGTGAAGCCATGAAGCTTAAGGCGATGGTCTGTACTAGAGAATCACACCGTCTCTACTCAATGGAGGCCTCCAGAGCCTGTGCTATCTGGCCTGACCCTTTTGAGCAGCAATGGGCAGCAGCCCCTTGTTCCCCACCACTCTCTGGCCCCTCACCCATCACTCGCCCTCTCATGCCTTCCCCTCATCACACCAGCTTCCCCGTTGTCCTTGCCCAACCAGGAGCACCCATGTGGGAGACCTGGATTGACCTGGATTGACCCGGTCCAGCTCCAGCTGCTGAGAGCGGCTGGCGAGTGAACCAGTGGATGGAAGACTTTGCCACTGGACAAAGGCCAAGAGAGGGGTGGGGTTTCCTTACACAGCCTATAAGGATTCACGCCCATGCTGTAGAAACGAAATGATGGCCTGTCAGGTTAGTGCTTAGAGAAAGGAAAGAGAGAAGTCAGGTTGTTGAAAGGGGGGCTTCTGAACTCTAAGAGGGCCATTCACACACCAAAAGCAAATGATGAACACGAGTTTTACCCGAAGCCACAGACAGAAGCGGCTCAGGATATGATGTAAGAGGTGTCCCTTGTGAAAATTAAGAGGAAATTACAATGCGAGAAACAATGCAAGGACTTCTCAAAATGGACTCTGGAGGCCGCCAGGAAGCAGGAGCCCAGCTGCCGCCTTGAATGTGAGCTTTGGTCAGCCCTGCTCTTTGCCCACAGGCGTGTGCAGGGATCAATGACATCGTGCTCCGGGGCACAAGATGTATATCTGTGGGTTGAGACCCCGATTTTATGGACATTTCCAGCTATTTATATTCTTTATCTTCACTGTGTCACAAGGCCCCTGAATAGCCCAGATAAGCTGCCACTTTTCAGCGCTCCTCGAACATTCCGAGCTATCCGAATCTGTGTCTCCCTGAATTACAATCCCCAAGTTCCCAAATACGCTTCCCTTCCACTTGTATAGTTTCTGAGCTTGCACTCATCAACCCCCTTCATCAGAGAGGAGAGTAACTCCCTGGACAGGGAGAAAAATTTGGTAGGAACAGAAAAAAACAATCACAGTCCAGGTGCACCGGACTCTTAGAACCCTCAGGGCTCGTGGACTCCTTTGCTAGGCACAGTCTGGGAAACGCTGCCGGAGGCGCGCATGCGGCAGTGTGGAAACACCAGCCCAGCACTGACAGAGGCAGGCGTCTCTCTGGGCTGAGAAAATACTACTGGCTACCCAAGGCTGGGGCAAGATGTTCAGGACATCCCAAAGTCTCAGCATCCCCCCTTCCCACCCACCCCAAACCCAAGCAGATCAGCAGTCCTACAGTAGGGAAGTGGATGCTGTTAGAGGCAGCAAGACAGGCCAACATGTGAGCAAAAGCCAGGGCCCCGCCCACATCACAGTAAACACAGCTAATGTCTACAAGACCCCAGAACCCTGGCAGAACTGTGAAGGATCTAGATACTCACATGAAGGAACCTGCTTCGCGTCTCACCTGGGATTCCCCACCCCTTCCCAGCCACCAGACGCCATCGTGGGGGGTGGGCACAGAGGCTTTGAATAGCTAAGCACCTATTCCAAAGAGACAGTTTTAGTCCGAGACAGACTGTTTTAATCAGAAGAGAATGCGATCCTTGATAAGCAAGTTTAAGGTCACCCCCCCTCCCCCGCCTTCCCACAGCATTCCCAAAGCCAGATGGGGCTCATGAAGAATTTTAAATTCATGATATGAAATGAAGAAACTGCATCTTTCTTTTGCATGGTCTGGGTTTTAATGTGTGGGAGGTGGGGAGAGGGAGAGCGTGGCTGGGCCAAGGTCAGAGGGCCCACAGGGAATGCAGTTTAAACCCCGGCTGATGATCACTTAAAACTCAGCGCTCCCACAGGTGAGGCCGGGGAACCTGTGTTTAAAACCTCTTCTTGAGACTCCATTTGGGAACCACTTATTTAAGCACTGAGAATCAGCCTTGGACAGGACTGAGGGAAAGGACACGTGAAGCATCCAAGGGCAGCTGTGGCAATGGCGGAGTGGAAGGGAAAATCCCCGGGCTTAGCTGGGAATGGCAGGGAGATAGTTACAGGGGTTGCAAGAAGTTCTCCTACCAAGGGGAGTTAGAGCACCGATGTGGGCTGCAGGAAGGGGCCTAACTAGAACATCACAGACCAGAGTAATTGTTGGGTAAGTCTAAATTTGCAGAACTAGCTGGGGTTCAGTGTGTTAAGGCCTGGACAACTCGCCCTCTGCCACCAGGCTAAGGAGCTGAGGAACTGGAGGGGTGGTGGTGGCTCAAGGAAAGCTTTGGAGTCCCAGCTATGGCAGGGGACTGCCCTGAGAGACTGCAAAAGTGCAACTCACCAGCCAGCCCATAGGCAAGATCAGCCGCTCTTAACAATTCTGGCTCCCAGGACCAGCACTGCGGTGCAGCGGGTAAAGCTGCTGCCTGCATCGCTAGCCGGGCACCGGATCGAGTCCTAGCTGCTCCACTTCCAATCCAGTTCTCTGCTATGGCCTCAGAAAGCAGCAGAGGATAGCTCAAACGCCTGGGCCCCCACACCCGCATGGGAGACCTGGAAAAAGCTCTTGGCTTTGAATGGCTCAGCTCTGGCCGTTGTAGTCATCTGGGGAGTGAACCAGCAAATGGAAGACCTCTCTAACTCTTTCAATTAAATTTTTTTTAATTCCAGCTTCCATTTTAGTAATGATGAAAACACCAAAAGGCTTTCTTCTGGAAGAGCAGTACAAATACATTGAGGGAGAAGGGATTTCGCAAAGCCTGCATCTACGTATTGTTCAGTTTTACTCAAAATAAATAAAAAGGTTCTTCTATAATCATGCAGCTTCTTTAGAGCACCCAAATGTACAATGACCACCCTAAAAATACTTCTTCGAGAATGCATTTATAAATTGGAAAGTCAGTCAGATTCTGGCTAACCAGTTGATCAAAAACATTAACAAGGAGTTATTCACAAATGCTTTAATGTACTGCTAGTGAACTTGCATGTTTAATACCACACATGTCCCATGGATTTTCTGTTCATTATATCTGAACACTTAACACCAGCTGATCAGTAAAATTCTTTGGTTTCACTGTACACTTTTATTAGTGGATGCTTGTAACACATAGGACAAGGACATGTTTAGTTCTAAATATACTAGTCAAAGTATTCTCAATTTGGGATACATTTTTTAAAAATCACACAGTAAAAATTTTTTATTTTTTAATATTTAACTTCAAACACCACACTAGACCAACACAGATCCTCTGTGATCCCTAAGGCAAGTTTTAAAAACTGATACTTTCACATGTCCCTTACACCTTGCCAACTGATTTGCTGCATTTTAGACTTTTCCTATGACTTGTCTTAGGTTTCTCTCTCTGAATAAGCTACTAGGGAAGCTTCAAGTGTTTCCTGTAGAATACATATACTTCAAAAAGTCTGTGGAAAAAGCAATCAAAAGATGAGTACATTTTGGTGCAAAAATTTTGAAACCTGGGGTGAAGCAGGTAAAGCCGCGGCTTGCAATGCCAGCTTCCCATAGGGGCGTTGGTTCAAGTCGCGGCTGCTCCACTTCGGATCCAGCTCTCTGCTAATGGGCCTGGAAAAGCAGCAGCAGATGGCCCAAGTGCTTAGGCCCCTGACACCCATTTGGGAGAACAGGATGAAGCTCCTGGCTCCAGCACGGCCCAGTCCCCGTCGTTACAGCCATCTGGGGAGTGAACCAGCAGACAGAAGGTATCTTTCTCTATCTCTCCCTCTAATTCTTTCAAATAGATAAATCTTTGTAAATTTTTTTGAAATCCATACATATGAAGGGTCTTCAAAAATGCATATTGTGAAAAAAATCAGGATGGATTTTAAAAATTCTTGAACTGTTATCTTTCAACTCCATTTCTACAAACTTCTTGAAGTATCTTCTTGCATTTGTAACCTGAAAAAAAATACCACCACCAGTGGTTTTCCCTGGTTGCTGGAATCTGGGTGATTTTTTGTTGGTACTTTTACATTTCACAAAGCTAATGGGCATATTATGAAAATTAAAATCAGCAAAAAGATGAAAATACGTTTTCTGTGTATTTATAGAAATGTGATCATCAAGTTATGGGAACACTGATGATCAGCGTGGGAAGAGGAGTCTATTTTTTTTTACAGATGATTTGAGAAGCAGAGAGACACAGAATTCCTATCCAACGGCTCGCTCTCCAGATGCCAACAGCTGGCACACACCAGGAGCTGGGAGCAGTCAGGTCTCCCATGTGGGTGTCTTGAGTCATCACTGCCACCTCCCTGGGTTCACACAGGCAGGAAGCTGGAGCTGGCGAGCGAATCCCAGCACTTGGATGTGGGGCGCAGGATCTGAACCCCTAAGCTAAATGCCCGCCTGGAATGGGAGCCCATCTCGACAGACGCTCGAGGAGACAGACGCCCGTCCTGGGCTGTCTGGTAGAAAAGTGGGGGCACACAGAAGTTGGAGGCTGAATTCCGGGGTTACCAAGCACGGGCATCATGAGAGCAGCTCACTGTGGACCTGTCACTGAACTGCACACTACAGTTTTTGATACTTGTAATACAGAAAAGATGGCGCAATTAGGGTCTTTAAAAAACCCTCAAAGTTAGAGCACGCCTTGACCAGGCCACTACACTACTGCTCAAGCATTATGGGTAAAGCTTCCTAAAAGCACTCCACACTTCTTCACCCGGGCAGCAGGTCGCGTCTCTGCACTCAGGGAGTCTGGGGCCCATGTTGGAAGGGGTCGTGATGAATGTGAACATTCATCATTAAGGAAAAAGGTTCCGCTGGATCCTGACTCCTGCTCGGGCCAGGCCGAGTCCAGAGGGTGTGAACTCCCAGCCATCTGACAAGGACCGCGAGTAACCACCCCGATAAACCTTACACAAAACACATTCCTTGGTTTTACAGCACATGTTAGACTAGCTTTTAATTAATCCTCTGAAGTAGAAACACTTTGGATTAAAAAAACACTGGTAAGACCCAGTTCGAGACCTCTCCAGCTTCCGCATTTTCCTCTGTGGGCAAACCTTACAGTAGCCGGCCACGTCCCACCCAGCGAGGGTGCAGCGTGCTCTCCTCCTCTGCCTACAGGGTGGTACTTACCCTTCTGGTGAACACTGCCGACACGCAGCACGCAGATCTGAACGGGTCTATGGGATTCAACGTGGCTGTTGTCGCCCCTGCCACCTCCACAAAAACACATCTGGGCTGGCCTCGAGGAGGACGAGGGGCACGTGGGAGCGGAGTCCCTCCCCCAGGGAGCCAGACAAGCCTAGAACCGCCCCAGAGACGCTCCTAAGCTGGATGTTCGTTGCATGCCACTGGATTTGTGTGGTGTTACAGATTTCTTCTGTGGCAAGCGGTAACTGTTCCAGCAGGCTTCATTAAGCATTTCTGAGTTTGCCCATCTTGCAGTTTTCCTGAGAGACCTGCAGATTCAACCCTCCAGCACTGGGTACTGACTGTGCCAAGGGCTCTCGCAAGTCCTCGCATCTGATCCCAGAGCCACCCTCAGGTTAACTTCCCAATTTTGGGAATTTGAGGAGATGATGAACTTTGAGGCAGTCAGATGAAGTCATTTCTCTGGTCATATAAATTGGCAAAATCGGGGTTCAAACCCTAGAACTTTCTCATTCTAATTACATTTTCCGTTACATCAGAAATAACCAAGGCTCAAAGCTAGCAGAATCTTATTTTGTCCAAAAATGGCAACTGAATTTTGTATTCTGTTCTTAATATTCTGGTCAGTTAAATGGCCCTTAGTTTTTCACTATTCCTGTCCAGCTTCCTGTTAATGCATCCTGGGAGGCAACGGATGACAGGCCCAAGTGCCTGGGCCCTTGCTGTCCACGCAGGACCCAGAGTTCTGGGAGCCTGCCTGTGGCCTGGTCTGGTTCTGACTATCATGAGCTCTCGGAGAGTAAACCAGCTAAAGTTAACATCTCTGCGCTGTCTTCTAGTTGCTCTTTCAAGTAGATGGTAATAAACATTTTTATATGTAAAACGGCTATATGCATAACAGCTACTCCCAGTTGAGAAATACTCAAATAAAAGACTAAATCATACAGATCCTACACCTTTTCCCAATTCCATCGTAAAGGCTTTATGTACAATACTCCTCTCCAGCCAATCACTGACCATGGACTCTGGACCAGAACACGAGTTACTCCTTGGTGGCAATGCTGCGTAGAGAAAAGCAGCATACTCACTCCTCTAGTGGTCAGATGTAAGCCAGGCATCGTGGTGTGCACCCGCTGTCAAAGGTAAGCTTGTGAAGAATGTAATATAAACAAGCCAGGTTCTTAGACATGTCTCCCTTTTTAATCTTTGGATCTTAAAAAATACAGAAGCAAATCCATTAAGTATTCTAAGATGAGGCCGCTTTCTAACAGCTGAAAACCAGGGAGACAGGAGATGGGGAAAACAGGGCCACAGGGGATAGAAAACGAAGCTGACATTTAGGCAAATCAAAATCGCATGACACGCAGTCTAGGAATTATTGGAACCCCAAAATTTGGTTTACAAGTTTTTAATAACTTTGATTTTATGTTAAATGCCTGGATACCAGAAAGATAAAGCACAGGAAAATAACCCTTTAATTAAAAAAATTAAACTTTTAAAGTGTAACACTTTCAACAGTTTTCATTTTACACATAAAAAGTTCAATTTCCCTTTGCTTCTAACTTCCTGTATGTATGTAACTTGTAGCAGCAAATTCCCCCTTCATCAACTGCAGAACAAGAAACCACAGTGGTTTGCAGGCCGCTAATTCCGCTACAGATGAAAGCATTCAATTATCACTATGAAATCCAATTCCTCAGAAAATGTGCTCGTGGTTGATAAGTACGGTTTTAAAATGTGGTGATACCCACATGCTATTATTCTAGATCTTGATTTAAACACTGGAATGAAGTAGCTGGTGGTTTTTGGGTAAAACAAAGACACTCATCTGTTTTTTCTTTTTCAATATAAAAGGGTAACCTAGACATTACAATAAAATATTTTATTAAGCCAGATGGCAAGTTAGACTTGTTTCAATTTTTTTTTTTTCTTTTCCACTGCAACCTAAACACATCTACCAACTGCAAACAGCCATTTATAAGTGGGTCATCACTTGTATTAAACTCCTACTGATATGGCACTTATATTTTAAATAATGAGATCAAATACTGCTAGTAGCAAATCAGTATACAGATAAGCTCTCATGAAAAAAACACCCCAGCAAAACATAAAATCAGAGTAAATGAATTTTTAGCTTAAGTTCAATGGAAGTGGTCTCAATAGAGAGCTGATGCTGGGCAGTAGTAAAGGTCTCATATGATTTGTTACATCTATAAAAAAAAAAAACTGCACAAATTTCAGGAAGTTCTCTAGATGGACAATCTCCAGCTAAAAGTGAGCAATCGGTAACAGTTTCACTAAGTAGACACACCAAAGGTTACCAGGGCATTTCTGTAACATCCCCGCCCCTTCCCTCACTCCCTGCCACGCAGCCCATCCTTGGCTGCATTATGGCTGGTGTCTCCCAACTCCTGACTTGGCCTGCCTAGGAGCTGAATCCTGTGGTAGGTTATGAAACCCCGGGCTTTCTGTCTGAGCTATGTGGTCTCTATTAGACGTGAGCTTCATGATAGCATGATAGCATCTGCCTCTCTTGTGGTCATCCATTTCCTGCTCACCACTTCAGCAGCAGCTCAGTAATGCTGTCACTTTCACGCACGTTCACACCCACAACAGTTGCAAGAACTCCTCTTGCCCTGCTTCAAGAGTGCTGTCCACCTGCAAATTCAGCGTGTCCTCAAACCCCGCACCAACTCGGCTCTGGCCCCGTGCTCCTGGATAGCATTTTCCAGAAGCACTTCTTCCTTCTCTGATCACATCCTCCCCACTACTGCGAGACTTGTCCAGTGATCTTACGGTCACATAGCACTGAGAGGTGCAGAGGCAGCCAACAAAACTATTGAAGGCGAATTATACAAACTAGCAAATCCCTATCATAAACGCCATTTACCCTAGGACAGGATAAGGGCATGTAGCTTGAACTGGGGGTAAACTCACACTCATTCTCCGACAGTCCCTGAAGAGCATGCTTGGTCTATAATCACCTGACTTAATCTGCCTACTAGCACGACCAACAAGAATCAGTTAGGTAGTCCACACAAGTATTTCCATAACTGGTCACTACAACAAAAGGTACTTTTAATGTATGAACACTGGCTAATTGTTCAATTCCTAAATTTGTGAGCTTTTAGCTTAGGCTCATTGTGTAACTTGATGATACATCAAAAAGGAAGCTGAAATCTTGAGTCTCCAGTGAAGCCAGTGCTTAAAATGACTGCACTGGGTTTCTGCAGTTTGATAGGAATACGCACGCCTCTTGCTACAACTGGGCTTTCAAAATAGTAAGAAAAGATCTCCCAAGTGGTTAGAGTGTCCCAAAGTAGCCTTTATATTTGCCCCTTCCTCTTTAGCCACTTGATGAGCACTGGAGTTACGGACATTGGGGCCATTATAAAACCTGCACAGATACCCAGTGTCCCTGTACGGCAGCCTAATCAGCAGGAAGTGCTCCCTGATGACACAAGGACTCCAGGGGCGGGTGCTGTGGCAGAGAGTAAAGCAGCCGCCTGCAGTGCCAGCATCCCATATTGACACGGATTCGGTTCCTGGCTGCTCCACTTCTGATCCAGCTCTCTGCTGTGGCCTGGGGAAGCAGAAGGTGGCCCAAGTCCTTGGGCTCCTGCACCCACATGTCCGGGCTCCTGGATTCAGGTCGCCCAGCTCCAGCCATTGTGGCCATTTGGGGAGTGAACCAGTGGATGGAAGACCTCTCTCTTTCTCTCTGCCTCTCTGTAACTCCACCTTTCAAATAAATAAATTAAAAAATTAAATAAATAAAAGGGCTCCAGTTCCTTGTTAGCTCAAGGGAAGTTGTGGTTCAATGTTGGAAGATTCCTTTCAGATTGTTTATAGCTGTGTGTTATAGAATATTAGTAGTAAACCTGTTCCAGTTATCTACTGATTAAAAAAATTTCAGGATGATAAAACTGTGAGGATGTCTTTTTTTAAAATATTTATTTGAAAGGCAGAGTTATAGAAAGGTCTTCCATCTGCTAGCTCACTCCCCAAATGGCTACAAGAGCCAGAACTGTGCAGATCTGAAGCCAGGAGCTTCTTCTGGGTCTCCACATGAGTGTAGGGGCCCAGGGATTTGGGCCATTTTCAATAGGCCTTTTAAAAACCAAGTGGTATTTCCTTTCATGCTAAAAATGCATTTCCAGAGTAAACTTGAACTCCACCTTCTGATTTTTGTTTCCAGCACAGATCTTGTTGTTTAGATCACTAACCTGGCCTATGCAAGCTATGAGATAAGCTAAACTGTAACACCATCAGGGGTGGGGGGAGGGGATGATACTAAACAGTGGGGGGGAGTGGTCTTTTTGTATAACATCGAATATAAAACACAAAGTGCACTGTTCAGATCACTTCTGTATGTGGAGTACACACATCACGTGTTTTCTGTTCCCAGAGGACTTAAAAAGCATCAGTTTAAATATGTCAAGGAACATCATTAAAAAGTAGTCCCACAACGAGGTGAACAACTCCAATGGCTCTTCCTTTAATGCTGGGGAAACTGGCCACCTTTCACTGGTGACAGCACAGAAGTAGAGCGCACACAAAGTAAAAGGAGAAAGCACACACGGATGTACACAAAGTATACCCAAACTGACCAGAGTCACAGGACACTGAAGCAATGCTTTCTTAAGCAGAATGAGATATATATATATTTTTTTGGTACTTTAAATGGACTAAAATATTTGGTGTGGGTGGGGGAAGGAAATCAGTATTTCACAATTTTCACTTGAGAACCAGCTGCCATAAAGGCTCAGCTCCCCGTAACAATACAAAGGAACCACATCTTACTGCGGACAAGCATCGGCTGAAGGCTTCCAAGGAGCACAGTTACCAACCCCACTGCAGTGCAGAGGATGTGGCCACACAGGACAAGCAGAGGGAGGTGAGGACAGTCTGCAGCCATCACAGCGCCTGCCCCGTTACTGCCGTGTGACCAAGAGCTCGCCTCACGCGCCTGCCGTCCTGCCTGGGACACACCTCAGGAGGACGGAGGACAGTCACCGCTCCCTCTGCGTCAGGACTCGCCACCGCCTGCTCACTCCCTGCAACTCACATTCACCAAGAACCAACAGAAGACCACATCCTGGCTTCTTGAGCAGGGCAGACTGGAAAATGCAGTGGAGGCCAGAGCATCAGAAGTCATAGTTTCCCTTGCAAGAGAAGAAATCCATAACCACACTCAGTTTTCCTTAACTGCGGAAAAAGGGAAATTTAACCCCGTAGGGACAGGATTCACACCCAGGTGCTGAAAAACTTAACCTTGTTACCTATTCTCTTCGTAGCAGAGCACCAGTGCCTTCTGCTGGTACCCTTTACTCTCAACGCTGTGTTGGTGCCTTAAGCTAGGATCGGTCATAAACTCACAGCAATGAGTGATGGGAGGACACAGATCCAAGAAACTAACGGAAGTGAAGACAGCCAAAGGGCAGCTAAACAGCGGCCATGACCATGTCCATCTAAGATCAACTCTACTTGGGGTGCCAGGGGCAGGCCTGTGTTTAGCACTGAAACTCCTACAAGCAGGGAACCCCCTCAGGCCCAGCATCAGGGCAGCTAGTCAGCCTAACACCACTGGCTCCTTCCTTTGTATCACCTAAGACAAGACAAAGATTTTCAAGAGTGTAAGGCAAGGGGCCAGCGCTGTGGAGCAGGTGAATCCTCCGCCTGTCACGACGCCGGCATCCCATACGGGGGCTGGTTCTAGTCTCGGCTTCTCTTCTGATCCCGCTCTCTGCTGTGGCCTGGGAAAGCAGTAGAAGATGGCCCAAACGCTTTGGCCCCTGCACCCATGTGGGAGACCCGGAAGAAACTCCTGGTTCCTGGCTTTGGATCGGCTCAGCTCCAGCTGTGGCAGCCATTTGGGGAGTGAACCAGTGGATGGAAGACCTTTCTCTCTTTCTCACCACTGTCTGTAATTCTCCCTCTTAAATAAATAAAATCTTAAAAGAAAAAATAAACAATCCCAGCCGCACCTCTCAGTGCTTTTGTGATTTCAGTCCTCCCAGTTCTATCCTTTAAAAACAAACAAACAAACAAACAAAAAAAGAGTGTAAGGTAAGCTTTAAGGGCACTGGCCCCCAAAACATGCTTAGGTCACTTACTAATGGCTACTTCCTCCAAGCCTGTTCAGCAGCTAGTTATAACAGAGATCTCTAAGTTAAAGGTATTAACTTGAAGAGTAGTTGGTAGAAACTTAGCCATTTAGTGAGCAGTGTGCAGAATTCACTCGAAGATAAACCTTTTAAAGCTTCTGGCTTTGTCCAGTTATTCGGCATTTTACTGTTATCTTCTTGAGGTTCTCAGAGCTAAGTGAATAATCCGGTTTTGCATGTCTTTTCACATACTTTTTTTAGGTGAGAGCATTCTATGCCAGCTATTCCCCACATTCTTGCTTCATATACTGAAGGAGGGCTGCCAGCTGGAGCCAGCTCCCCGGTTACGAAGGACCAGGATTACGCCATTGTGCACCGCGCTCTGCGAGCAGCTCTGCCCTTGGGAAAGGATATTCTCAGATCTGAACATCTGAGTTTTGCCTGCAGTGCTGTGGTCTAGTTCAACAACTAAAGAACCGCTTTCATCTTCACCTCTAGTTTTTCTTGACTTAACCTGCTTGTGTAAAATGAAGTCTCTCAGGTTCACTATCACTCCTAAAAAGATGCAATGCGTGTGCATTCCAGTCAGCATCAGTCTCTCAGGTTCACTATCGCTCCTAAAAAGACGCAATGCGTATGCATTTCAGTCAGCATCACAAAAACAAAAATGAAGCCTGCAGCATAAGCAGTTGCAGAAATGATATATGTGGGCTCCGCATTTTGGCAGGATTTTTTTAATAAAAAAGTCCTAATTCATGCACGCTACCTTTTGCTACATGTAATAATCCTTTCTCCCCATTAAATTAAGCCATGTATGCTGTGTATCAGTTACATAACCGACAAACGATGACATTCTTGAAGCAGGGACGTATGTTCACCAGAAAAGGATCCTAACTCTTTCTCACCAAATTTTTTCCAGTTTGAATAACCCAAGAATGCTATTAATGAGAGTGGCAGAGACATTTTCTTAGCGACTTACTGAGAAGAAGAAAAATCTCACCGGGAGAACAGAAACTTTAAGACTTCTATTTCTACAAATGTTGAAACCCAACTTTATGCTACAGCATTGTAAAGGGTAGAACTTAATATAGAACTGGGAATATGGCAAGTTACCTAGTGACTAACACTGTAAAATAGCCAAAAACTTTAAAGACACAGGGAGAAAGAACAGTGAGATGCAAAATACATATTTAAGTAATTTTCTAATTTTAAGATCTCACTTTTGTTCTTAAGTCACCATATATGGATTTCATTGTTCAATAAATTATCATTTTTAACTACAAACAGGAAGTAAATCCCTCTCCCCTCACCTAAAAGAGCACACGGCAAATTCTGGAGAAACCCAAGAGCTCTTTTTTCTTTTTTTAGGAGGGTAGCACAATGCCATTTTTTAAAAAAATCTTTTGAAGAAAAATCTGTTTTCTTAGTGGAATCAATAACTCCTCTTCCTCCCCATGCGGAGTGACAGTCTACTTCTAAGAGGCCCTTGCACCTTAAGCAACGGTGCCCTTAGGGGGCCCATTATGTTCTCATGGCAACAAACCACCTGACACTGAAGTTAGCCCAGGTTATCAAACTCTGGCCAGATACCCTGTGGGTCAGGGATGGCCCACAGGCCTTGGAAAGTCCATTTGCATTGAGCAAGTGGCCTGAACCACTTAAGGGCTATCATTAGATACAGAACTTGAGGTGGTACTTCCCAGTATTAAGCAACACTACTACACTGGAGGGAAGAGGTTGTAAGGAGGAAACCACCTAAGATAATCAAATAAAGAGGAAAGTGAATTTTAGGCCATCACAGTGCAGATAACCATGGCATGTGTAACTCGGTGGGAGTCCACGGCAGTGCTTTATTGGCTGTTGTAAACTCCACTTAGGATTCTTACTTGTCACGCTGCCTAAGAATGTAATGCTAACTCAACTGCCAAATTAGGACTCTGGCGGAATAAAAGCCAAATTACTCTGCTGGTCTGTCAATGACAGGACGGTGTCGGCAAGCAAATGAAGAACTTTTTACTGACACCTGAGATTCAAACAACAGAAGCATTTAACACTGACTGCTGAAATGACTCCAACTTGGTGTTTCTATAAGTGTACTGTACATATGCACATATGTACGTGCATGTATATGCACATCATAAACCATACTTCATACTAAAAAGGTAGAAGCAGTTCTGCCATATTTAAAGTCAGCTATACATAATATCCAGAACAAAACAGTCGCTGCTGAAGAAATTACGAGAACCCATGAAACAAGTTCTTTCCATAGAGGCTACCATGGGACTATTTCCTGGTGGTGAGGTTCACAGCACAGGAATTCTACTCCGAGAGATAATCTGCCCCTCAATCCTCACATACACACAAGGTAAGTCTACAGAGAAAAAATATTCACAAAAACTTGAAAACTAAGATATAAAAGGAACTCAACAGCAGGATTCTTTGTGCCTCTGGGAACTACACACTGTCATCATTACTCCTGATAGTACCAAACACAATCATCTAATGTGCCCCAAGATGGAAGGTGGGCTAGTATCGTAAGGAAAACACCGGCTGCAATGCCAGAGACACTGACAATCGTAAACCAGAACCTGGCCATTTACGGTACCTGCCAGACGTGCAGCTACACGGAACATCTGAACCCTGTGAAGATTTAAGGGGCTGACCAATTGGATAACTACTACTTCATGATGAAAAAACTACACTCTGGGCATGGAAAGCACCTTCCTTTTTGGTTAACAGTAAAATCCCAGGGGCAGAATCATTCTGCTATATGCAGATAAAACATGGTTGACAGGGCCAGGGACACCAGTGAGTGCCACTTGGATTTTTTTTTTTTTTTTTTAATTTGACAGAGTTAGACACTGAGAGAGGAGAGAGAGACAGACAGACAGAAATGTCTTCCTTCCATTGGTTCATCCCCCAAATGGCCACTATGGCCGTAGCTACGCCGAACCGCAGCCAGGAGCCAGGTGCTTCCTCCTGGTCTCCCATGTGGGTGCGGGGACCAAGCGCTTGGGCCATTCTCCACTGCCCTCCCGGGCCACAGCAGAGAGCTGGACTGGAAGAGGAGCAACCGGGACTAGAACTGGAGCCCATATGGGATGCCGGTGCCGCAGGCGGAGGATTAACCAAGTGAGCCACGGCGCCGGCCCTTGGATATTTGTTATCAGGAGAAAGGGAGGAAGAATAAAACTCAATTGCTGAATATTAAGGAGTTACTAAAACACACGGAGAAAAGTAAGCAGGCAATAATTCGAGATGCCAAAGCATCAATGCTGTAGACAAGGGGAAGAGCAAAGTCTGTCGTTGTTCATGTCCACAGATTACTCAGTTATTCTTAAAGGACACTTACTGGGGAGGGGCTGGAATGGGAGGGTAAATTGGAAATCTCAAAGCAAAGATTGTACATAAAGACTGATCTTAAGATTGTCCAGTGTTACTGTATATCCCACCACCAACTCATTTAACCCTGAGACCAAGAATACCTAATACTGAATCAGTGCTCTAAGTATTAGTAATTAAAATAAAGCTATCTCAAAGAAAAGCTTTGGAAGAGGCAGAGAAACTAACTGGGTATATATTCTCTTTTATACAACTAGAAGAGACCAGACTGATTGTTTTTCACCATCAAAATCTTAGTCTTGGTGAAACTGACAAAAAAGGCACAAATAAAGCAAAACTAAAGTAATTTTAACAAAGGAGGAAAACATGATGATGTATAATGCAGATCAAACACCACTGGATGTGGCTGAAGGTAGAAAATATACTGAGATGTTATACAACCTGTAAATATAGACTCAGAATACAGGAGGGACTGCACAGTAAGAATATTCAGTCAGCGAGAAAAACCAGGCCGATTTGCTCCTGGCAAGGTGACAGGTCCTGATCTGCGAGCCAGGACCGTGGCGGTGTGACCTTCTACTACTCCACATCTATCACAGTGGCCGGCGAGATAGGCACCAGCACACGTGTAGCAGCAGAACGAAAGCACCACGTGTCATCAGGGGGATGATGGAGTTCAAACAGTCTAGACTGCTCTGAAGCGGAGGAACACATCACAGCCGCAGCACCAAAAGGGTGGCCCAAATTCAGATTCTCTAAGTCCAACCTGTGCTTACAAAGACTACTCTAACTTTTCCTTTTAAGCAGTGACATTTTTGCCCTCCCCCAAAATATCCTGTGTATAAAACCCAAGCTGCTACAGGTCAAACCAAAGTCACTGGGGAACTCCCCCAGGCTCTAGCCCCCTCAGCCAGCCCCACAACTGTCTCTCGAAACCCCCCGGGAAGACTAGTGCTTATCCTAGAACTGTGGTAGCAGCCTGGCTGCTTTGCTGTCAGCTATGAAAATATACTGTTAATACAGTGAAGGATAAATTGTGAATACTGTTGCTAATTTAAACAATGATTACAATTCAAGAGAGGGGACTCTTGTCACCTGGAATAAAAATCACCCCTGAAAAGGAAAAATAAATCTACCAGTTTTAGGCAACAGTAGGCAAAAATATAAAGCAAAAGAGAATCCCATTTGAAAAGCAAGTAAGATAGTGAAACAGATTCACAAAAATGTAATCCCCATGATGAAGCCAGGTGCTTAACAGGTATATCGGCTCAACACAACAGGTGCTTCTGCAGAGTGAAGTGTCTGTTTCCTACTGCACAGAAAAACCCCACCAGAGTTATGGAGATGCTCTCCGCTACAGAAGTGCCCGAAGTGGCACCGCGTCACTTAACATGTCTGTCAGACTAACTGCCAGAACTTTCTACCACTTCCAACGTTGTTCTCTGACCCCAACTCTGTCCCCCATCACTAAAAGTCCTCAAGTAAATAAAGACTTTCAAAGAGGGGCAGAGGCTCCACTGGTCATCTCCAGCGGGCCCGACAGCGATGACCCCTGGGACACTGACTAATCACAAGATGGGCAGCGGGGAGCAGGAAGTCTAGAAGCAAGCAGCAGAATGGGGGGACACGTGCAAGGAAGTGGTACTGACCTGGTGCAAATGAGCAATGTGCACATCAGAGTTTCAGGAAGAAGAGATGTTAGTGAGAATGACACCAAGCAGTCTACCACAAAATAAGGCCCCTTCAATGTCATATAAACTGTGCCGATCTTCAGGTCTGGATTAGCGCAGCTCATTCTGTACAGAGCATCAGTGCCCGAGAACCAGCCTCCGAGAGGCACGCTGTTCTCATCAGCAGCAATGCGTATTCCCCTGGCTCGTCCCACGGCTCACGCTCGCGCCCTCTAAGTCAGGGGCTGGTCCAGCACCACGTCCTTCCAGAAGCTGCCCAGACGGCCCACTGGAAGCAAACCATCTGCTAGTCTGCAGCACAGCAATCTGCTTACCTCCTTCGTAGGCTGAGTAAGGGTTTGATAACTGCTATCAAGAAAGGCCGGGGCCACTAGCTGTCTTGTTCACCCTCACCCCAAATCTAAGACAGCTCCCAGCATGTAACAGGTGAACAATGAATACTTGTTGAATGAATAAAACATTCCTAATCCAAATGTACATGAACACATACATACGTAAGTACAGGAAAATGGGAGAGTATCCAACAGAAAACCACCAAATGCTGAAGGTATCAAAAACGATGTCTGTACACAGATAAAGGTGAATATGGTTTCAAAGAATAAGTATCAAAGATATCTTCAGAACTCAGGACTGGCTATCTTCCATTTCTTCCAAGACGAGAGAAATGTTTGCACAGCAGTGAGTCACCGGGTGGCTGTAGAAGGGGCCACTGCCACGGCTGCACACTCCTCTCCCGGCAGACACACAAGATGGCCAACCACGTACCCAGAGCAACAGCTCAGACTGCACATAATTTTAAGCTGAAAATCTTGTTAAACAGATTCTCCCTCACCGTCTAAAATTCTGAATTCCTAACATATAAAATAACATTTGATTTATAAACCGAACACAACATACTTGTTGGTCCTTATCTGCTAACCATGCCTCAGCATTGCTTTCCTAGGTATTTCACAGAAGCAATTACATTTCCCAAAGGTCCATTTCACAATACAATCTGCTAAACTAAACCCAATGAAACTACTCAAAAGACCAGAAGGCCTGTGTTGGATTACTTTAAAACACCTTTTCAAAAAGGGTATTTATACTTATGATCAGAATTTTTTAAAAATTAGGATAAACTGCTGAAGTAATTCTAGCATATCCCTGAAAATAATTATACTGCTACTTGTGCATTTTTTTAATGAAATGAGGAGATAAATCCATAAACTACTAAGTTATACAAGTCAATTCTTGTCTGGTGCAATTAGGTTGTAAGGCAAAGGGACTTAATCCATAGACACTTACACTGTACTCCAGAATCAACTGGTGCTGGCTCTGTCAGTGCAGTATTACTGGCAATGATGTCATGCTACACTGTTTTGGTATAAGAACAAAGTGGTAATGGAGATAAGAGGTTTGGAAAGATTTTCAGTATGGTTTCCTTATAATGAAACTTAGCAGTAAACAAACAAACACAAAAAGAATGAGTATTTAAGCCCACTGAACACATTAAGGTCAAGGATTTCAAAAATTAATCCACTTTTCTTCCCCCAAGAGTTTATTTTTGGTAAAAGGCAGAAAAATTAGTTTTTCTACAAGGAAAATCTGCTTCTAAATGATAATTTGAAAATCTTGATATATATTATATATTAAAAAAGACACACAAAAATAACGGAGAAATGGGAATAACAGATTAGGTACTGTAACTTTATAAAGGCTTGCCTAGATCAAGAAGCAGCACACACACACCTCATTTATGCAAATTAAAAATGTGTATAAACAGCACAATACTGTGATACTGGATCATGATACATTACCTGTACACATTACTACTACTGTTATTAATAAACCTTTGGGACACGCAGTTTTATGCCCAACAAGACAGCATTAAGTCTTTAAAATCTTCTCTTCCTCCTTTATGGGAGGGTATTTCTAGACACTAATTTTCCCATCTAATATTCAAATATAGGAAACAGATTCCACAAGGTGCTTTAACTGATGAGACCTCAAGTGCTGTTTTCTCTCTTGAATTTCTGGACAGTAAACAGTCCATGGGGACCATACACGAATACTATGATAGCAGAGCTGTTACACGGAGTCTGTCAATGGGACTTGACTGGTGCTGAAGCTTTACGACATGCTTGAGCAGCGCACTGACGGGGATCCCATCTGAGTTAATACTTTGTCCAACCACTGTAGAGGTCCATTCAGATGAAGTTCAATCCAGCAAGGAGTACTTGTGACTGTCTGCCTTCTGTTTAAACGAGTACAAGAAAATAATTATAAATTAAAACAACATGACTAGGTCTAGGCATATACGTTAAGAATTGAGAAATTAGAAGGCTGCATATACTAAAATCTAGTTTCTTTTTCTTTCATTTTTATCTGAGACAGATGGACAGTGAACACTCCCACCTGTCCAGAACAGCTGGGGCTGTGCCAAGGCCAGGTGGTGCCAAGGTGCCATGAGCTGGGAATGCAATCCAGGTATCCCATGTGGGAACTCAATCACTTGAGTCTCCCCACTGCTGCCTCCCAGGGTCTGCATGAGCAGGAAGCTGAAGTTAGGAGCAAAAGTCAGAAACTGAACTCAAGCACCTAATATGGCAATAATAATTAGTAATTAACTTTGGAAATCTCATTATTTTGAACCCTGTTGATCCTCACAGTCAAGCAAGGTATTTCTAATGAATTTTGGTGGTGAGCACTGTGGCACAGTGAATTAAGCAGCCGCTTGGGACGCCTGCATCCCTGGAGTATCTGGGACAGAGTCCTGCCACAGGGCTTCCAATCCAACTTCCTGACAATGTACCTGGGAGGCAACAAATGATGGCCCAAGTACTTGGGCTCCTGCTATCCATGCAGGAGACCAGGATGGAGTCCCTGGATCCTGGTTTTGGCTTAGTCCAGTCTTAGCTGTTGTGGACATTTGAGGAGTGAATCAGTAGATGGAAATCTACCTCTGCCTTTCAAATAGAAATAAACAAACATAAATAGGAATTCTTCAGACATCTAAATTCCCTGTTCACTGTATTTCCTAAATGTTATGCTAACAACTAAGCTGGCATTAAAAAACTGAAAAATCATTGTAGAAATGTAACCATTAGGTCTCTGCGGAACTCTACTCCAGCACCATCAAAGATAAAAGCTCCTGGTGCCCACCCACAGTAAGCCACACGGGTTTGATTTGTAAACATTACAGGAAACTACTTGATTATCTAAAACCAGAGAGGTACCTGACTCCAAACACCCATCAAAAACCTATTCTATATTGCTGCTTCTATAATCATAGATTTCAATTTATCTCTGATTAAGAATGTGAAGGAAAGATGACAGCATCTCTCTCCACAATTAGAACTCTTCTTAGTAGACCACCTATAGACACACACGGCACTTTCCCTAACTCCATTAAATTCCTACTATACTCTGCATTATTTTGATGTTTTGAAGAAAAGAGTCTGACCTAAAAAACTATTATCAGATAGTACCACCTCAATCTAGTTTTACTGTCAATTTAGGTCAATTCAACTCCAAATGAAAAAAAGGCATTCAGATACTACATATCGAAAGGATAATGATCAAACAAAACAACTACAGTAAAGTAACAAAACTAATTATTCTCCAACACAACCCAGCGTAAGAATGATAAGCTTTCACTGTAGGATATAAATGTCTAACATACTTTGTTTTTATAAAACTGTTCAACCAGCAGACTTCAAATCTTGCCATTTTACAAGGCAGGTGCCTCAAGGCTGACACTGCGGCATAGCAGCAGAGCCGCTGCCTGTGACACTAGCTTACCATGCGGGCACTGGTTTGTGCCCTGGTTGCTCGACTTCCCATCTAGCTTCCTGCTAATGACCTAGGAAGAGCAGCAGAGAATGGCCCAAGCACTCGGGCTCCTGCCAGAGTGGGAGCCCAGGATGGAGCAGCAGCCTCCTGGCTTTGGCCTGACTCAGCCCTGCAGCTGTGCTCACTTGGGGATTGAATCAATGCAGGGAAAATTCTCTCTCTCTCTAACTCTTTCAAATAAATAAATGACAAAAGTCAGATGCTTCACAACTTGTTCAAAAACAGGAAACCAAGTCCAAATCAAACCAAATAAATGTTGAAGGAACTAAACAAAACAGGAATACAACTACTATATGAGTATTTCTTAAGCAGGCATGCACAGAGTAAGCAATACTTGGACAAGTTGCCGAAAGACTGTGTCTTACTTAAGTTCTATCCTTTAATGTGCTAAGAAAGAACTCTTCCCATTCTTTGATGTGGAATCCAACCTATCACCTAATTTAGCAATAATATTGTACACACTGATGACAAATTAAAACTGAGTTTTGTGAGACCCAATTATGTAACTGTTAATCCTCTCCTTAGAGAAGAGGTTAAGAGTCAAGCAGAACTGTCTTCCAATCCCATCTCAACCATTTATGATATGTTCTGGGGCAAATTATCAAAATTTTTTTTTCTTTTTCTTTTTCTTTTTCTTTTTCTTTTTTTTTTTGACAGGCAGAGTGGACAGTGAGAGAGAGACAGAGAGAAGGGTCTTCCTTTTTGCCGTTGGTTCACCCTCCAATGGCCGCCACGGTAGGCGCGCTGCGGCCGGCACACCGCGCTGATCCGATGGCAGGAGCCAGGTGCTTATCCTGGTCTCCCATGAGGTGCAGGGCCCAAGTACTTGGACCATCCTCCACTGCACTCCCTGGTCACAGCAGAGAGCTGGCCTGGAAGAGGGGCAACCGGGACAGGATCGGTGCCCTGACCGGGACTAGAACCCGGTGTGCCGGCGCCACAAGGCGGAGGATTAGCTTAGTGAGCCACGGCGCCGGCCAAATTATCAAAATTTTCTAAACAAATTTCCAAACAATTCGTGAATCACAAAGAGTGCAACTGCATCAATTTTAATCATTTAAACAAAAGATTAACAACATAAAACGTGATTCTTATCCGGATATACAGCACAGTGGCTGGCATCACAACAAGTACCCTCTCCTCCTGAATAACAGCCCCCTGATCTGAACTTCAAAGAGGGGGGCTATGTTTTATCCAGTGGACGACCAAAACCATGGATAACACCGAGCCCTATACACACTATTAAGGTTTTACCCATACATACATACTTAGTACATATCATTTACAAATTAGGCACACAGTAAAAGATGAATAATGACATAAAAAATAGAACAATTAAAAGAATATAATAATTTACTTAAAGCTTATTATTTCAGGAATTTTCCATTTAATATTTTCAGAACTTGGCTGATCACAGGAACTGAAACTGTAGATGAGAGAGGACTATTGTATTTGGCCTCAACTTATTTGACCAGCCTTATTTTTCTCTATATGCTTTCAGCCAAACCAAACTGCTATTGAATTGTCAGGATTATAATTTCCTATCCCACCCACCCCGTCTGTGACCACTGCATCTTACAGAACCTGGACTGAGACTGTGTGCCATCTTTACCAGGCAGCCATCCTCAAGTTCTAACTGCCAACGCTTCTCTTTCCATGAGCTGACATAAGCCTTGCAATATACTCCTTTTATGGTATTCAGCAACCTGCATTATGTTAAAATGTGTGTCTGTGTTAATCAGATTTCCTATAATGCCAGCACAGTTAATTTGCAACAGTTTTGATTCTACAGACCTCCACCTTTCTTTCATTATTTTACATAAGGATCTGCTGACCTTATTACCAATATGAAAACAGATACATGGGAACTCCAAAAGATGCGAACAATGGAATAAGAAAATAATTACACAGTGGAAACTTAAAAACTGGATATGGATTTCATACCGGTATTCTGCTCCCCAGCCTTTCACAAAACTCATTCTTATGGTGCACATTCTAGTTAGCTGATACACGGCTTCAAAACCCTGATTAACAGACTGAGCCAGCAGAGCAGCAAATTCCTGGTTGTTGAAGATCTTGAGATTACAGCCTATGATTGAGGGGAAAAATAAAAGAAACTGTGTAAAAAAAAAAGTATCATTATTAGAAAGTAATTTTAAAACAGCTAGAGGTTTTAGAATACAAGCATGCAAATCAATGCCTGATTCCTAACATTATTAGCAACTAGAAAAATGAAGCAAATTGATGTGACAGGTTTATTGACATTGTTGAATCATACCTGGTGGAATTTTACACACTGTTGCAGGGTGCCAGCCGTATCTCTGATTACAATTGGGGCTCTGCACAAAGATTGCACTATCACTTAGGCACTCAGCAAAAACTTCCCCACCTATGTAATATAAGCGCACTCCTCTTCCTAAAACAAAATACATATGGGATTAGTTTTATAACACTGTTTCAGTGTGACTTTGGAAGAGTCTTCATGGAGACATTCTAAAATGGCGTGAGCTATTTCACAGCAATGCTTTTCTGAAGTCTAATGTCGAAATATACCACTGTATATTTTTATAGGTTTTTTCTAACAACAATTTTACTAAGTTTTAAAAGCAACATGAGGGTACTTCAAAAAACTCATGGAAAAAAATGGAATTAAAAGATAAGTTTACTTCGGTGCAAAAACCTTTTTGAAATCCATGCATACCTTTCATAGCACACATTTGCCACGACCTTCTTGAAGACCCTGCACATATGCTTATCAAAAGCATTTCAACAAGAAAAGGACATGGATAGTAAAATATTTTCACACAAAGTATATATTATTTTAAAATAAGAAACAGTTAATTCTGAAGGAATTAGCTAATGTTTTGACAAAGATATCTTCATTAAAATAGTTTTTCCTTAAAGATCCACTAAGATTAAGAAGATAATAAAAAAAATTTCAAGAGTTTAAGCATCATTCACCCTTTTTGAAACTATGTATTATGGTGGCAACCAAAATCTCTCTTAACATAAGCAGAATTAGCTACGGGAAAACTTATCCTAGCAGACAGTCCTAACAGCTCGTTCAGCATTTGACAGATCAAAGACACACACACACAAATCAGAAATAAGAATTTGTAAAACAGAATTGTCGGAGGCAGATTCTAAAGTGTCCCTAAGAGTCAGCCCTGGCATTCTGCACCTTCTCTGTTACTCAATCCAATAGCAGGTGCTGCCGGGAAGGGACTCTGCAGGTGGCATTAAGGAAGCAATCACTGGAGGAGGATTATCTTTGTTATGCAGTAAAAGAAATCAATAAGCCAGATTTGGTAAATGCAAAAACTGGTAACTTATTAAGATTATGGGATATTTGTAAAACAATCAGGCATGCTTGCCCATTAGTAAAAGATTAAGCCGAAAAAGTAGATTTTTCAGGCAGTATTCTCTGATCAAAACTACTTAATACACTAGAAATTTGAAGTACAAAAAATTATCTGATAAATACAGCAACCCAAAATTTTATAGAAAGAAGTGAATAAAGTTTCTGTTAAATTTTTATGCGGAACCCCAATTAAAATACAAATACACAGAAAAAAACCCACAATTATTCTGGTAAATGTAGGGGTAGACAGATATTCAAAAGTCTTTCTGAGCTACAAGCACATCTGGGTATGTTAACGAGATTATCCACATTTATACACCAAGCAAGATTTGAGAACTTCCACACGGAGACAGTTAACAGATCTCCTAATCACTATCATTTTGCAGTACCAAAATCACTCTGGCTAGCAGCATTACTTCCCATGGGAGATGAGAGCTAATTCAAGGAAAACAGAAGCAAAGTTTGGTTAAGTTACTTTGAAGATAAGAATGACATTCAATTATTAGAGGCTCTCAAACTTATTTGATTCACTGCTAAAAAAAATATTGAGGACTCCAAAGAGCTTCTGTTTGTATGGATCACATTTATGGAAACTTAGACGTCAGATATTAAAACAGACTTGAAAAAATACACAAATTCAATTAAAAATAAATCAATCATATCACCATTAATGTTTACAGAAAACAACCATATTATCCAAAAGAAAAAAATAGTGAGAAGAGTGACAATGCTTCACATTTTTGCACATCTCTTAGGTCTGTCAGAACATAGCTGGATTTTCCTATCAGATCTACATTTGGTAGATCTTGCAAATCCATATGCCATGTAGCCTTTGAAATACTCCAGTGTGTACTTATGAAAGAATGAGAGTAAAAATGGTACCATCGTAATAGTTCTGACCTCAGAAATTTGCAAGTATTTCTGGGACTACCAGAGGTCCGAGACCACACTTTGAGACCCTTCTGAATTATATTAAAAGATAGCTCTTGCTTTAAATATTCAGCCTCAGATTTTTAAAATCATTTAATATGCAAGCTCACAGAAGGAAGAAAAAAAATACAACAGGGGATATAAACAAACTAGGGAAGAGGACTTCATGATTTATAACAATTAACCCTAGTTTCTAAACACACTCATTTTATGATGGCAAAGACTTAACAAACTTATGTTATTGTAACACATTATTTAAGAACTTTTCAGTGTCAAGAGTGCCAAATAATAATTTGAAGGTAAGAGTTTGCAGACTGAAGAATCAAAGAAAGCCTGTGTACTTAAACATGACAGCAGCTGAACTGCCAGAGGACTGGGTTTTTATACGTAAGTTCTTTGCACAGGGAACATAAAACATACCTATATGTCTTCTTGTCATTTCTACTGTGGCGTTTCGGTTCACATTGGACAGTAACCCTAAGCAGAACCTCTCTGAGTTTGATGGATCTGTAAAGCCATCTACTGTGAGGGAAGGCTGGGAGGCATGGAAGGTCTCTCCAACCCTCTGGTTCAATTCATAATATGCTATTGAACACCAAAAGGCCGGTTCTGAATAAGTAACTGGCTGCAAATCTAGGAGAAAGGAAGCATAAAAAAAAAAGTATGTGAACAACTCAAGTCATAAAGAGATGGAATCTCATCATCTCACATGCCCTGTGCCAGCACACACTGGCAACAGCTCTAGAGACCGAGGTAACATGTTTATCCGTTTCCACAGCTCCTACCAGATTTTCCAATTTTCAAATCTCCCTCATCTCACAAAGTCACATTATGTTGGATTATTCGTTTTACCAGTAGTTTCAGCTTAGCTCTTACTCAAATACAACATTACCAGAGCCCAACCCTGGAACCTGTTGTACTTAGGGCATTTCTAAAAAGCATAATAAAGGTAAATCCAGTAGAATAAAACTGGAGCAAAGACTAATGAGTTGGAAGTCATAAGAAGAAACACTGTCTTAAAGGAAGACAAAAAACGTGAGATATTTTTTGATATTTCTCTATTTTAACATGAGACTCTCAGTGAGTTACCAAATTAGAACCAAAAAGTACTAAAACACAAAGAGCACACAAGTATCAATAGAACAAGGGCTCAAGAGTACTCATTTCATCAGAAAAGTGGGAGCACATGTGCTGAACCTTGGTACTCTTGACTAAGCTAAGCGTATCATAAATAATAATATTATGGAAGAAAAAAAACCTGACAACTTTGTAGAACTTTGAATGGCTAGAAACTGAAGGGGAACTATAAATATAAAAGAGCACGTAAAATAAATCACAGGAACCCATAAATATATACACACATATGTGTATATAGCTCTAAAACACATATTTTATATGTATATACATGTATTTAAATATACCTCTTATAGTAGTAACTGATAAGATATACTGTAAAACAAACCCATAGATACATATAATAGGCTATAAAATTTTTGATGAATAAAGTATAATTTCAATGAATAGAAAGATCATTTATTACATTCATATGTACCAATAGAGACTTTAGTAATACTGAGACACAATAATATCTATTTTGTCTTTTTAAATATTTATTCATTTATTTGTAAGTCAGAGTTAGAGAGAGCGAGGTCTACCACCTGCTGGTTCATTCCCCAAATGGTTGCACCAGGCAGGTTTGAACAAAGCAGAAGCCAGGAGCTTCATCCAGGTCTCCCACAGGGGTGCAAGAGCCCAAACACTTGAGCCATCCTCTGTTGGCTCTTCCCAGGCCATCAGAAGGTAACTGGACTGGAAGCAGAGCAGCCGGGACATGAACCAGCACTCATATGGGATGCCGACATAGCAGATGGCAGCTTGATCTGCCATGCCACAACACCGGCCCCCAGTAATCTCTATTTTAAAAAAGCACTAATGTAGGGACAGGTGTGTGGCCTAGCAGTTAAGCCGTGGTTAAGATGGCCATGTCCCATATCACAGTGTCTGGGTATAATTACAGCTGGGGTTCCTGCTTCTGGCTTCCTATTAATGGGGACCCTGTGAGACAGCAATGATGGCTTAGGTAACTGGGTCCCTGCCACCATGTGGGAGACTTGGCTTCAGTTCCTAGTTCCCAATTTTGATTTGGCCAAGCTCCAGCCATTATAAGCATTAAGATAGTCAAACAGCCAACTGCAGCTTGCTTTCTCTGTCTCTCAAATAGATTCATTTTTAAAAAATTAAAAGCACTAATGTAAATCATTTGCATGATTACTTGATTATTCCTTGTTACTCCTTTCTTGCTTAGAAAATAGTTTTATGCAGGTGATACAGTGTAAGAATGGCAGGGGAAAAGCTATTTGCAACTTACCCAAGCTGTGATTAACAGGGGAAAGAGTAGTAGGAGACAGTTCTGCTGGAGAGCCTAAAACAAAAAGATTCAATTTTTTAATGCTCAAGTATTTCTAGAAATTCTATATTACTTAATACAATTGGTTATACTGGTGGTAATTATCACCGATAATATACAACTTAAATGCCAAGAATTCAAAACATACTGCTGCTTTAATTTGCTCCTATACATAAAAGGTATAAAAGATTATAAACAGTTCTGGCTTCTAGCCACCCAGCTCTTTTCCAAAGCCATCTAACGTTGGAAGTGCTTATGTATGCTCCAGAAACACCGTAAGCACGCTTACTTGTAATGTGCCTCTATCAGAGATTGCTCATGTTGCTATGCTTCCTATTCACCATCTACACCTATCAGCCAGCTGTGTGGCATCGTACTATGAACCCATATTGATGGACAGTCAGGTTATTTCAATCTACTGCTTCAAAACCCAAGATGGGAACAATTCATCTTGCACATTTTGCATACTTCCAATCACATTGAAGGACAGCCTTATCAGGGAAACTGTGAGATCAGATTTGTGCACTTTGTAATTCTGATAGATATCTGGCAGAGTTACCACTCAGTAACAACACAAATGGAGAGGGATGCCCTTGGTAAGAGGTGTTGTGTCTTAATTTGCATTTCTCATAAAAATGACATTTTGTTTCCTTCTGTGACGAGTCTGTTCTGCTCATTTCTGTATTGTGCTGTTGATCACACTGTCCTTACTGACTTGTAAAGGCTCTTTGAGGATTAAGGATATTTGTCCTTTCACGGGTGGATGCTTGGATCTGGTCATCAGTTTTGCAACTCAATTCATTAAAAACAAATGTTACAGGACTTAATTTGTGAATCATTTTGGGGTTTGTCACAAGTTGATAAAAGTGGTGGTGATGGTTCCTTCTGGCTGAAAGACAACATTTCAAGTATTTTCTCAGTAAGCATGATACTGGCCTTAAGACTAAGAAGAGAAAAACATTACTTAAGATTTTTGTTCATGGCCAGTATCAAGCGACACTAGTCTGCAGATTTACACAAGTACTGTGTGTAAGACCCTGTGAACAAGGTCCTAACAATCTGGAAGCTTAATGTCTTTATGCTCTGGAACGGTTTAAAGAGTACCAGCATAATCAGTCAATAATTTCCTAGCATTTACTCCAAGACATTCTGTTTCTTCTATCCAAGTGATTTGTTGAGAATTTTATTTTCCTATAAAATTGATCTCTCCTTATATAGGTTAAATCTAACCAAGAAAATAAGGTGAGGTGAGAGAGAGGGAGAAATACACAAACTAGGAAGATGAACAAACACACACAACGGAAAAAGAGGAAAAAACAAACACCGATAGACTACTTGGCTCAATTCTATGCAACTATATTTAAAAGACAGTTTTCACAAAATATTAAATAATCATAATTACCAACATGAGATACATTTTGTTTCTGGTCCTCATTCGCTACACATTTAGGGGAAGTTATCTAAAAGAGGATGACCCACAGCTCCAAAGCTTTAAAGGTACCCCTGGGCACAGGTGCAGAGTAAGACATGAGCCTAAGCTGCACTCCCTTTCTCACCATACACCACGATAACCAGGGCGGAAAATAGCAGGCGAAAGGTGAAACAGCAGCTCCTGGATAAGCAGGTGAATGCGAGAGAGAGAACAGATGAGGATTATTTTTTTAGAAGACAGAAGTCTTCCATAACACAATTAAGTTATGTTCCTTTTTTGTCCCTCACTCTGAAAAATCTGTTGGCAAGTCACAACAGGTACAAGAAAGGTCAAAATATATTTAGAACAATGAAGGAAAATTCATGCTGTTTCCTGAAGCAGATGTAAGTAAACAAAGTCACTAGCAGAAATGGAAGAAACTGTCCAATTACTCATATCTATTAAAGACTTACTTCTCCATTCAATACTTATCAAAAGGGACCAGCAGAATCACTTGGACTAACAGGAGTCCAGTCAAATGTGACAAAAATTAATTTACAGATTACAGAAAGGCAGGCTCATTATAAAATTAAGTTTGTTAGTTAATATGAACTTTGAGGCAAATGTAACTATTCAAGTCTGGCCCACTAGAAGCACTCAGTTGTTAGACGTGATAATTGTCCTGTTTCAGCTACTTTCAATCAACAGTGTCTGCTACTGCAGCTAAAACAGCTACAGAAATCTTTGTAAATATATTCTTGCATACAGGTTCATATATATTTATAGGACATATTTTTCATAAAGGAAGTGTTCAATAAAAAGGAAATTTTACTCAGTACCAGAGAGTCCTCTCAAAATGTTCAGTCTCACCAAGTTTATGAGCTGGTGTTTCTTCACATGTCACTACCTGCTGACATCAGCCAATCTGATGGGTTTAAAGGGAGCAATGCTTTTTTTGTTGTTGTATGTAGTACACTCATGTTCTTGCTTCCATTTTTCTATTAACTACTGTATTTTTTTTTCCTTTTCTGTCTACAAAATTTTAAATTTAGAAGTCAGTTCTTCTGACTTCTCAGTCATTTGCAAATATTTCCACCAGTTTTTGGAACTGTTCTAAAAACTTTTTTAAACAAATAGATGTTAAAGTGGTTTTAGGTTCAAAGAAAAATTGAATGTAAACTCAAAAGAGCTTTCATCTACCCTTCCCTTCCCCCTACCCTATCCACAGGAACACCCTCATATCACAATGTACATTTGCTGCAATCAATAATCCAGCATCGACATACCATTATCACCCAAAAAGCCCACAGCTTACATCAGGGCTCATTATTGGTGTTGTGTGTTTTACTAGTTTTGACAAACATATGACAACATGTATCTACCACCTACAACACATACAGGAACTGCCCTAAAAATGCCTTGTCCTCAACCTAGTAATCCCTCCCATTTCTATAACCCCTAACAATCATTGGTCATCTTACTGTCTCCACAGCTGTTTCTTGCAGAATGTCCTAGAGTCGGAATCAGACAGCTTATGTAATCTTTTCAGAATTGCTTCTTCCATTTTCATGCCTGTTCATGGCTTGATAATTCATGCACTCAATAATTCATGCACTCAATATTCCACCATCTGAATGTACCACAGTTTGTCCATTCACCTATGATACATATCTTGCTGGATTCAAGTTTGAGCAATTATGTATAAAGATGCCAAAAACATTTATGTGTTGGTTTTTGTGTAGATAAAAGTTTTGATTCATCTGGGTAAATACAAGGGGCAAAACAGCTAGATCATAAACTAAGAATATGGCTAACTTTTGTTAAGAAACCATCAAACTCTTCCAAGTGGTTGTCCCATTTCACAATCCTACCAGTAATGAATCAGAACTACTGCTCCCCATCCTTATCAGCATCTGGGGTTCTCAGTGATTTGGATTTTGCCATTCTAACAGGTGTATAGAAGCATCTCATTGCAGTTTTAATTTGCTTTGACTTCTTTTTATCTGTTGTATATGTACAATCATTTTTTGCTTGATGGTACAGTGAGGCGTATATAAAATATGTTTTCATTAAAAAAAAACTTTATTCAAAGACTACTCTGTTCCACATACTGCTTCTGATGTCATGATTTGCATCTTTTTATGTTGTATGTCCTAGTTATAGTTATGTTTCACCTTTCAACCTTCATACTACAGATATGTGAGTTACATACCTATGTTATTCTAAATTTGACTATATATCCACCTTTATCAGTGAATTTTATCCTTTGTGGGTTTTCAGTTTAGTAATTAGCATTGTTTTGTTTCTGTTTGAACAACTCCTTTGAAATCTGAAGGCAGGTATTACGGAGATAAACTCCCTTAGATTTTTGTCGGTCTAGGAAAGTTTTTCTCTTGCATTTCTGAAGGAGAGTTTTGCTGGATAGAGTATTTTTGGTAGGCAGGGTTTTCCTTTCAGCATTTTGAATGTATCAAACCACTCCCTCCCAGCCCAGAAGGTCTCTGCTGAGAAATCCACTGATTGTCTAAGGTAGATTCCCTTGCACATGACATGCTCATTTTCTCATGCTGTTTTTATTCACAAGAGCAAAGAGAATCTAAATGTGGACAAATGAACGGATAAAGGAACTACAGTATATATGCATAATAGAACATCATTCAGTCTTAAAAATACAGATGCTACTATTGTATAACAACATGGAGGAAACTGGAAGATATTACACTAAATAAAGCAAGACAAAATATTGCATGATACCATTTATGTGAATGCAATCAATGTACAAAATTCAAATACATAGAAAAAATAAAACAATGAATACAAAGGAGAAAGGAAATTTAGAGATGTATCTTAAAGGGCATAAAGTTGCAGATACACAGAAAGAGTAAGTCTAGAGATCTAACATACAACAATTGTAAAGCATAGAGGAAGCTCAAACATACATACAAAAACACACACAACTATGAAAGGATGACTATGTTAACTTGCTTGACTTAGCAATATCTCAAAAACACCCATTCTTCCCAACTCTCTATCTTTGGAAACTAGCCAGAGGTAGTCTAGTGCAGCAATTAATAAAAAACTCTAGATTCTGACAGCCTAGGTATGAATTTGTCACTTTCTGTGATATTCATTACAATGTTAGGTTTCTAACTTTTGATAAATTATGCACCTTTTTATATTAAGTCATTTTGCTAGCTGTAATTATATGTAATGTTTAAATTTTGCTATTTTACTGTGCTAAACTTTTAGAATTCACGTGTATCATAATTTTACCTGTAAAATAATAGTTTAAATGTTATTTGACTCAGAATAATGGTAGAGATATAAAAAGATAAAAAAGAAATGTTATGTATTGTATGTCAAATCCAGCTACATATACAATGTGTAACTACTTTCTCAAGCTTATTAAGTTCTATATATTTCCAAATTTTTTATGGACATATTTCTGTTCAAATTATTTCTCATTTGTTTTTGGTAAAAACTTCTGCAGAAGGCCGGCACCGCGGCTCAATAGGCTAATCCTCCGCCTTGCGGCGCCGGCACACCGGGTTCTAGTCCCAGTTGGGGCACCAATCCTGTCCCGGTTGCCCCTCTTCCAGGCCAGCTCTCTGCTATGGCCCGGGAATGCAGTGGAGGTGGCCCAAGTCCTTGGGCCCTGCACCCGCATGGGAGACCAGGAGAAGCACCTGGCTCCTGCCTTCGGATCAGCGTGGTGCACCGGCCATTGGAGGGTGAACCAATGGCAAAGGAAGACCTTTCTCTCTGTCTCTCTCTCACTGTCCACCCTGCCTGTCAAAAAAAACCTTCTGCAGAGTTCTCCTTGAATATAGAAGACCAGGCGAAATCTTTACTTTAGACATAATGAGGAAATGCTGAATAAATGAAAAACATCCAATTTTCTTTTGTATCTTTTTAAACTTTTTTTTGTTTAAGATTTTATTTATTTATTTGAGAGAGTTACAGAGGGAGAGATAAAGAGAAAGGTCTTCCTACCGTTGGTTCACTCCCCAAATGGCCGCAAAAGCTGGAGCTGCGCTGATCCAAAGCCAGGAGCCAGGAGCTTCTTCCCGGTCTCCCATGCGGATGCAGGGGCCCACGGACTTGGGTCATCTTCTATTGCTTTTCCAGGCCACAGCAGAGAGCTGGATTGGAAGAGGAGCAGCCGGGACTAGAATAGGCACCCATGTGGGATGCCAGCGCCAAAGGCAGAGGATTAACCTACTGCGCCACAGTGCCAGTCCCCTTTCTTTTCTTAAAGACTTATTTATTTGAAAGGCAGAGTTGACAGAGAGAGAGACAGAGAGAGAGAGAGATTTTCCATTTGCTACTTCGCTCCCCAAGTGGCCACAGCAGCCAGGGCCGGGCCAAACTGAAGCCAGGAGCCTCTTCCAGATCTCCCAATGTGGCTGCAGGGGCCCTGGTACTTGGGCCATCATCCACTGCTTTCCCAGACACATTGGCAGGGAGCAGGATCAGAAGTAGAGCAGCTGGGACATGAATGATTGCTCACGTGGGATGCATCAAGAGATAAAACAGCCAATAAACCAGATCTGTTAAGCAGACACTGGAACTGCCAGATAAAACTTTAAAATGCCAACTGTAATACTAAAAAACTGGCCATGTGACATGAATTCATATAACTGGATTAACAAGAGACCCAAAGTCAGACCCACAAATACTTATCACTTGATTTTCAACAAAGGAGCCAAGGCAAATCAAAGGAGAAAGGAAAGTCACTTCAACAAACCGTGCTAAAACAACTGGAACAAACAAATTCTGAAGGGAAGTCACAGAGAGCAGAGCCGCTAAATCCAAAACATTACTTTTTACCCTTTAACAAATGTTCTTGAAAAACCATAGTCTAAGGCAAACATACAGTAGTGCACACTTGATTAGCCTAAAAGGCAAGAAAACAAGAATAGAGAAATAAAAATTAAAAAAAAAAAATAGCAAAATGGTAACCTAAACTCAGTATCAATGATCATTTTTAAATGGAATAAAATTTCTCATTAAAAGACTGTTAGGCTAAGCAAGACACAAAAGACTGTTAAGCTAAGTCACAAGAAACATACCTACAGATGTGGACACATAGAAAGCAAAAGGATGGAAAACACACTATGTAATTACTGAGATAAGAAAGAAGACATGGGGGCCAGCATCCGGGCACAGCAGGTAAATCTGCTGCCTGGAAACCCGGCCTCCCATATGGATGCTGGTTCGAGTCCTAGCTGCTCCACTTCTAACCAGCTCTCTGCTAATGGCCTGGAAAAACCAAGTGCTTGGGCCCCTGCCACCCATGTGGGAGACCCAGATGAAATCTCCTGTGTCAGCACCTACCATCACAGCCACTTGAGGAGTAAACCAGTGGATGGATGACCTCTGGCTCTCCTTTTCTAACTCTTTCAAGTAACTACATAAATTTTTAAAATTTAAAATTAAGATATGTTAATGAGACATTTTATAATCAGAGTCAATGCATCAGGAAGAAGTAATAATTATAAATGTGCATTACTTAATTATAGAGACCAAGAACATACAAAGTCAAAACTAAGAGAATTATAGACAGAAACAAATAAATCCAAAATCAGAGTTGGAGATTTTGAGACTGCTCTGCATGGTGACAAACAAGTAGACTGAAAATCATAAAGTATTAAGAATATTGAAGCAATCACGGTGTTGACATCACTGACATTTATAGAACATTAAACTGCATCATATACTCTTTTCAGATCTACATGGAACCCTCAGAGCACGCTCATGTACAGCATAAAACAATGTTTCTGTAATTTCAAAGGATTGATGTTGTACATTGTATATTCTAGACCACAACAGAATTAAATCAGAAGCAATGAAGAATCTAGAAAAAAAATGCACCCTTGTTTAAAAAAAAAAACTTTCAAGTAACTCATGGAACAAAACATTTGAGAAAAATTAGAAAATAACTGATAAATAAAAATAATGCACAAAAATCTGTAGCATGGAGCTAAAATTAAGCTTAAAGGGAAATTTATATTTCTAAAGGTTTACATTAGAAAGTACTTGATTCTTTCAGTCTCCCTTCCTCCTTCTGCAACTCTGCCTTTCAACTAAATACATTAACCTCTAAAAGAGAGGGGCCAGTAATCCCCTATTGGTGTGCTGGTTCCAGTCCTGGTTGCTCTGCTCTCCATGCCGCTCCCTGCTGACACATCTGGGAAAGCAGCAGATGATGGGCCAATTACTTGGACCTCAGACGTCATACAGGAGACCCCAGATGGAGTTCTAGGCTCCTGGCTTCAGGCTGGCCCAATCCCTGCTTTGGAGGCCATTTGGGGAGTGATCCAGAGAACGGAGTATCTCTTTGTCTCTATCCCTTTGTCACTCCAACTTCAAATACTTTTTTTTTTTTTTAAATAAAGAATCGAATGATCTACTGTATTGACAAAAGGAAAGCAGACTAACTGCAAAGTAGCTGTAAGAAAATAATGAAGAACAGAAATAAAATAGAAAAGAGACAAAAAATGAAAAAGACAAAATTGGTCTCTTGAAATTACTGATAACTGCCTTACAAGATTTATCAAGAATGAAAGAAATGACAAATTATCAATATTATAAACCTGAAAATAGGACTTTATTAAAAATCTTACATACTTTAAGGGAATAACAAGTTTTAGAAATAATTTTATAGCAGTAAATTCTACAATTTAGATGAAATGAATAAATGTGTTACAAAACACAAGTTACCAAGCATAAACTGAAAATGGGGGATCCACTGTGGCACAGCAGGTCAGGGCACAGCGTCCAATGCAAGTATTCCATAAGAGTGCTGGTTCAAGTCCTAGCTACTTACTTCCAATCCAGCTCCCTGCTAACACACCTAGGAAAGCAGCAGCAGATTACCCCAATGCCTAGGCCCTTGCCACCCACGCAGAAGACCCAGATGGAATTCCAAGCTCCTGGATTCAGCCTGGCCCAGCCCTGGCTAGCAAAGCCATCTGGGAGTGAAGCAAAAGATGGAAGATCGCTCTGTAATTCTGCCTTTCAAATAAATAAATCTTAAAAAAGAAAACAAACTGAAAATCTAAATCCTCAACTAAAATAAACCCTTCCCTACAAGAGATGGTTTCTCTGGTATAATCTATAAATAAAAATACCAACCTGACATACAGTCCTTCTGAAAACAGGAGTAGAGAATCCTTAACAATATATTTATGATATTTAAGGGCTAATTCATCATTATTAAATAGATCAAGGTTGGTGTTATTACAAAATCACTTACTGGAGTTTACCACATAAAGATTAAAGGATTAAAACTACAAGGGTATTTCAAAATGCTCATGGAAAATGGAATTAAAAGGTTAAGCTTATTTTAGTACAAAACATTTTTTGAAACCCTGCATTCAAGGAAATGAACCACCTAACAGATGTAGAAAAAGCACTGGACAAAATTCAACAATCATTCATTAAAAAAACTCAGAACATCAGGATCAGAAAAGAACTTTCTCAACCAGATAAAGAAAATCTACAAAGTATCTACAATTATCATCTTACTTAATGGGGAAATATAGAGTTCCTCTATAATCAAATGCAAAAATATCCATTCTTATGACTTCTATTCAATTGTGTACTGTGATCTTAGCTAAGACAGGAAAAGAAAAGGGATATATTTAACAGATGACATAGTTGTGGATGAGAAAAATCTCAAGAACCTACAGAATACTAGAACAAATAGTGAATTCAGTAAGGATACAGGAAAAAAGCTCAATATACAAAAATTTTCCTAAATCTTAGGAAATAACTAAAAAATAAAATTTAAAAATGGCAGCATTTGCAATAACATTAAAAAGTTGAAAGTGCTGTGGAATGTATCTAATGAAACAGACACTGTACCTTGCCACCAAAACCATGAAAACATGGCAGAGCACCGGTGCTAACAGTAAGCTCACTATCCTGACACCTGCAAACCTGACCCCATATTTTTTACAACCTTATTTTCCTATTTTATAGAGAAGATCCTGAACATGAAGGTGAACTACATCTGTCTGGATTTGTTTGTTGTTTTCCTTCAAATCTTTGTGCAATGAATTTCCTTTTTCTTAATGGTTAATATTTTCTTCAAATATATTTATATCATACTTAACTGAGTTAGGAACATTTTCAATTGCATTACAAATAGTAACCCTGTTGATACCCTATGAGTTAGATACTATCATTATCAATATTTTACAAATGAGGAAGCAGAGTACCTCAGTCACCCAGCTAGTATGTGGAAGAGGAACAATGCAAACTCAGTAATCCAACTCAGAGTCTGACCATGGCTAGAAAAGCAGTCTTCCAAGTGGAGTATCTGAACCCTAGCCTAGGAGTAATTTTCTATTAATTTTTAATTTTTTCTATGCTTTAATCTGTACACTAAATACCTGCATACAATTTATAAATAACTATGTATTTGCTATTAATAATATTCTCTCAAAACCTCCTTACTAACTGTATTAGCTTTCCAGAGCTGCTGTTACCAAGTGCCACATACTGGCTGGCTTAAATCAACAGAAATATATTCTCTCCCAAGTCTGGAGGACAGAATCCCAAATCTATCAGCTGAGCCATGTTCTCTCCAAAGCTGGCAATGTCTATTGCATGCCTTTCTATTCAGTTTCTAGTTTCTCCAACAATCTTTAAAGTCGCTTGGCTGGTAGCTGGGAACGCCAGTGGCTGCCACATATGCACATGGTGTCCTTCCCTGCATGCATCTTCTCTTCTCCTAAGGATAGACCCTCCAATCATACAGGACTAGGGGCACATAGTCCTCCAATACGAGTTCATTTTAACTACATTTGCAAAGATCCAACTTAGAATAAAGTCACATTCTGAGGTACCTGAAGTGTCTAGGACTTCAATATATCTGTTGGGATACCAAATTCAACCTATTGATACATGCAGATTAAAAAATCTTTTAAGGGGCTGGAATTGTGGTACAGAGGGTTAAACTGTCACTTTGAATGCCAGCATTCCACATTAGAGTGTCAGTTTGAATCTCAGCTGCTCTGCTTCTGATCCAGCTTCCTCTTAATGCACCTGGGAAGGCAACAGCAGATGGCCCTAGTGTCTGTCTGGGTCCCCAGGACCCACACGGCAGACATGGATGGAGTTCCTGGTTTCTGATTTTGGCCTGGCCCACACCTGGCTGTTGTGGCCATTTCGGGATCAAATGAGCAGATGAAAAATTTCTGTGTCTCTGCCCTTCTGTCACTCTGCCTATCAAATAAAGAAATAAATCTTAAAACAAAAGCAAAATCCCAAAACCCTGTAAGCCTACATCTTTATATAAAAAGCCTTCAAAAGGTTCATGAAAAATATATATCATGAAAAAACTATGCTTGATTTCCAAAACGCTTCTCACCCAAAAAACTTATCTTTTAATTCCATTTTTCTAAAAATTACCTTCATATAGCCTGGACCAAATACAGTATGTTTAGAAGATAAAGGACTAAACCACAGGGTATGGAATCCACATCTGAGGATCCATCCTACAGATGCTATTTCTTGATACAACTGTTTGGACAAGTATGTTCGTGAAATCATCATGACTTGAAAAGGGACTGATTACAAAATGCACCAGTTAAGCCAACTTTCAAATTTCATGTGCTGTTCAGCCTGAGCACTAACATCCACAAGGCTTTAAAGATTAAGGACGTATCAGAGAGATCTCAAAAACTAAAAAAAAAAAAAAAAAAAAAAAAAGCCCACAAACAAACAAACAAAAAAACCAAAAAACAAAACAAAACAAAAAACCACAGTAACAAGCAGTGGTTCATGTCATGTAAGTCCTTACACCAATTTGTCTACTGAGTTTTTTTTTTTTTTTTAATATCAATTCATTCTGTCCCAGTAAGATGTCCTTCCCCACGGCAGGTATAAAGCACAGTTAGAGACGAGGCCACATTTGCTCTGGATTGGAGCGCTGCATCAGTCAGAACTGGTTCCTGCACAGCACTGAGAGAGAAATGAATGGCAGGGAAGAATCCGGTAACAAACCAACTTCTAGCATCTCATGAACCAGAATTCAGTTACCACAGGAAGTACTTTAAAATGTGTCATTCTAAAAGTCACTGATATCACTCTTTTGAAACAGAACTAGAACTAACCATCACTGAATGGGTGTTTGTACACTGACTGGAACTGCTGTGGTCTTTTGTGTCTGGCTTCTTTCATTTACAGTAATGCTTTCCAGTTCCAAGGTTCGCCCATGTTGTAGTACTTCATTATCCTTTATGTGGCTGAATAAAGTCTGCTGTAGGGCTGTATCTCATTTTATTCATTCATTCATCATTTTATGGATATGTTGCTTTGTTTCCATTTTGGCAATATTATGAATAATGCTTGCATAGGCATTTGTGTACATGTTTTTTATGGACCCAGCTTTAATTCTCTTGGGTGTATGTACCTAGGAGTGAGGCTGTTAGGCCAACTCAATACTTTTCCAAAGCAACTGAATCATTTTACATCCTACTGACAACGTATGAGGACTCAAGTTTTTCTATATTTTCAATAAAACTCAGTGCTGTTTTTCTTTTTTGATTATAGACATCTAGTAGACGAGAAGTAGTATCTCACTGTAATTTATTGTATTCAGCATCTTTTCATGCCATTCACTTTCAAAAGCCACAGCAACAGCTGTCCAACACAATAAAAAAAAGAACATTTTTGCTGATTCAAGAACAGAGTTCTTTAACATCCAGGAATGTCAGAAAGACATATTTGGAAAGTCAAACAATTTGCATTCAGGCTATGTAACATATTATTTCCCATAATCATGAAATTATCTATGTTTCTTAATTATCTGCTTCTCCTAACAGCTCTTGTAAGTATAATCAGGTACAGGAGTTTCTTTAACCTGGAATCTAAAAAAGGAAAAAATTTAAACAAAAGAATTATTGTGGAAAACTTCCTCCTCCTAATGGTAGTCTATTTGAAATAATTTAAATGATTCTAACTCCTCAATGGGTTAGTGTAAAATGTACAGAATGGATGACCATATACTTTGTCAGACTGTGATATTAAAATATGCAATTCTTAAGACAGATGGCAGAATGACAGAGTCGAAATTGGCACAGCTGTGTAAGCCGCCACCTGCAGCACCAGCATCCCATATGGATACAGATTCCAGTCCTGACTGCCCCACTTTCAATCCAGCTCCCTGCTAATGAGCCTGAGAAAGCAGTAGAAGATGGCCCAAGAGCTTGGGGCCCCTGCACCCACATGGCAGGCCTGGAGAAACCTCCTGGCTTTGGCTTGGCCCAGCCCCAGCTGCTGCAGCTATTTGGGAAGTGAACCAGTAGGTAAAAGATCTTTCTGTGTCTCTCCCCTTACCTCTTTGTACCTCTGCCTTTCAAATAAATAAAACAAAAACTTTAAAAAGCTTTGTTGTATGTGGCATTTATTGTATGATCAAAGTTTTTTTCCATCAGTTTGGAGCGGATACATAAATATTAAAATTTAATCATTTTAGGTTAGGTACAAGGTTTGATGAGTGAACAATTTGCTAGAATTCATAACTCACTATTAAATTAAAGGAGCACTGAAAAGCTGAACACCATCCCCCTACTAAATTTTTCTAAAAATCTGTATTGGGCTAATTCTGGTCATTCATCACAAAGAGAGTTATTCATAAAGTAACTAAAACTTGATAAACAGAAGCACGCCTAAGAATACTTAAAAATAAGTAAAGCATGTGAGTGTTTTCAGAATTCGGACAATTATTTTGCAGAGTAGCATATGTTAATTTTTCAATGACAGCATCACCCTCTTTGATAGTTCAGATATGGTTACATAAAGACAGAAGATTCTACTTTTTTTCTTTTGTACATTTCTCAACTTCTCTAAATTTAAGAGAAATATCTTCAGAGTTTCAGAAAATGCAAGAAATGCATAGCCATCCTTGGTATCCACAGGGGATTGGTTCTAGGACTCTTTGAAGACACCAAAATCTGCAATGCTCAACTCCCTTACACAGAATTTATATAAAATTTCTGCAGTATTTGCATATACTTTATGTACATCCTTCTATAAATTTAAAATCACCTATATATTACCTATAATATGTAGCACCATGTAAATGCTGTGTAAACAGTTGTTACACTGTACATCACTGTCAGGAAATGATAATGAGTAAAGTCTACACGTTTAATCTCATCTGCAGCTGGCTGGCTCTGAGATACGTAACTGTGGATACAGAGGGCTGGCTGTGCATCTAATTACCAAGGACTTCTGAAAGACATTTTTTTACCTGTGTCCATACTTTGGTTCAACTGTTGATCACTTGTTTCTCCATCTTCACTGATATAACCAGGAGGTGGTGTTTCTACAAAAGTTTAGATGAGGTCAGGTATGGCTGCAATGTGCTCTCACTACTTTTTTTCCCCAAGCATCAAAGATAACCCGTGAATCACTCCAAATAACAAATAAGAATGTTGTATGGCATTATTATAAAAAGCAATGTTGTATACTGAGGGCTTATGGATTCAGGCTCTGATCTAAATCCCATAGGTTAAGTCCTTAAACATACTTAAGACATTATTTACAGAGCTGGCTCATACCCGTCTCTCTCTCTCTCTCTCTCTCTCTATATATATATATATATATATATACACACACACACACACACACATATATATGTGTGTAGATATACAGATATACACCCATATCTATATTTGGCAAGATCCAAAAATGTAACTTCAAAGATGTGTCAATTCTGAATCAGTAGGCTTCAAAGGCAAGAGAGTACCTATAATGTTGTTTGCTTTTTTTTTTTTTTAACTAATATAACAGATGGATATAGAGAAGATTAAAGGAGAAAGACACTTGCGTCTCTGGATTGCAAAAGTAGCACCGGCTTATGTTGTATATTAAGTTCTACAAGGCGGGACCGGCACCATGGCTCACTTGGTTAATCCTCCGCCTGCGGCACCAGCATCCCATATGGGCCTGGGGTTCTAGTCCCAGTTGCTCCTCTTCCAGTCCAGCTCTCTGCTGTGGCCCGGGAGGGCAGGGGAAGATGGCCCAAGTGCTTGGGCCCCTGCACCTGCATGGGAGACCAGGAAGAAACACCTGGCTCCTGGCTTTGGATTGGCACAGCGCTGGCTGTGGGGGCCATTTGGGGGGTGAACCAACAGAAGGAAGACCTTTCTCTCTCTAATTCTGTCAAAAAAAAAAAAAGTTCTACAAGGCAATATATGGTAAATGGTTCAGGACTGGTCCGATTTGGTTAATTCTAACCAAAAACTGCATTTCTCCAGGAATTTCTGACTAGTAAATTCTAAGAGGCTGAAGCAGAAAAATTCAACTCAAATAGACCGCTGCAAAAAACAGGGGTAAAGCCTCTGAAAATAAAGATTAAAATCCTAATGTGTCATTTCCAACATATTTCTGACACTCAAGGAGGCATCATGAATAGCTGAGTACATTTACACAATTTGCTATTTCCATAAGGAAAAATAAGTTCAAGACTTTCAAGGGTTTCATATTTTACATTGCTAAATTCTTTTTTTTTTTTTTTTTTTGGACAGGCAGAGTGGACAGTGAGAGAGAGAGAGACAGAAAGAAAGGTCTTCCTTTCCGTTGGTTCACCCCATAATGGCCGCTGCGGCTGGCGCAGTGCGCTGATTCGAAGCCAGGAGCCAGGTGCTTATGGTCTCCCATGCGGGTGCAGGGCCCAGTGACTTGGGCCATCCTCCACTGCACTCCCGGGCCACAGCAGAGAGCTGGACTGGAAGAGGAGCAACCGGGACAGAGTCCAGAGCAACTGGGACAGAATCCAGCGCCCTGACCGGGAATAGAACCCAGGGTGCCGGCGTCACAGGCAGAGGATTAGGCTACTGAGCTGCGGCGCCGGCCACATTGCTAAATTGTTTTAATCAATAAAAGATAATGGAGACATATTCCTAAAAAGAATTTTGTAATAATCTAAAGGGGAGAGGGAAAATGTGGGTTAAGAGTCTCCTTCATTAACCCTTTACAGTGTCACTTCTATATGTTTATCATAAATTTTTAATTTTAAGTATCAAATGTTTTTCATTTAACTGTCAGTACGTCCAAATTTTTAATACTAAAAAATTTAAGAGTAAAATATTTGGATATACTCAAACAATAAAGAATGTAAAAGTAAGAATACATATCATTAAGTACTACTTTAATGGCTAAAGCTAATAAAATTAAACATACCTAAGCTTTGCCAATTTAACCACCAATGTCTCAAAAGGTCTAAATAGGAAGAGATGCTGAACTTTAAAATAGCTTATCCACTGTATTTCTCTACTTATTTTCATTATTATTTATCTGTAAGATAATAAATAATGAAGCTTTTAGCATATTAGAGAAAATGCTAAAATTTCTTTTGAGGTAGACTAAAACAGTGTATCTTTTGGTTTCTTTCACTTAGAGCTGTGTAAAGCACTACTATCAAGAAAGGCAAACAGGTATAAATTACTTCTAACTTTCCAAAATCCATTAATTAAATAATTAAAGAAATCATGGAAGGAAAATGAGCTGAAACATCTTTACAAGTGGAAGTCACTGAGCATTTTTATTAACATCCTTCCAAATAATCACTGGCATGTATCTAACAAGAAGGCATGCTAACCACCTAAGTTGTCTAGGATTTTTGAATAACAATAACTTCTACAGCAAAGTCTTAAAAATGCCTTCACCTGCAGCCCCCATCCCACAACTCCATTTATAAAAGACCAGACTTCAATTCTCTTATGAATACAACAGTAATCAAAGAAATGTACAGTGAGAAATCACTTCCTATCTGTAAAACCAGCTATTTAAAAATAAAATAAAATAGGCCGGCGCCACAGCTCAATAGGCTAATCCTCCGCCTGCGGCGCCAGCACACCGGGTTCTAGTCCCGGTCGGGGCACCGGATTCTGTCCCGGTTACTCCTCTTCCAGTCCAGCTCTCTGCTGTGGCCCGCCCGGGAGTGCAGTAGAGGATGGCCCAAGTCCTTGGGCCCTACACCCGCATGGGAGACCAGGAGAAGCACCTGGCTCCTGGCTTTGGATCAGCGCGGTGCGCTGGCCGCAGCAGCCATTGTGGGGTGAAGCAACGGAAAAGGAAGACCTTTCTCTCTGTCTCTCTCTCTCACTGTCCACTCTGCCTGTCAAAAATAAATAAATAAATAAAATAAAACTCTTTTCCTTATTTTAAAAATTTTTCTAATGAACAAGCATGGTTTTCAGGATGGGACACACTGAGGAATTATTTGTGTGTGTACTTGAAGCTCTAAGTTCTCTATAAATTTTCAGCTGTATAAAAATAGGAGTGGAGCAGAGGAATCTTAGAAAAGAAGGAAAACACTAAAAATCCAGCACATAGCTTCATCCTCATCCTAGTCCGTCCTAACTGCTGCAGTGCGAGAGAAAAAAAACAAAAGAAAACATGTAGGAAAAGTAACGTTAGCCATTCTCCTAAACAGTATTAAAATCCGGAAGTCCAACACCACATGGTGGAATATTACTGGAGCGTATGACTTACACTGCAGTCTGAGGCCCATGGGTTTGAAACTCACTTTTCATAAGGAGTTACTGAGGCCCGGATGAAACCTAACTGAAACCCAGGTTTTCTGGTTTTCACTGTAAGTGTTGCTACATCTATAGAATCAAACGCCACATCTCAAACATTACCAACGTTACCTAAGATGATCGGTTGTTTTTAGTTATTACATTTCTATCAGGAATATTTTTCCTGTACCATTTATTTTGTTTACATTCTACATCTCTCTCAGCTTTACAAGCAAGAAAAGCTTACTAACAGCTTTTCTTTTCTGCTCCCCACAGTTCTCTGATTAAAGCCACTGCAAAGAAAATAAAATATAAAACTTTTCTCCAAATAAAACTTTAATATTTTACTAAACATTAATGTACATTAAGCCTTAATGAACTAGGCTTATATATTTCATAAAATAGACACCCCCCAAAAATCAATTTTTCTATTCAAAATCCCAACCCCCCCCTTTTATTAATAGTGAATTCACGATTTACTAATACTTGAACATTTATGGACAAAGTGTGTGTGTATCCAAGTTTCAGAAGAGTAAGAAGGCAACGATACCTGGGATGTAATTACTCTGTGGCTCAATTCCTGCAGGAAAGTTAGTGTTTTCTGGAATGGAGTGGGTATAGTCATCCAGAGGTGGAAGTTCAGTTAAGATCTCCGTGTGCCGGGGCACTAATACTGGAGGCAGAACTGAAAGAGTTAAAGAAATGTAAGTCAATGCAAAGAGTAAAAGGTGTGGGGGACTTTATCGAGTTTTCACCAGGAAAGAGGAAGGCGGGAGGAAGCTTAAGTTTTCAAAGTTAGCATCCATCTTTTTGGTATTATAGCAGCAGTCGAGAAACTGACAAGTCTGATTGAGACTTTAATGTATTAGCATGTAGCCCACCATCTAAATTTCCAACTTCAAATTTACCTCATGTTTTTGGGACCAGTGTGACGGGTAATATAATACCACAGAAGTTCATGAATCCCCACTGGAAAGGCGGAGGAAAGATCTGCCTTGACGTATGAAATCCCATTTAGGGAATTTCCTAAAAAGCTAGCTATATGTTTAACAAAGTTTCACGCACACAACTGTCTGAACAGTCTTGCCATGAGCATAACTGAACTGCTCCTGTATACATGGTGTCACTCAAACACTTCTGAAAACACATGGAGAACAGTTACTGCCGCGAGCCTCGGCCAGCTCCAGGGGACTGCTCATTGGGGCGACCGCTGGATATGACTCTGCCATGGGATCCCATCTCTCTCAGCAAACTGATGCACCACGTCATGTTTTTCCACGTAAGGCATCCTTAACTACTGCCAAATAATATGCTGGATTTAAGGCAATCTGTTAGGAATTCAGGCTAAAAATTCCCTGGGTCACAAGAGCACCTGAATATACTTAAATCCAGGCACTTAATTTGAAACCAGGGAAGAAAAATCTCTGCCATGGTCCTACCTGGTGTCTCAACTCTCTGGTAGTGGTAAGGGTTTACACATACTTCATCCTTTTTAAGATTGAAAGCATATTCGCAGTTTTCAATTGCCTTGAGTTCATGATGGCTGTGAAGGTCAGGCCAGCGCCACAACCGGCAATATATAACATGCGGCAGTCCTTTCCGATGGGACACCTGAAGACGACCGTCGAGAGACCTGTGGGGAAGCAAGGGGGAAAAAAGGCGGGAACTTTAAAAAAAGAAATGGATGTAGTCATATGGGCTAAATTAATACAATGAGAGCACAAAGAAAGAAATGACAGCCATTTAGTTAGTTTTAGTGACAATCAGGAGGAAAAATGTACTCTTTAATGGCTCTGATAAAAAAGTAAACAGCAGCACTAGCAGATGTTTCTTATAAATATGCTACATAAATGACTCAAATGCCAATGAAAAGCTAACCACTTGGGGAAAATTGATTTTTTAAAATGAATATCACATAGTTGTACTTGAAAAACTTTTTGTCAATTTCTATCTCTACTAAGTCAAACTTGGATTCAGAGATATTTCTAAGGGCATTCAATCTGCAGGTGACTGGACACTCAAAAAAAAGGACTGCTATGAAGAATGATAAATACCAACAATGATGTGATAACAACTCACTCGGACTAATGTAACTCATTACCCAGTTGTGGTTATTCTGATAACTTAGGCATATTTGCATAATTCAGATAAATGCAGATGGTGATGAGATGAAATGAACAAATATTAATATACTCAAAAAGAAAATGAGGCGACTTTAAAAAAGAAAATAAAATGAGTTAGCCTACTGTTAACTGTGACATAGGGGTTCAGTAAGTAGCTATATATTAGTATAAAGATGAGATTTAGATGATAACAGGAAATTTAGCAAAAACTGGTCATGTGTCTACTTAAAAATTGGGCCAACAACAGATCATAACCTAATCTCAAACTAAAATGAGAATATATTTATCAAAGTTCTTATTATTTAGGGAATAAAATAATTTAAAGAAGATTCAAAACTAGAATTGCATTGATCAAAACATCAGCTGAAACATTTAATATATTTTTAATAACGGCAAGCAGGTATTTTAAATGCTCTGCCTTGTTTTTACATTAAGGAAACATCCTAGGCAAAATTACACTAAGCAACCCAGTACAGGTCTTCCAAAACACCCCCCTCCCACAAGATCTCTAGGATTCCATAGAGGGCAGAATATTCACCTGGTTTGTTCAGAGAAGCTGTAAAGGCCTGTTGTATCCCACTGATCTATCGTATTTGGTGTACTCAGTCCCCAAATTTCAGAGCAAGTGCTGTGCATAAATTGAAAAACAAAAAATTGATGTGAACATGGAAGCATGGTTATTCAAAATACCATGATGTAAAACATGGAGAATGTACAGAACACTTCCTTCACCCAGAAAATATACACTGCTTCACTTTTCCACAGGCATTTAGTGCTGGTGACTATATTTTCTATATGAAGGAAGCCAATAAAATGAACATGTGACTCCAGATAAGTTATGGTTATGTTTTTAAAATGCTCTCTAGCTTAATGAAATCATGACTATGATGCCCTTCCCAATATCCTCTACTCAAAAGATCTGTTACCTATGCCATTAGCCTTATTGACAGTTCCTCACTTTATAATCCAGATTTTTGTTCATTGGTATCTTTAATACAAGAAAATTCTAATTGAAACAGACACACCTCCACAATGAGGATTTTCACACTGTTTGGCTGTGACACTTACACATTCAGTTTTACTAAAAATTATTATTGCTCTCTGAAAGGTAAAATTTTTGAAATCATTCTAATAAAATAGCATACCACCTTGAAATTTGTCTCCCACACTTCTTTCCAAAACATGGGCAACCTAGAAAATTCTCCCTGTTTTCCCTGCCACTTCTTTTTAGTCACTTATGATCCACAGGAGAAGGAAAGAGCTTACGAGGAAGACCTGGAATGGAATTCTTAACTGCCAACATCTCTCAGGCCCAAAGGTGTGCTTTTAAAATTAGTCCAAAAGTAATTTCTGAAACCCGATTCAATTTCTCACATATTCTAAGTCACCACAATTTCATGCATGGAGGATGGAATAGTTCAAAAACACCTTCTGATAACAAATCGAACTGGTTACCTTCCAAATGTGCACACCACTGTCGGGCTAACTGGTCTCTAGCTCAAAGCACAGTGGTGAAAGTGCCGAGTTCCTGTAGCCAGCAGCCCGGTCCCGGGGGCCCTGCTCAGGCTTCCGTGCTACACACAGGTCCTTCGCACAGCCACTGGGCTGCAAGAAAATCACAGGCCCTGCTTTGGAGCTACAGTAACTGAGCATTAAAAAGCAAAGTAAAAAAAGCATGTTCCTAATACCTCACGACACTTCAGAGATTCGTCTGCCTTTTTAGCAGTCTATAAAAGTCAGGAAAAACTCCAAAAACACATCTTCAATCTTTTCTTCTTCCCCCAAAAAATACTGATTAAAAATCCATGACATAAATGATTCCTTTATTTAAGAGACATTTGTCAAACACCTACCAGAAACACACAGCATGGTATAGTTTAAGGTACAACAGAATCACCTAAATTTTAGTCTTATGAATATATGTTAAGAGAGGGATAGTATACAGCTGATTATTCTTTCTTGGAAAATAATCCAGGGAAAACAATTGATGGAAGTGTAAATCGAGACATTACTCTACTCTTAAAATACTTGAAAGAACTCTTCCTCAAGTTACACAAAAACCAGAATCAAAAACCCAGCATGAAGAGCTTCAGTTCTTCTTTAAGTGAGCTTTCAAAGGCCTCAGTTCCGAGGCAGACAGACCCAGGCCCAATTCCACCCCAGCCACCTTCAGACTTCAAGTCTTTCATTCACTATAAATATCCCCTCACAAAATTGGAAGGATTATTTAAAAATAGTAAAGTTGCTTCTAGCTAGTCAAATCCTTGCTTACATATGAAAAATACTTTTAAAGGAACCCAAACATGAAGTATCTAGAATATAAAATGTCTCAAAACTAAACACACACTTGAAAATTAAAAAGGACTCTGATCAGAGAAAAAGATCCATGTCCACAGACAGAATGACAATACCAGAGATACCATCTCTACCAAATGTATACATTTTATGCAGTCTCAATAAAAAGGACAACATGTTTTTAAAGATTCAGACAAGACTATTCCACATATAACACAGCAAAATAATAAGACCAGCAAAGCCTGACAAAAAGAGACTGGCCCTACCAGATTCTGAAACACGTTATACATTCTCAGTAATCAGAACAGTATGCAGTCAGCTAAACAATGCACACACAAAACAGAACAGAGTTCTGCTTCCAGGAACCTCCTAGTGTCAAGGAAGGCTAACTTTCCTTCAGATAACGGAGACAACCCCCGAGCAAAGCAGAATCACTAATATCTGAAAACAGGCCCAAACCAGATTGAAACAGTTCAAGAGGGAACCGCGCTGAAGGGCTGCTGTGCATCCCAGGCGGGGTGCCCGGGTGCTCTCCGGTCTCAGGGAAAGTCCAGCTCTGGCAGAAAACTGCACTTCCGCTGACCTAGAGTAAGAGCACGGAGCTGGGGCTGCCGGAGAAGCTGCGAAGGAAGGAAGATGTCCTTGAAAGAAGGAAGCCGCAAAACAGAAAAAAATTAAAAACAAACAAACAAACAAAAAAAAAACCTCTGAATCCCATTCACTTTTGTTTGTTAATTAATTTATTTGAAAGTCAGTTACAGAGGGAGGAGAGACAGAGAGAGAACGACCCTCCATCCACTGGGTCACTCCCCAGATGGCAGCAACAGCCAGGGAAGGACCAGGCTGAAGCTGGAAGCCAGGAGCTTCTTCCTAGTCTTCCACATGGTCCACCCACCTCCTTGACTAAGGCCTAAACGACACATGCAGAGAGGCTGTTGAGGCCCTGCTAAACACCAGCACCTCGAAGTGGAAGAAACGGAGATTTCTGCCGTTGCCTGCAGAGGGAAGCGGTCTGGACTGAGGCCACCCAAAACTACCTGCTAGAACAAAGACCAACAGCATGGGGAGGAAAGCAAGAGATTCAGAAGCTCTACAATGCTTAATTCCGATTATTCAATATACAACCCAGACTTACTAACCATGTGAAGAAATGGGAAGATGTTACCCCTAGTCAAAACAAAACCAAGAAAATTAACAGTAACAGACCCCAACAGGAAACAGAGGACTACGATTTGAGAGTAACTATTATGAACATGTTCGAGGACTTAATGAACAGATGGAGAATTTTAGCTGAGTAACAGAAACTATAAAAACAAATCAAATTCTAGAACTAAATTTACAAAATCAGAAATTTATAAAACTTAATCTGATGGTTACAGAAGACAGATTTGAAGATGGGTTAGCAGAAATTACCTCATTGGAAGAACTGAAATTAAAAAGACTGAGTGACAAAATGAACAGTCACACAAACATGTGCAGTCCCAGCAAGAGAAGCAGAAGGCAGACCAGCAAAAAAATAAAAATTAAAAAAAAAAAATGGAAATAATGATGGCTGAAATATTTTCAACTAAACTTTCAGATCCAAGAAGTTCAGTTAACAACAATGAGTTTAACCACACTCCAAGTAGAGAAAATCCCATTTAGGCGCATCATTGTCAAACTAATAAAGACAAAAAGAAATCTGTTTAAGCACTGAGAAACACAAAACCTTCAGGCACGAACAACTCCTTCCAAACACCTCCACTAAGAGACCTGCCCAAACTTCAGCAGGGCTTCAGGCAGCACCCCAGAGACCATCTTGGTTCCCCGGGAGCTCCTATCTGGAAAGCTCAAGGCTGCCAAGATAATATACCAGTTGTTCTACAAGTGATGACAAGGCCCCTGACCTCTCAAAGCTTCTAACTGTATATCCATTTTTTGAGTTGTAACAGGCGTCTTCAAAACTTCACATGCTTCCTGAAGTATCCTCATATATTTATCTCCTAAAATCAGGAGAATCTTTAGATCAAAAACCTGAAAGTCATTCCTTCAAAATTCAGGGAAAAAAGAGGCCTCTATCTCCCAGTCTGTGGGAGAAGTAGAAGTCTAACTTCAATAAACTCCAGTGCCAGTGACTAAGTCTTTCCCACTTTCCTGACCACCTGAGCGCCGCTCTTCCCCGCGCCCTGCTCCCGCATTTGCCCTTAGTGTCCAGTCACCCCTGTGTCAATCAGAACCACACTCGCCCTCTCTCCTAATGCAGCAGGCACTGAACCAGCTCCTGTCTGCACTGCAGACCTCTGGTGGCAGCCAGAGCGACAACCCACCACACTAGCAGCAGGGGCAATGCAGTAGCATCTTTAACAAAACGAAAAGGAATGTGGGGAATCCCTCAACTGCAGTGTATACCAACTAAAACATCTTTCCCAAAAGAAGACAGACAAAATAGTCCACCATGTTCAAGTAAACCAAAACTAAAGGAACTTGTTTCTAGTAGACTCTGCACAGAAGAGATGTCAGAGTAAGTTCTTCAGAATGAAAAGAAACGACAACACATGAAAACTCTAAAGCATATATAGGTAAGCATAAAAGGTAGTATTCTTTTCCCTTCTTAATTTCTATTAAAGGGAGATAGCTGAGAATGTGTATTTTATAACAGGAAAAAAAAGAGAGAGATGGAACTAAAATGCATACAGAAAATTAAAATAAACACTAAAAATAATTAACCCAAGAAGCTAAGAAAGAATAAAAAGATGGTGACAGAAAACAGAGTGAAGTGAGAGACCTCAATCCAATTATTAAAATACTAACATTAAATACACCACACACTCCAGCAGAAGACAGAGACTTGTCAGAATGAACACAAGATACAAAACTGTACTCCAGATAGCTACAGATCAGCTGAAGACTTAAGGACGGAGACTTCACATAAGCACTCAATTGATGATGGAGCAATATCAGAAGTAACAACATTTTTTGAAAAGATTTATTTATTTACTTGAACGTCAAGAGTTACACACAGAGAGAAGGAGAGACAGAGAGAGAGGACTTCCATCCACTGGTTCACATCCCAGCTGACCACAACAGCCGGAGCTCCGCTGTTTTGAAGCCAGAGGAGCCAGGAGCTTCTTCCAGGTCTCCCATGCGGGTGCAGGGGCCAAGGACTTGGGCCATCTTCTACTGCTTTCCCAGGCCATAGCAGAGAGCTGGATGGGAAGTGGAGCAGGCAGGACTCGAACCCTGCCCATATGAGATGCCAGCACTGCAGGGGGCGGCTTTACCCACTATGCCACAGCGCCTGCCTCAATAATAACACTTTAAAACTAAGAATACTGACCTCATCAGAAGACAGCAACAATCCCATAACCATCTAGCAACACAGCTTGAAAATATATGACGTTGGGCCCTGCACCCGCATTGGAGACCAGGAGAAGCACCTGGCTCCTGGCTTCGGATCAGCGCGGTGTGCCGGCCGCAGCGCGCCAGCCACAGCGGCCATTGTGGGGTGAACCAACGGCAAAGGAAGACCTTTCTCTCTGCCTCTCTCTCTCTCACTGTCCACTCTGCCTGTTTAAAAAAAATTAAAAAAAAAAAAAAGAAAGAAAATATATGACGCAAAACCGGAGATTTAAAAGAAATGAACACATCTCCAATCCAGGTAACCTCAGTAATTCCTTGGACAGTTAGGCTGCAAACAAACACATGCACACATACACACACACACAGCGCTATACTATACCAACCAATTTCACCAACCACCTTGATCTAACTAATAACTAACACTTGGGGAATCCTCTTTTTTTTTTGGGGGGGGGGGGCAGGCAGAGTTAGACAGTGAGAGAGAGAGACAGAGAGAAAGGTCTTCCTTTTCCGTTGGTTCACCCCCAAAATGGCCGCTATGGCCGGCGCACTGCGCCGATCTGAAGCCAGGAGCCAGGTGCTTTCTCCTGGTCTCCCATGCGGGTGCAGGGCCCAAGCACTTGGGCCATCCTCCACTGCACTCCTGGGCCACAGCAGAGAGCTGCACTGGAAGAGGAGCAACCGGAACAGAATCCAGAGCCCCAACTGGGATTAGAACCCGGGGTACTGGCGCTGCAGGCAGAGGATTAGCCTAGTGAGCCGCGGCACCGGCCTGGGGAATCCTCTTAAAAAAATAAAAATGGAACATTTTAAAAAAAAGAGAGAAACACATGCTAGGGACATAAAAAATAGTCAATCGTTTCTAAAAATTTTTCAAATCTGTGATTATGTTCTCTGGTGAAAAGGAAGTGAAGTTAGAAATCAGTAACAAGATATTTAGAAAAGTCTCAAATTTTTGGAATAAACAACACACTTCTAAACCTATGCGTCAAAGAAGAAATCACAGAATAAATGAGAAGACAGCATCAACACACGATATAAAAAAATGAAATAAAATAGTTCTTTGAAGGAAATGTTTATACAGAAAAAAAAATTTCCAATTGATGATTTAATCTGAATCAACAATAACATATTCTAATCAACGTCGTACTAGCTGCTAGCCGGTAAGATACAGCGAGAAAAAAATAATGATAAAAATATTGGGATGGAAAGAAAAATACAACTGCCCCTTTTGGGCCAAAGGCAAACCACAGAAATGTTTACATAGAAAATTCCATGAAATCTATGAAGCAACCTCTAGAACTCACTAGCGAGTTTAGCAATGTTGAGTTTAGCAATGTTATAGACTATAAGGATTATTTGTAAAAATCCATCAGTTTCTGTTACAGAAATTAGTAATAAGCATATGAAAAACAATTCCTCATCAGCAACAATAAAAGCTGTTATAATATCTATACCATGGAAATTATAATTAGCAAAAAATTTGACAATTAAAATTTTAAATTTCATTTGTGTCAAAACATAAGAAAAAAAGTTCAGTGTGTAAGAACTATATATCATGGGGCCGGTATTGTGGTGCAGCGGGTTAAAGCCCTGGCCTGAGGCGCAGGCATCCCATATGGCTGCCAGTTCTAGTTCCCATTGCTCCTCTTCTGATCCACCTCTTTGGCTATGGCCTGGGAAAGCAGTAGAAGATGGCCCAAGTCTTTGGGCCCCCCTGCACCCACATGGGAGACCCGGAAGAAGCTCCTGGCTCCTGGTTTCAGATCAGCACAGCTCTGGCTGTTGCAGCCATCTGGGGAGTGAACCAGCAGATGGAAGAGCCCTCTCTGTAACTCTTTCAAATAAGTAAAAATAAATCTTTAAAATAAAAAAAAGAACTATATATTAACCACCAAAAAGCTCGCCCAAAGATTTTTAAAACCTAAGCATATAAAGAAACACACCATATTCACAGACCAGATGATTCAATGTTAAAATATCTATTTTTTCCAATTCCCTAATGATTATCTTTTTGTTTCAAACTTACTATATTTACAATTTTAGCAAAGTATTTTTTGTAGCATTTAATAACCTCATCCAAAATGTGTATGGAAATACAAAACATTTGAAATTTTGTTTTATTTACATTTAGTTGATCGCATGAAGCTGAGCACAACAGACTATCTGTGAATGGATCTACTATACACGAAGTTCTAGAAGAGGTAAGACAAAGTAAAAAAACTTCAGAGCAGTTACCTCAGGAAGAACAAAGAACTTTCTATGTGATTGTAATGTTCTGTATCTTGATACACTGGGATACAGGGAAACTTCAAAAAGTGGTATTAAAAGGTAAGCTTATCTTGGTGCAAAGTTTTGAAATCATGCAGTTTTTCCCTAACATGCATTTTCTATGAAGCTGTACTATCACTTGAATGCATGGATTTCAAAAAATTTTGTATCACAATAAACTTAGCTTTAAACCCACATTCCACAAACTTTTTTTAAAATTAATTTTTTAAGGAATACAAATTTCATCAGTACAACTTTAAGAATATAGTTATTCTTCCTACCATACCCGCCCTCCCACTCCACAAACTTTTCAAGTACCCTTATATACATCTGTCAAATTAAGGTTGTACACATGGTTTATGCACATGAGAATTTTACCTCCTCCCTACCCCCCAAAGGCAGGCAAGAAAAACACCACAAGAGCACTCAAATAAAGAAGGAAAACTAGAAAGGGCAGTACCAACACAAAAAACTTCACAGGGTTGGTGTGGTGCAGGTTAAGTCGCCAACCTGGCTGGAGATCTGGGATCCAGCTCCTACTCAGCTCCCTGTTAATGCTCCTGGGAAAGCAAGGAGGATGGCTCAATTACGTGGGCCCCTGACACCTATGTGGGAAACTAGATGGAGTTCCAGGCTTCTGGCTTTGGCTTGGCTCAGAATTGGCCACTGTGGTAATTTGGTGAGTGAACCAGAGAATAGAAGATCTTGCTCTCTGTAACTCTGCCTTTTAAATAAATAAATATTTTTAATATTTCATATGGTAATTTAGCAAGTGATAGAGAAGCTTCCCTGTGAACTGATTTTCAAAGATCTCTAAAGTATTACCATAAGCGAAAAAGGCAGGCACACAACAGCACCTACGCAGGTGAAAGGTCTGCAAGTATCTGCTTCCATTCGCACAGACACAAACCATCAACAGCAGGTACTTCAGGTGGGAGGGGAGGAAGGATGGCTTTTCAACGTGCATTTGTATGTATGTAGACATAAAAATACACTTCTTTTAACTTTAAGAACGTATTGCTTTTTACCTAAATTAAGCAAAAGAAAATACAGCCACAGAATTAAATGCAGGTGAATCTTGCCTTCCAAGACTTTTTAAACAGATACATCGCTTCTAACCTTAGATTCCTAAGCACAGATTACCGTTTGCTAGTCTGCGTTCTCTCAAGCTCACTTCGGGCATTAGTAGGGAAGGAAAGTGTTACCAGGCCAGCCTGAGCCCTATTCATTCTTCTGGAACTATGTTCTAACATGGGCCTTTCCTACCAATCTTCTTCCATGTACACTTAAGCTCACTACCATCCCACAAAGTGACTAATTCTTTACTATGCCTAGCAGACCAGGTCAATTTTCAAAACTTGGGGGCTTTATATCAGCTTTAATTACCCACTCTTCCTCAAAGATTGACCCTGCCTAGCCACACTGCAGTTTCCCACGAGACTGAGCACCCAAAGCACAGTCTGTGCTACCTAGGAAGCATGGTACTTGATGACTCAACTACATGTATTAATTTCAACTATTCTTACTGGAGTCAGTTGATGGGAGGTTCTTGTCTTGGCCAAAGGAAGAATTCAGATATGAGACAGAGAGTAGCAGTAAGCACGTTAGGCACCTTTCATGAAGAGAACACACCTGATGGACCAAATGGGCATCTCAGTAAAGAACCAGTGAAGGACTGAAAACCCAGTCTGCATTCAGGTAAGGATGTGTGCATCTCCCACCCCTCACTTCTGCAGAATTACTGGGTTGGGGGATTTCAGGACACAGAGTTCCCAAAAATCCTCCCCAACCTGATCAGCACAGTGTTGTCAGACCTAACAGCCCCTTTGGTGCAAGGCAGGGAAGATTCCCCTTGGCTGCCCCCAGGGAGAGGGCTGAAACCATCTAACAGGGCTACTGAACAAGAACAATTACTTGAGAGGTAACTGCTGGTCCGTTTTCAGGGCTTGCTTCCTCATTCCATTGCACAAAAACTCATTTTCCTTAAAAATTCCTTTTCTTTGGCTCCTCTTACAAATATCAGCTAATGTCTACCTAGCTACCTTACCAGACCCTTAACAGGACCTTCAAAAAGTTGATGGAGATGTGGATGTTTGGTGCTATGGTTAAGATGTGGCTTAGGGTGCCTGCATCTCTTTACCAGAGTACCTGGGCTAAAGCCTGGATTCTGCTTCCAATTCCAGTTCCTGCTAACGTGCACTGTGGGAGGCAACAGATGACATCTCAAGTGCTCGGGTCCCTGATACCACATGGAATATCCACACTGAGATCTGGCCCAGCCTGGACTACTGCAGACCATTTTAGGGGTGAGCAAGCAGACAGAAGATCTTTGTCTTTCAAATAAGATAAAAATAATTTTAAAAAAATTTAAGTTCATGGAAAATGTGTATTATGTCAAACAGATTTCAAAATTTTTTGCAGGGGCTGGAGCTGTGGCATAGCAGGGAAAGTTGCTGCCTGCAGTGCCGGCATCCCATATGGGCACCAGATAGTGACCCGGCTGCTTCACTTCCAATCCAACTCCCTGCTAATGTGCCTGGGAAAGTAGTGGAAGATGGCTCAAGACCTTGGGTCCCTGCACTCAGACATATTAAGAAGCTCCTGGCTCCTGGCTTTGAATCGGCCCAGCTCCAGCATTGCAGCTATCTGGAGAGTGAACCAGCAGATGAAGACTTTCTCTCTCTCTCTCTCTCTCTCTCTGCCTCTCTGTAACTCTTTCAAGGAAATAAATTTTTTAAAACATTTTTATTGCAATTTCACTTTTTCATGAACTTTATCAAATATCCCTTTATTCAGAATGGAAAAAGATGGGTTTGAAAATGTTAAACAAATAGTAACCTGTTATGTGAAAACAATATTATCATAGTAATAATAGCAATATCTCAAATACATTAGTTCACATTTCCTAAACTTATCTGACCATCTAACCTCCATAAATCCTGAATTCATAAGTATTGAAAAATGCCATGCAAAAATTAGTCTCTACAATTCTGCCTGATCAAAATTTGATACTGCTTATTAATGCAATTAGCAGAGACTATTACAAAATGCTGCAGTAAGATGGAATGCACTGTAACAATCCACAGTGATGTCCCTGCATCCCTGCATCAATACATATGAGCAAGCACACCTGCACTAGTCTCTTCTGCCAAACCCCGCAGTTCACTGGATGGAACCCAATTTCTTAAAGGTAAATTATCCCCTACCAACTTTCCTGTTTGCTATCTTGAAATATATTGAAATCATATGAACACTAATATAACAATCTTTGTTGGGGCTTATTAGCATTATTAGCTAACCACCAGACTAGCCAAATGACTTGGTAGTAATTCTGTCAGAAATTCTTATCAAATTTCCCTAGTAATCACTCTTACAGTACTTACCAGCAAAATTAACACATTAAATATTTTCTTTATATAATAAACTGACCTTTGAAAACAAGTTAACAATCCAATGTACAATTTTATACATTTGCATTTTTAAAAAAAATTTATTTATTTGGAAGGCAGAGTTACAGAGGCAGAGAGAAAGATCTTCCATCTACTGGTTCACTCCTCAAATGGCTGGAGCTGAGCCAATCCAAAGCCAGGAGCTTCTTCTGGGCCTCCCAGACGGGTGCAGGGGCCCAAGCACTCGGGCCATCTTCTATTGCTTTCCCAGGCACATTAGCAGGGAGCTGAATTGGAAGTGGAGCAGCCAGGACACAAACAGGCGCCCATATGGGATGCCAGCACTGCAGGCAGGGACTTTAACCCACTGAGCCACAGAGCTGGCCCGGCATATTTTTATATACATTTGCATTTATATTCATTTGACTTTTTGCTCAATCATCTACAAACATTTCAAAATGTTTGTACGTTAACATACTTTTTTTTACATCAAGGATGTGTATTTATTCACATTCTCGTTATCAAGAGATAAGAGAAGCAAGGAGAACTCAGTCGAAGAAAACACCAACAACACTGGGTAAAGGGAAGCTCCTATCACAGAAGTCTGATAGACCTTCAGTTTCATCGTTCCTGCCATACTTGCAGGATTCACTGCAGCAGTTTAACCACTGTCAAAAGTAATAAACCCCTCTGTTTTACTAATTTATCATTTTCCTTATCTTTTTGGTTTAAGAGTACATTTCTTCTACAAATCAAAAAGGATATGAATATAGGCTGTCATCATGCAAAGATGAAAGTATACTGAACGTGAGTAAAATAATAAATTAGCAGAATGGCATCCACAAAATAAACTTCCTAAAGCTCCAGCTCTTGATGACTGATAAACTCATGTAATAAATATGACTTGAAGGGGAATCATCTGTGGCAACACATCCATAATCATTACAACAGGACAGTCCTTTCATTTGTACATGACTAGCAAGACTCTAAGTCTATATATCAGGTAGCACACCAATCAAAGGCTGATCATTGTAATAAAAAAGAAGAATTCTCCGTAATTCACATACTGTTATCTGTATAACCATCATCACTGTACAGATGGGGGACTGGAGAAGAAGAAAGTCCTGCTTCTATAGCTTCTATCTTTATACCACCAAAAAGAGAACTCAGCAAAAGATACAGATAACAAATAAAAATATTCATTGATGCAAAGTTTGCCCAAAACAAAACAAAAAAGGATTCCAGGCAGTTAAGTAACAAAACATCACAGAGATATGATAAAGCCAGGGTACAGGCTTGAAAAGCCTGAGCTCTTCAGGGCACACTGTACTCTGCAGAATGACAGCTTAATCCACCAGCTTCCAACTTTTCTAAGAATGGAAACTTTAAAATAAAAATGCAATATTATCAAGATACAAAATAAAAGCAGTTAATTTTAAGTTTAAATGTCTTCAATGAGAGGTCACTGAGAACAATATAACTGTTTTGATTAAGGTAACATTCTTATCAATGATTGAAAATGATGGCCTTTTATCTGTATCAGAATCTGGCCTTTTCCCTACAATTTTTTGTTTGCAAAATGTAAATAACCTGATTGAGAAGCATGTAGTTGCAAATGCACATTTTTAGTTGCTTTATTTGTAAATGCTATTAACTACCTCTTGAAAACTTGGGTTATTCTTGAATAAAAATAACTGAGAAATACACAAGAAATCCAGTAGGCTATTGTCTCAAAAAATGAGTCACCCACAATAAACGAGCACTGACATTCTTTCATAATTAAGGCATTATCAAATCTGGAGACAGTTAATAGGGTCTTTAACTGGCTTAAGCCTCCATTCCATACAGAATGTATTTCTCATTTTATTTGTAGCAACAAAACATTAACCAAAGTCATTCAAAAGCGAACTCAGTCATCAAATGTGCATCTTAAAATGCCAGGTTTCATTTCAAGTTCCAAAACTGAAAAAAGTATGCCCAGATCCCAGATACCTTAGGTGTTATCTAGCTTCCACTGGAACTCACTGTTGTTAGTTACCTAATTTTACAAGAAGACATACAAAACAGAATTCTTAAAAATATGAAGGCAGAGGCTGGTGCTGTGGCATAGCAGGTAAAGCCGCCGCCTGTAGTGCCAGCATCCCATATGGGTGCCAGTTCAAGTCCCGGCTGCTCCACTTCAGATCCGGCTCTGCTGTGGCCTGGGAAAGCAGTAGGACATGGCTCAAGTCCTTGGGCCCCTGGACTCGCGTGGTAGACCTGCTAAAAGCTCCTGGCTCCTGGCTTCAGATCCGCACTGGGGAATGAACTAGCCGATGGAAGACCTCTCTCTCTCTGCCTTTCCTTCTATGTAACTCTTTCATGTAAATAAACAAATCTTTAAAAAAAAAGAAGGTATTCCAAAAAGTACAAAAGAAACTGGAATTACTATTCAGTACCCAAAAAGCTGGAAATGTAAGTGTAGTTTTTTTCATAATATGCATGTTCTGTGTACTTTCTGAAGAATGTTTTTCATGTGAATGTTTCTCAAAATCTTTTGAACCAAAATAATCTTTTACATTTTCCATGAATATTTTGAGGTGCCCTCCTATGCGAATGTTGATTTCTCCTGATCAGTAATACAGTAAGTTCAAATATATCCAGAGATGTCAGGAATTAACTTTCTTTCAAGATCTTTGGATGCTCATAAAATAAACACTCCTTTGAAAGAATCTTAACAATCGATACTACAAGAAAGTTTGCGCTCCATTCTGTAAAGCTGATGTATATACCTACCTTTACAAGAATCAAGCAAACTTTTTTGGGGAAAATCACTTCCAAGTATGTATTTCAACTTCTTGGATAGCTCAGGGAACATGTATTCCATCCCCTCCGATTTTTGTATTACAAAACATTTTAAGCATCCATTAAAGTAAAAGGAACTATGGAATAAGCAGCCATATATATTAATCAGAGTCTACTATTAACATTTGTTTGCTCTAGTCTGTATCTATCATCTAATGTTTCCTCCAACAACACACTATTATTTTTTTGCTATTTTTTTTTAAAGTGAAGTTGCACACACCCTAAATCTAGACAAATAAATATGCATGTTAACTCGAGTTCATTGTTCTTTTTTAAGGTAAAATTTACCCAGTGTGAACCACGAATCTTAGTGGTATCATTTTGAGTTTTATCAAATATGTAAAACTGGGTACTTTCAACCCTAACAAGATCATCACTCAGGACCTTTTCTCAGTCAATCCCTGTCCCCTCCCCAGGGGCAACCGCTGATTTCTTTCCCAAGTTCAGTGTCTCTTAGGATGCCACAGACAAGGAATCACACAATACTCTTCTGGGTCTGGTTTTTCTGGGTCAGCATGATCCTGAGATTCGTCTACGCTAACGTAGCCCTTGCTTTTTAGCTTTCCATGACTGCCCACCGACTGCTTGGGCATTCTTTACTGACCAGTGCCTGCCTGTTGCTACGAACATACCAGGGCATGTCCTTCTGAGGGAGTATGCGTTCATTTCTCCTGGTTAAAGCGTAGAGGTAAAATCCCTGAGCCAGTGGGCAGATGCACATTTAGTTTTGTAATAAACTGGCAGACCTCCTTCCAGACTGGAAGCACCATGTTACATTCCCTCCCTCGACCTAGAGTCCCCAGGTGCTCCGGAGCCGTCCCAACATTTGGAGTGGTCAGTCTACTTAGATACTCTGGTGCTTGTGCAGTGCTAATGCATGGTGGTTTCAGCTGCCATTTTCCTGATGACTAACAATACTGCACACTTTCCCATGTTCTCATCACTGAGCCTTTGTATATGTTTCGTCAAGTATTCAAATATTTTGCCAATTTTAAAAATTGAGCAATTTATCTTTTCACTATTGAGTTAGAGAATTCAAGATAAAATCCTTCAGAAATGTTTTGCAAATATTTTCTCCAACTCTGTGACTTGCTTATTACTAATGTCTTCAGACAAGCTGTTTTTAATATTAATGACATCTAACTTAACAACTTTCTCTCACGCTTACTGTTTTCAATAACCTTAAATCTTTGTCTCCAAGTCACAAACATATTCTCTTATTTTCTGACACAAAGCTGATAGTTTTAGCTTTGTATTAGGACTATGATTCACATGGAACTAATTTTTCTTAATGTTAGAACGTCAGGTCACGGGGCCAGCACTGTAGTGCAGCAGCTTAAGCCTTACCACTCATGACGTCAGCATCATATCAGAGACTACTCCACTTCCCATTCAGCGTCCTGTTAATGTGCCCGAGTACTTGGGCCCCTGCCACCCATGTGCAACACCAGGATGGAGTTCTTGGCTCCTGGCTTCAGCCTGGCACAGCCAGTTACTGTAGCCTTTTGGGAAGCAAACCAGCAGATAGACAATCTCTGTCTGTTGTTTACCTTTCAAATAAAGAGACAGATATATCTTTTATATAATGAGCCTTTTCTTTCCCAAAGAAGCTTCTCTATGTATTTTAGTTAGAGTAATAAAGAGCGGTTTAATTCAGTCATCTGAATCTCCCCTGGTCTCCTCATGAGAAAGGGTCACACTTCCTGGGTTCTTCTTCCATCCAGTACTTTAGAATTATATGCTAGACATTGTGAATTATATGTGATAGAGTCTAGGTTCTATCACATTCTTCCAGTGTTAACTTTTGTTTTAGTAGACAATTAACTTGATGACATTCAACGTGCAAACTGTCTTAGAGCAATTCAAATCAGCCTTCATCTTAAGCAGGGCTCACTAAGTGTATCCCACACATGTGGGGTTGGGGGCCAGCCACTGATTTCGGCAGCGTTTGTAAGCAGAATCCAATGCCCCTCTGTTGTCGCTCTCCGTGCTGGGATTCTCCCCACTCTTCAGTAGCTGTGGATGTCCCAAACTCTTGACCTCTAGTTCTCCATGCCAGAAAGACAGCAGTTTTACACTGAATTCAATAAAACAGAAAATTCACCCATGCCAGTGTCAAATCCCCTCTAACATATGCCTCTTTTTATTTACGCTCCACTATCTTTCACTGTTTTTCAACCCTTGTGCAGAGTTTGTCGTGTGAGGCAGGGTCAGTGCGGGTAAGAACAGACCTGGTCATGGGAGCCTCGTTTTCTTTCATTTCTCTCAGCAAGATTTTGAAATTTTAAGTAGAGACTTTCTTTTTGCAATGCATTCCTACCTATGTCAGTTTTTTGGATACAATTCAAGGAAATGGTTTATTTCCATTTGTTTGTTGCTGTACACATGAAAATATGATTTTTAGACACTGAAATGTCAAGTACAGCCTTGCTGCATTTGCTCCAGTGGCTGTATTTACAACTCCTTAGGTTTCCTACAGAAGTAACCATGTCGCCTATGAATAGAAAGCACTTTGATCCCTGCTCCCAGAGCTCCACGCCTTGCATAAGCTGTCCTCTTGCCTCACCGGCTGGGTCCTCCCCCACAACGGAGGCTAAACAACAGGAGTGCACCTTCTTGTCTTGCTCCTCATACTCAAGCATGGCGTTTGAGGATCAAGACTAATCTTAACTGTCAGCTTTTCTTGAAAGGCCTCTATGAGGTCAAGGAAGGCTCTTACATTTTTGAGTTTCTAGCAGTATTTAATTTGAATCAATGATGGGATTTTGTCCAATGCTTCTGACCAAGTAAAGTGGGTCTCCTGGCTCTCTTTTGTTCATCCAATGACTTAAATTGACTAAAACCCTGCCTGGTTGGGATAAATCTTAATCACGGTATTATTATTTTCATATTTAGCTAGAGAATATTTTAACAATTTTTTTCATCTATGCTCATGACAAATATTCATCAATTTTTCTTCTTCTAAGAGTTGTCATGGGGGGTGGCGCTGTGGTATAGCAGGTTAAACCACCACCTGCAGTGCCAGCATCCCATATGGGTACCAGTTCAAGTCCCAGATGCTCCACTTCCGATCCAGCTCCCTGGCTAAGGCCTGGGAAAGCAGTGGAACATGGAGCAAATACCAGGGCTCCTATACCCACATGGAAGACCCAGAAAAAGCTCCTGGTTTTGGATTGGCTCAGCTCTGGCCGTTGCAGGCATCTGGGGAGTGAACCAGCAGATAGATGGACAATCTCTTTCTCTAACTCTGCATTTCAAATAAAATAAATAAACCTTTTGGGAAAAAAAAAATTGCCGTGGAGGGCTGGAACTGTGGCATAGAAGGTTAGGCCTCTGCCTGGAGTGTCAGCATCACATATGGGTACCGGTTCAACTTCCCGCTGCTTCACTTTCAATCCAGCTCCCTGCTATGGCCTGGGAAAGCCACGGAAGATGGCCCAAGTGCTTGGGCCCCTGCACCCACATGGAGACCCAGAAGTTGTTCCTGGCTTCAGCCTGGCCCAGCCCTGGCCCCTGGCCCTTGTGGCCATTTGGGGAGCAAACCAGAGGATGGAAGCTTACACTATCAATCTCTTTCGGTATCTATGCCTTTCAAATAAATTAAAAGTTGTTGCAGTCAGGTTTTACTATTAGGGCTACACCAACCTCATAAAACAACCCTTTTTCTGAGTTTCTGTAAGGTTGGTGCTATTTCTTGTGCAAATATTTCAAATTACCGGTAAAAGCACCTGGGCCTAGAGTTCTTTGTGGGAAAAATTCTGATTGAATTTCTTTAATCATTATAGGGCTATCTAGATGTTCCATTTCTTCCTCCATCAATAGAGGAAGCCTAAATTTTATCATTACAAATAGTCATGAAATTTAATAAAGTCATTAGTGCATTTTTTTTTATCCTTTAGATCTATAAGATCTAGCTTGACAATCTCTCATCACTGCTGCAACTGATTTGTGGCTGTGCACTCTTTTTAAAATCAGTCTAATGGGGGGAAAAAAAATCAGCCTAATGGGGATCTTAGCTTTCCAAAGAACTGCTTTTGGCTTTGATAATCATCTTTTTTGTTTTCAATGACAGGGCTCCTTCAGGGATGTTACAGAGGTGAGGGTCCTGACACTTTTTTTCCCCCTTTGAAAAGCAGAACAAGAAACAGAGGCAGACAGAGCTCTTCGACCTGCTGGTTCACTCCCCAAATGCCTGCAACAGCCCAGACAGGGCCGGGCTGAAGCCAAAGATCCAAGTAGTCACCTGCTGCCTCCCAGGGTGCACATCAGCAGGAAGCTAGAATTAGCAGCAGAGCCAGGACTGGCACCCAGGCACTACGATAGAGATACGGGCATCCCAAGTGGCTTCCTAACTGGCAAGTGCTGCTCCAGCTGGTCACTGATTTCTGCGCATATGTTTATTATTTCTTCCTTTTACTCACTTTCCATTTTATCTGTTTCCCCTAGTTTCTTCGGAAAAATCTTAGGCAACTTTTTCTTAGCTGGTTTAATTATTTAAAGCTGTAAATTTCCAGTCAAGCCTAGCCACATGCCACATATTTGATGTTATATTTTCATGGTCACTTAGTTTCAAGTATCTTCTTATCCCCTAATTTTTTAGTAAATAACCCCAAAGTCAAAGAACTATGTTAATTTCAAGTTTTTAACAGATGCCCTATTGGTATTAATTTCCTATTGTTGGCAGAGAACACAGTCTGTGGATTTCCAACTTTTCAAATTTTTAAAATTGAGACTTGTGGCCTGCCAAGAATCTTTCCTGATGAGGTTAGCGTGAACACTTTTGTGTATTCTACTGATGCTGGGTTTAGTATTCTATAACTATCAATTTGGTAGTTGTTAATCTAACTCAGAACTTCTAAGTCATTGTTATTTTTCTGTCTAACTGTACTAACTGCAACTGTGACTTTGTCCCATCAATTCTATCACGTTTTGTTGCATGTACTTTGAAGCTCTTTTTATCAAGCCAACATGCATTTGCGATGATGACTTATCCACCTAAGTAAACAGGGACCTGTCATTCACAATGTCCTGGCTCCACTGCTTCTGATGAACAGTCACCAGTTATTTACATCTCTATTCTCCTGCGCGTTCATGCATTTCTCAGCAGCTGTTCTAAGACGTCTTGTTTCATCGGTCTGACTCTGATGCACCTGAGTGGGGTTTTCTTCTGGTTACTCTGTGTGAGTAATAAGGAATCTCTTGTTTGGTATTCAACTGCTGACAGATTTCAAGCTCCACCACTCTCTCTCCTTCTGTCTCAAATCTGGGAAAGCCTAGACACTCCCTCTCTACTAAGAGAATTTCAAACCAGGGCAGTCTCAGCACATGCACAGGACATGACCTGTTACCCCAGCCTCCACCCCTAACCATGACAAAACCCCAAACTTTCATCACTGCTCTCACCAGACATTTTTGGACCAACCTGGGAACCTTTCCTGCTTTCCCCAGGAAGCCTCAGAACGTGAGTAATAAACTTTTCCAAGTTCTCTTGGTGCATGTGTAGGAAACATCATCAGTCTCACATTAAAATCAAATTTTGGGTGGGGAAAGTCCATCCCACATGAGGGTACTCAAAAACACTGTAGAAATATGGAATTAAAAAATTTTTATTTTAGTGCCAAAAAATTTTGAAATCCATGCAGTTTTTGCTATATGATTCACTTAGTGACGCGTGCCAGGCACAGTACTAAACCTTACACATGGATGAAATCTCTCAATCCTCAACACCAGCGTGAATTCGGCATTGTTGCCCGCTTTTGACAAGTAAGGTAAAGAGATAAAGTAACGTGCAAGAAGTCAGCTAAGCAGCCACGTGGCAGGGCCCACGTCTGCCTTCTGACATCATCTGCGTCTTACAAAGTTACCACAAAGTAATTAAATGCAGCAAGCCAAAATTCTCCAAATATACAACACATAATGTGCAAAATGACAAAAATTAAACACTTCACTACAAGAGCTATGTCCTCAGGAAAGAACCCCTTTGGACAAGTACATATACTAACACGGCCCTTTCCAAATTAAAATAGAGGAAATAACAGATTTCTCTAGTTACAGTCCTATAAAAGTAAAATCAATACTCTTACTTTTCTTGGGTTTAAAACAGCTCTTCTCAGAGGCAGAAGGAAAAAACCAGGCAATGATTGAAAATATTTTTTATCTCTACCTTTAAATGTGATGTTGAAAACATATACCTTCAAATTCTGCTAGGTTTCTACCACCTTTGAAAAATTACAAATATCTCCCACCACCCCCACACACCATTCTGTATTGCTGAAAGGATTTAAATATCAGTTCTAAAAATGCCCTTCCAAAAACAGAAACCTTTTTTACTTAAGTAAGTATATATGGCTAACACTTTATAAAGGCCTCAAAAAAAGTTCCTTTGATAATACAGCCTATGGAATTTCTAGTTTTATTGTCACATATATTATTTTAAACATTTTTTTAAAAAAGGAGCATCTAAATGACAAAAGAAATTCTAACAGAAAAACACGCCAGCTCAATCTTTTAAGTGAAACATAAAAAAACTGAAATACACTTCAAACAAAAATTACAATTCAAAATGAGACTCAAATTCTAATTTTTTTGCAATGGTTGATTTCGCTTTAAACAATTATCTTTTTTTAAAAAATCAGCATTTCACAAAAGCAAAGCTCAACTACTGTGTTTATTAGCATTTGGAAGTTCATCAAGTGCATTCATGTGCAGAGGTTAAAATGTCAGACTGGGCCCGCACTGTGGCCTAGCAGGTTAAGCCACCGCCTGCAGTGCTGACATCCCATATGGAAGCAAGTTCCAATCCAGGCTGTTCCACTTCAATCCAGCTCTCTGCTAATGCCTGGAAAGCAGAAGATGATGGCCCAACTCCTTGGTCTCTTGCACCCACATGGGAGACCTGGAAGAAGCTCCAGGCTCTTGGATTCGGATTGGCGCAGCTCGGGCCATTGTAGCCATTTGGTGAGTGAACAAGCGGATGGAAGACCTCTCTCCCTCTCCCTCTCTCTTTCTTTCTCTACCTCTCTGTAACTCTGCCTTTCAAATAAATAAATAAATAAATCTTTAAAAAGTCAGACTACTGTATTACTTATACCTATTAATGAAAATGATATAAACCCATCACATAAAAACTATGAGGAAATGTCCTTTCAAGTTATTTCAAACATTCTGCATAATTTTTCGCAAAGTTCCAACTACAAACTTTCACGGCACTCTCAGGACAAAAATAACTTTCCTTCACTGCCCCAACCGGATTGGCTCAGCAATTTGGTAAATACTATATCCCCTGAAATATATACAAAACCAAGATGTAAAAGAAAAAAGCCTGTGATGAGGGAGCTAATCAGAAATCTCCTAATATATTTCTCTAATTTAAGCATTTATAGTTTTACAAAAGCCTCAAGATGACCATTTCACACAGCTTCCCATAATAACCCAAAGACAGAACTGGAGGTAATCTTGGAATTTGAGAATAAAGACTAACTTAACACTTCAAAGAAAAACATAGCAACAGAAGAAAACCCTAGTTACACAAGTTATAATAAAATAGTCTCTGAAAATAGAGCATCATTGGATAACTTAATAGGTATCATGGTCAAATATTTGTGTAGAATAAAAGTTTGTTTTGTTGGAATGCAAATGCCTGTCACGTCCCTCAGGCTCCCCATACCTTCTTCCTGTTCCTGGCAACCACTGACTCTGGAACACCACATTGTCACAAGGAGGAAGCAGAGAGCTCATGAGACAAGCACTTGGAGAGCTCCCTTCACTACCTTCCAGGAAGCTCGTCAGCCTGCTTTCCTCCTCTTTTGCATTAAATTGCAACAAGATCTCAAGGCTTTCCAGCCATGCCCAGAGAGATGGATCAACAATAAATCTCTTTTCTGAAATGGAAGATTCAGCTTGAACTAGATCAAAGCTTCACCGTCTCAGTTCACTCACTCCACGCCCTCCAGGACGTGCCAGCTGCCCTTTGCTAGGCCCCTCCCGGTCCTGGAACAGAGGCAGGGAGTTCGAGGGTGAGGGCACAATCCTGCCTGGCTGAATGAACTGCCATCCGCTGCAAAGCACTGTGGGGCTGGGCTCCTGTAGAGGTCAGAGGCCCTACCGTAACTTCCTCAAGCAGTGACTTCTCAGGCTGCTTCCACGTGGGTCACTTCGACCCTCCATCCACGTTGGCCTCTTGATCCTTTTAAGACAAATCCAGCTATCTAACTCAAGCCTGCTCAATGAAATAATGCTTTCATCTTTGACCTATCAAGTGCAGGCCACCCCATCGTGACTTCTTCATTTCACTGAAGCAGAGATAACTCCAGCTCGTCTTTCACTTCTAGGCTGTTCCGGATAGAAGTCAGGTCTCAGTCTATCTCAAACCTCCGCAGACACACGTCAGACTGAGCAGTTCTAGTGAAGTCACCAATCTGGACAGAGGAAAAGGCAAACGCTACCACATACTCTCTCCATGGACGTTCTCCCTAGCGTCTGTCCCTGGAGGCCTTCTTCATTTAGTCAGCCTAGACGGTTTAACTGTATGGACACTTCTCTCAGGGAAGCCTTGGGATGGGAAAAGAGGGTAGCTCCTCAACACCACCTGTAGGTTACTAACTCACTGTCTATTGTTCTTGGGTTTGGGATACATTATGAGCATGCCAGAGGAGTTTCCACTGCAACTTTTGGTTACGGTTCTACTTCCAGAGAAAACATCATCAGGTCATAGCAAGCCAATATTCCTTTTGCAACAACCACAGAACGGGGAAGGGGAGGAGGCAACCTGCTCAAAGACAATGCACAGCTACCAAAGCAATGAGATCCAGACGACCTAAACTGCAGCAGAAAGAACACTCTAGGCAAAATGAAAATCCTCTGCCAATCCTCTCCAGGGGTCATCTGCAGGGTCAAGGCACAGGCTAAGGACTGGGTTCAATCTGGCGAAAGAAACCTTATTGACTAGTCACACAGTGGAACTCTGACAATCATGAGAGCCTCTCCCCTCAAGTGAGTATCAGATTTTAAAGCTGAGGGGTGAAGACTCAAACTGTGAAAGAGTAAACAGGAAATCTCCCAGCGTTTGTGGGATCCAAGAAGGGAACCTCCTGCCGTGGGCTGTGTAAGGCCTGCAAAACCATCTGGTCTGGCCCTGCCAAGGCAGCTGCAGGCAGGACTCGAAGTTCAACACATCTATAGCAGCTAATGTTTAAGTTGAGAATTCTGTGTGGCTGCAACACAAATGGCCCTTGGCAGAAAAAAGGTCCCCCACCCCACCGCCCCGGCAATTAGGTGATAGCCTACCAGGTTTTCAATCACAATCTCAGCACAAAAGGTAAAGTCAGTAATAGACTGCACAAAATCAGGATGGCAACCCAGTCCCAACCCTATTCAATCTGATTACAGAGTAAGATGATAGGCCCCTCTTGCTACCTACCTGACTTTGGTAGGGCCAAATACTGTTTGGGAAGGCATCATCTGCAGCCAATATAATACTCTTAATACATGAATTTTATATATTATATGCAATATATGGCATAAACCAAAATTACAAGACCTGAAGAGGTAGGAAAATGTGATAATCTAAAAAATGAATAGATAATAAATATATGATCCAGACACTAGAATTTGTAGACCAAGTCTTTAAAGTAATTATTATAAACACATTAAGAAAAACAGAAAAAATGGTGAAATTCAAGAGAGACTTGAAATCCATAGCATCAAAGGAACATACTAAAACCATACTAAATACTACAACAGGCCGACGCCGTGGCTCACTAGGCTAATCATCTGCCTGCGGTGCCAGCACCCTGGGTTCTAGTCCCAATCGGAGCACTGGATTCTGTCCCGGTTGCTCCTCTTCCAGGCCAGCTCTCTGCTGTGGCCCAGAAGGGCAGTGGAGGATGGCCCAAGTCCTTGGGCCCTGCACCCGCATGGGAGACCAGGAGGAGCACCTGGCTCCTGGCTTCGGATCAGCGCAGTGCACCGGCCACAGCGGCCATTGGGGGGTGAACCAACAGAAATGGAAGACCTTTCTGTCTGTCTCTCTGACCACTCTGCCTGTCAAAAAAGAAAAAAAAATACTAAAACAACATTTGAAGAACTTATTAGGGGGCCGACACTATGATGCAATGGGCAAAGCCACCCCCTCAGCACCAGCTGGAGCCCCAGCTGCTCCAGTTCCAATCCAGCTGCCTGCTAATGCACCTGGGAAAGCAATGGAAGACAGCCCAAGTACTTGAGCCACTGCTCCCACATCAGGGACCAGAAGTTCTTCACTCCAGCTTCGAATCTGCCCCCAAAATACACAAGCTGTAAATGAGGAAGCAGGAAAAAATAAGAATACAGTATTGGAGACATTTTAATGTTAAGAGAAGATTTAAGGCAAGATTGCAGGACATGCCAAACTTATGTTTACTATTATGTTTCCTCTCCATAGTCCTCATGTGGCACTTAACTCCTTTGCAGGCACCTTGAGTAGTGATACATTTACTTTATTGCCAGTGGGGACCACAGACCTGGAAATACTCTACCACAAAACAGGAAGTGGTAGGAATAAATAGTATGTTTAAATCTCATCCCAAATAATTATGATCTTTTCAGAATGTAGTAAGTCACGTAGGAATGGTCTGGGCAAGCTGGAATGGAGCCACATAAAGCTGGAAACAGACCAGGAGCATAGGGAAAACAAAAATGGTTTAATTTTTATAATGCCTATTATTTTAGCAATGCTGACTCTCGTCCCTGAAGCCAATACTTTCAGTTAAAAGGACAAAGGAAGTGCGGATGTTGCCTACTCCATCAGGTGTTAAAATTACACAGACTATTTAATCTGAGTATAATTCAGTCATTTTGTAAAGGTACAAAGGACAAGTGGGTATTTTCTCTGACACAGTAACAAATATGCCCCCCCACACATGTGAATGGATCATCTACACACAAATACTCTGAATATCTGGGTCCTGGAGAAGCCTTTTCAAAACATCAACAACCGGCCGGCGCCGTGGCTCAACAGGCTAATCCTCCGCCTTGCGGCGCCGGCACACCGGGTTCTAGTCCCGGTCGGGGCACCGATCCTGTCCCGGTTGCTCTTCCAGGCCAGCTCTCTGCTGTGGCCAGGGAGTGCAGTGGAGGATGGCCCAAGTGCTTGGGCTCTGCACCCCATGGGAGACCAGGAGAAGCACCTGGCTCCTGCCATCGGAACAGCGCGGTGCGCCGGCCGCAGCGCGCTACCGCGGCGGCCATTGGAGGGTGAACCAACGGCAAAAGGAAGACCTTTCTCTCTGTCTCTCTCTCACTATCCACTCTGCCTGTCAAAAAAAAAAAAAAAAATTAAAAAAAAAAAACAAAAAACCCATCAACAACCATAAACGCAGGCACCAGAGAAAGGGCAAGGGCCTACAGAGCGCCCTCCAGCGTGCACTTCTCAGGATCCCCGGCCTCATCGCTCACAACCTCAAAGTTCTAATTTGCATCTGCAAAGTTTCATGGTTCTAACTCACTTTAACGAATAATTGTTGCACAGTTGAGTAAACTCAACTATGTATAATATGATGTGTGTGGCAGAAACTCTCGCTAAGACACAGCCGATACAAGTTACCATCTGAAATGTAGTGAGCTTCCCTGGAGAAAATAAAAGGAAGGAGAACGAAGATGTGGAGTATCTGACTATTTCAAATCAATGTATTCCTGCTGCAGAGCTTTACCGTTTACAACGGTCACAATCTTTTAATGGCCCCAAGAGTGGTACTGCAGAACGAGGCACCCCTGCGGAGATGGCGCAGGCACACTGCCCCGAGCTCACACTCAGCAGCCACCAAGAAGTGACTCAAGCACAGGTTGGTAAGTGTCCGACTCAGCGCCATCAGCACAGTGCTCCCTGCATACTTCAATACACACACACATCTATACACATGAATGACAAGGGGAGAGAACTATCCTCTTCTGAAATAAGGAAAAAGCATTAAAGTGAAGAACATTACAGTTTTGCTTCAAAAAGACTTCTCTTCAGCTGTTTCTGATTATCTAGAGAAGTAACAGGAAATGAATAAAAAAACTCAAACACAAGCTGACAAAGCCGTATAAAGTTATTTTAATTACTCTGATGTTTAAAACTTTAGAAGAAGCAAAACAAAATTCAAATGTCAATGACAGCATTAAAAAGAAACATATTACCCAGAAAAGATACCTATGACACAAATAATAAAACTGTCACCCAAGAGGAAAACTGGGTGACAAGAAAACAAGGGTGGGTGGGAGACTTACTCTTTTACTGTGTAATCTGTGGTTGATTTTTGAATCATGCACACATACTTTTTGTTTCTAAGTAACATACTTTTGGAAAGCAGAAAGTCATAAAAGAGAACGCTCAGAAAATGAAATCAGAATTGCCCTTTTTTATATATATATATATATATATATATATATATATATATATATATATATTATTTGAAAGGCATAGTTACAGAGAGGCAGAGGCAAGTCTTCCATCCCCTGGTTCATCCCCCAAATGGCTGCAAAGGCCAGAGTTGGACTGATCCGAAGCCAAGAGCCAGAAGCTTCTTCCAGGTCTCCCATGCAGGTGCAGGGACCCAAGGACTTGGGCCATCTTCTACTGCTTTCCCAGGCCATAGCAGAGAGCTGGATCAGAAGTGGAGCCGCCGGGACCACAACTGGCGCCCATATGGGATGCCAGCACTGCAGGCACTGGCTTTACCCACTATGCCACAGCAATAGCCTTGATAATCAGGTCTTAAATAAGACAATTAACCTGCTTAAAAATCCCACTTAAATATTTAATTGTGCAGGCTATAAACATAAAATACACTTTTATATACAAACACGAGTATTAGGGGAAAAATTTTTAGGTCATCAATAAAGTGACCACTATTAGTTTGACTTCCAAAGTTTAATGATTAAGTATAACATTTCCAGATGTATACTTCACAAACTAAGAAAATGCCTATTTCTATCTTGTTACCAAGAATAGTAAATATTATAGAAAGCATTTTCTAGATCCATCAAGACGATCATAAAGTTCTTCTTAAATATGTGTGGTATCCCACATAAACAGACTTCCTATAGTTTAATCAATCATGAATGCCTGAGATAAACCTTACCTACTTATGTTTTTGTGGTTTTAGTAAACCACTGAATTCTTGTTTCTGATATTTATAACATACAAAAGAGGCTGGCATTGTGGTGTTGCAGCAGGTAAAGCGAGCGCCTGCAACGCTGGCATCACATATGGCAAAAGTTTCATGTCCTGTTTGCCCCACCTCTGATCCAGCTCCCTGCTAACAGGCTGACAAAAGGCAGTGGAAGATGGCCCAACTGCTTGGGTCCCTGCCACCCATGTGGGAGACCAAGAAGTTGAAGCTCCTGCCTTCAACGTGGACGTTGTGACCCTCTAGGGAGTGAACCAGCAGATGGAAGATCTCTCTCTGTCTAACTCTTTCAAATAAATAAATCTTTAAATACATATATAACTTAAAAGACAATTTAAGGGACAGAGAGATTTTCCACGTGCTGGTTCACTCTCCAAATACCCCCACAGCTGGCGCAGAGCCAAGTCAAAAGCAAGAGCCAGGAGCTGGGAACTCCATTCCGGTCTCCCAAGAGTGTGCCCAGAACCCAAGTACTTGAGCCATCACAGGGTGAGCATTAGCAGGAAGCCAGAATGAAGAGCAGAGTTGGAACGCAAACCCAGGCTGTGGCTATCCTAGGTGGCATCTTAACCACTGTGCCAAATGTCTGCCCTGATACTCAATTTTTGGATTTATGTTTATAAGTGAGATTGGTGGGGCTGGTGTCACTGCACAGTGGGTGAAGCTGCTGCCTATATGACACTGGAATCCCATGAGGGTGCTGGTTCAAAGCCCTGGCTGCAGAAGATGTCCCAAATGCTCGGCTCAGGCCCCTGAACTGATGTGGGGGACCTGCAAGTGTCTCCTGGCTTCAGATCAGGCCAACTCCAGCCACTCCAGCCATCTGAGGAGTGAACCAGAAGATGGAAGAGCGCTCATGCGCTCTGCACCCTCCCCTCCCCCCACCAATAAATAAATAAATCTTTAAAAAAAAAAGAAGTCCAGTGACATCTATATAAACAGAAGCTAACTTCTGTTCATACTGGACTTAAAAAAAAAGTGACATTGGTATGAACACTTCTTTTAGTGTCTTTGTTTAGTTGAATATTAAATGAGTTCAATCAATTTTTTTATTATTAGCATTCAAGAAACAAAGGTTTAGAACTGGTCGTTTCTAGTTCTTGGCTATTATAAAAAATACTAAAATAAACATCAGAAATATCACCATATTCTTTGTTTCCTAAGGATGAAAGATGAAAAATGCGCTTATGTGGTCAAGACATCACTTTAGGAAAGCCTTTATAATTTATGATTATGAAAATAAAGTCTGTGTCCCTACACATTTATGTGTTAACAGATATTATAAAACTGCCATTTTGGGACCCAAGGTGCCTTCCTTTTAACTTTACAAAACTCCATTCCCATAGATTTTCAATCCTGTTTCACTGTAAATTATGTGTTCAAAGTCAATCTTCCTTCTTATGTGATCCTTACACAAATATCAATCGTGATTCTGGTTTTATGATTGAGATATCACACATTCTCCAGTCTCAAAAATGTGTGAGATGGAAAAGCTTCAACTCTGTATTACTTAGCTCACTGTAGCTTAGCAGGCAAGTTCCACTTCTGAATTACTTTGTCTCTTCATATACAATGGTGAAAGGAATCAACGACGACATGTATCTGTAACTACAGCTTCAGACCTTCTTAAAGCCAGGACTGTTTCTGTCCTAGCTTCAATCCCACTCTAAAAAGAGGGGGCAAGTGGGAGGGTAGGAGGAAATTCTTGAGACAACAAAACTGGCATTTTAACAGACAACATTAGCCACTTAAAAAAATTTTATTTTCTTATTTATTTGAAAGGCAGAGTGACACAGAGGGAGGAGAGAGAGAGAGAGAGAGAGGGAATGACTCTTCCACCTACTGGTCACTCCCCAAATGACCAGAACAGTCAGGGCTGGGCCAGAATTCTTTTCCATCTGGGTCTCCATGTGGGTGGCAGGGGTCCAAGGACTTGGGGCATCCTCTGCTGCCTTCCCAGGTGCAGTAGCAGGGAGCTGGATCAGAAGTGGAGCAGCTAGGACTCAAACTGGCACTAATATGGGATGCCGGCACCACAGGCAATGGCTTAACTCACTGTGCCACAATACAAGCCCCAAACCACTACTTAAAATTAGGTAATTTTGGGGCCGGTGCCGTGGCTCACTCGGTTGATCCTCCGCCTGCGGCGCCAGCATCCCATATGGGCGCCGAGTTCTTGTCCCGGCTGCCCCTCTTCCAGTCTAGCTCTCTGCTGTGGCCCGGGAGGGCAGTGGAGGATGCCCCAAGTCTTTGGGCCCTGCAACTGCATGGGAGACCAGGAGAAGCACCTGGCTCCTGGCTTCGGATTCATGCAGCAACGGATGTGGCGGCCATTTGGGGAGAGAACCAATGGAAGGAAGACTTTTCTCTCTGTCTCACTGTCTAACACTATCTGTCAAATTTAAAAAAAAAAAAAAAAAGGTAATTTATGTATCATGATAATATCAATGAAACATTTTAAATTTATAAAATCATAAAATATTCACTTGCAATTTTAAGTAGATAAGCTTACATTAAATCAGTTTGTATTACAGCTTAAATAACTGTTTCCTAGCCTCACTTCCCATCTTTTACACTCCATAAACAAGTTAACTGAAATACAACTAAGATTTCTTAAGGATATTTACTAGTTAAGAAATGACTAATAATCTAAGATAATGTAATTGTAAAATTACTAAAGTCACAGCCAACTATAAAGTATATGGCACCAAACTACAGTGTAAGAAGCCAAACTTTCTGATAGACAACAATTCATACTAACAAAATCTACATTTTAGGTCTATAAAAATTTACTTAATTCTTTGAAAGGCAGTGTGACAGAGAAAGAAGGAAAGAGATCTTCTATCCATTGGTTCACTCTTCAAATGGCTCCAACAATCAATGCTTGGCTAGGCCACAGCTAGGAGCCCGGAACTCCATCTGGGTCTTCTACATGGGTGGCAGGGGCCCAAGCACTTGGGCCATCACTTGTTGCTTTCCCACACATTAGCAAGGAGTTGGATCCAAAGCAGAGCAGCCAGACTTGAACCAATATGGGATGTTAGCATTGCAAAATGGCAGTTTAACCAGCTATGCCCCAATGACAGTCCCCAAAAATCTACACTTTCAACATAAAAAACTCAAAGAAGATAAGCAAGCTTCTAAAATTAAAGAAAATTTTGATAATGAAAAGAATTTTCATGAAAAAGTTCTAGAATATGAAGAGAAAGCTCTATACGAGGCTGTAAAAAGCATGAAAAAATGAGGGAAAGACACGTGACCGAGGTGACCTCTGTGGTTCAAATGCCTCCCACAGTTCACTTTCACCATCAGGCGCTTAAAAGAGTCCCACTCTTGGGCTCTGCTCTGGAAAACCTCACTGTAGTGCTAAGCTGAGCCTAACGACAGCTGTCCAGAAACTCCATCTCTATGCCCCAGAGCACCCTCAGATGAGGTGGACACCCACTAACTGGTCTCCCTGCCTCTACTCTTTTTTTAATAAATACATTTTAAAAATACATTTTTAAATATGTATTTATTTATTTGAAAGTCAGAGTTACACAGAAAGAGAAGGAGAGGCGCAGAGAGAGAGGGAGGGAGGGAGGGAGGGAAGGAGGGAGGGAGGGAGGGAGGGGGAGGTCTTCCATCTGCCGTTTCACTCCCCAATCGGCCACAATGGCCGGAGCTGTGCCGATCCAAAGCCAGGAGCTTCTTCTGGGTCTTCCCACGTGGGTGCAGGGGCCCAAGGACTTGGGCCGTTCTCCACTGCCTTCCCAGGCCACAGCAGAGAGCTGGATTGAAAGCGGAGCAGCCAGGACTCAAACCGGAGCCCATATGCGATGCCAGCACTGCAGGCAGCACTCCCATGGCTAAGCCACAGCGCCTGCCCCAGCCTATCTCCACTCTAGACGGCCTCACAACCAGTTTCCTCACTACAGCCTGACAAGGAACCTGAAATCCAACTGAGTCCAGAGCCTCCTGGCCCTAAGACGCTCTGAGGACTCTGCCCTCAGCGATCACACTCGGCTGTGTGACTGCCCCAGCACACGGCATGCTGTGACTTTACAGCCTATAGACTCACCCCTGCCACCTCCACCCCTCCCACTCCTCCCTGTGCCCTCAAAGGACACCAGCCTGTTTGGGACCCTTCAGCAAGTATCCCACCTACACCATCTGCATACCTCACACACACTGCTCTCAAGGAAATGGACTTCGAGTTCCTCCTCCACACCATCAAGACCCCACCCGCTATTACTCCTCCAGAAGCAGTCTCTGGACCTACACCTTCCTCACACCTACCACACCTCATGAAATTATCTTTTCAGCTGATCTCCTCTACCAGAGGCAACTCAAAAGCGAGGAATATATTTTAACCCTGGGGAGGAGCAGCTTACCAGGCATGCCATGGGCGTTTTATGTTTACTGAACTGAAATGCCAACCGCTATGCTAAGAAAAATTAACAAATACAGCATGACTTGTCCCTAGCCAATTTACTAGCAAGTCCCATCAGCTCCACTTCCAAAACACATGCCCAATCTGTTCACTTCCCATGCCAGTGCACAGCCACGCCACTCAGCTTCCATCATCTCAAATTTATACAACTCTTAACAGCTTCCTAACTGCCCTGCTTCTGTCCACCTTTACACACCACACACACACACACACACCTATTCCCCCCAGCATCTCTCCAGCAGCCAGAATGATCTTGTAAAATGTTTAAATCCTTTAAAAAGTGATTAAACAAATGCCTTATTTGCTTCCCATTATATTCAGTGCCCAACACTCACATAATCGAACTCTTTCCACATTTTGGACTCTCCCTCCAAAGGGTTCCTTCTCAATCCTCCAGTCCAAACAGCCGCTTCCCACCTCCCAGCCTTCACCCTGCTCTTTCCCTGCCTGGAGGCCTCTTCCCTCAGCTCCCTGCTGCTCCCACAGTGCCCAGCTCCAGCATCACAGCCCAAGCAGAGCTGTTTTTCATCCTGCAGTCACTCCCTAGCCTATCACCACCCTGGGCTCCTTTGCACTCCCACCTGTGGTCAATCAGAGTTTGTTTCCTTCCTGTTCGCTGTGTGTGCTTGCCTAGGAGGAGAGCAGGAACTTGGGGTTTTGTTCTTTCCTATCTAGAAATAGTGCCTCACACATAGCTGGCACTCAAGCATTTGGAAAACACAAGACTTAACTTACAAAAACGGTCCTTATTTAAGATATATCTGAGAGAAGTAAGTAAAAAGAGATTATAGTCTACCAACTGAGGCAGCAAATACCCTACTGTTAGTATTTGCAATGAGGCTGGTGTTATCGAGGTCTATGATCTACAAGTATCGGTAGTATGTTTCTCAAAGTTCACCCGGAATATGTCAAGCATATTAGTTTCACATGCTATAGACACTAGCCCAAATGTATGATCACAAACAATCATTTTAGAAAATCCCGTTTTTACACTTCCCCAAAACCCTATGATGTACAAAAGTAATGAAACATTTAAAAACCACCCACCACTGTTTAAAGAGCAACACTTCTAATAGTGGTGCTTCCCTGTGTTTCTACATGCCGAAAACCTGAACCTCATCAGTATGAGGCTTATCTTCCAGACAGGTTCTGACTACCGCCCCCGACCTCTAAGGACTGGTCTCGCTACTGCTTCTTCTTGGAAGTAATGCTGAAACTCCTTATTCTGCTTGATCAAATCTTCTCACTGCTCAAGAAAATGATTTGTAAAATGAACAAGTCTTAACTGGTAAAACAGAATTGATGACACATTAAAAACAGCATATTCATTCCATTCCTGTAAGCATTTTCAACAGTAAGGTCACCCCAACTTCACTGTAATGACACTCACCTTGGTATGGTAACACATTTAGTATTACAATTCTGAGTGGTGATGGCTTTCTCAAGCTCATCTAATCGTCCCGTTTTCTTCAGCTTCTTCACCAGACTCTTCACGGCCTTCTCACACCACTTTTCTTCCTGTCCGTTCTGCTCTCCTCCACCTGCTCCTCCAGAGCCACCGGCTGACTTCTTCCATCCCAGCAGTCTCTTCACCACTGGTGGAGTGAACGGTAAGATGGACGACATGCTCTCACAAAAGGCGGACCACACTGTGAAAAGAGCCTCCTGTAGCTAGCCTAGAAAAGATATTGAAAGGATCATATGAGAGACTAATTTTAAATTCAACTAAAAATCAACACATTATAGAAGGAAAACTAAAAAATCATACAGGGGCTGGCACTGTGGTGCAGTGGGTTAATCCTCTGCCTGCAGCGCCGGCATCCCATATGGGCGCTGGCCCAAGTCCTGGCTGTCCCTCTTCTGTTCCAGCTCTCTGCTATGGCCTGGGAAAGCAGTACAAGATGGCCCCAGCACTTGGGCCCCTGTACCCGCGTGGGCGACCTGGAAGAAGTTCCTGGCTTCAGATCACCACAGCTCTGGCCATTGTGGCAATTCGGGGAGTGAACCAGTGGATGGAAGACCTCTCTGTCTTTCCCTCTGTCTTTAACTCTACCTCTCAAATAAATAAAATTTTTTTAAAAAGACAGATGTTTCAAATTATTACTTTTACAACCATGAAAATATTGTCTTTACTAATTTAAATGGTCTACAGAAACAGGCTCTTCAGAAACAAAGACAATGTTACTACAAGTACCAAAGTCTTGTGGACAAATACAGTAATTCTGCAAATAAAATCCTTTAGAGAGCTCTTCCATCTGCTGGCTTACTCCCCACAATGGCAAAGGCTGGTCAGACCAAAGCCAGGAGTTTCATCCAGGTCTCCCATGCAGACATAAGGATCCAAGTCCACTGCCACTTTCCCAGGCTAAGCATGTTAGCAGGGGGTTGGACAGTAAGTGAAGCAGCACCCATATGGAATGCCAGCATTGCAGGCAGCCGCCAAATCTGCTATGCCACAACACCAGCCCCTGCAAGTAAAATCTTTCTGAACATTATTATCCCTATCAATATGACTTCATATTTAAACTCTTAATAGTGTCAATGGTTAAAATATTTTTATAAAAACAAAGTTGTTTTTATTTATAGGACTTCAATTTGTTCTCAAAAGACCTAACAAAAATACACTTAAGTACAAGCTCACTCTTGCCAAAATTTTAAACTTTCTAACAAAATCCAAAGTTTTAAGATGGGATGGAGTTCCGGCTCTTGGCATCTGGGCTGGGGAATGAATAAGTGGATGGAAGATTGATCAATCACTCTCTCTCTCTTTTCAAATAAGCATCTTAAAAAAACAGAATTATATTAGAAATAAAGTTTTAAGAAGGGAAAATGCATGAAGTGCAAAGTAAAAACAAGAATAAAGAAATAAAGGTAGGGATCCCGCAATGTGACCCAGCAGGTTAAGCCACTACATGCAACACTGGTTGCTCTGCTTATCATCCAGCTCCCTGCTACTGCATGTGGGAAAGCAAGTGCTTGGGCTCCTGCCACTCCTATGCCACACCTGGCCCAGCCTTGGCTATTGGAGCCAGGTAGAGAGTGAATGAGTTGATCGAAGATCTGAGTCACTCTTTCAAATAAAAAAAAAAAATCTTTAAAAAACTTTAAAGGTAAACAGAGCCTGTGGAAAAAAGGTCTGGTTCACTTTCACCTGCCTTTAGCAGGATCTCTAATTTAACCTCTTTTTGAACATGTTTTCATTTTCATCCAAGTAATAGTGTGAGTAAAGTTAAAACAGTTTCTCTTCCATACCAAAGTGCAATTTATAAAAGTATTTTAATTTTATATTTATACCTACGTTACAGGCTTATCGCACCTGCAATTACAAGCTAAGGTATTATCTTTTGATATTCCTATGAAAAATAAGGATTAGCTTCCTTTTATCACATACTTGCCTTCTTGTGAAAATTATCTCCCAATTGTAATTAAATAATTATATATATAATATTGTCACTTGATGAGATTGAGCAAACTATGTTTATTCTTATACATTTTTGCTTTCCCAGAGTTTTATCTTTCATTGGCTTTCTATGTATCTACCACAAATTCTTCCCACACTCTGTCCCAGTTCTTCAATTAAATGTTTCTTAGTCAAAAACATCAGCAAGCAACTAGCTCTCCTTATTCATAGAACCCTCACATCCTATAGCCCTGAAGGAAACATGAAGAATTTCACCTCTTTATTTCAAGATTTACTAAAAATCCTTATTATCGAGAGTAGAGACCGCACATAAGCAAAAATGGGAAGAAAAAGAAAACCAATGGATCAATGGAAAGGAACGGCATCTAGAAACAGACACCCACTTTCCACCAAGGCACCAAGTCAGTCTATTTTCAACAATTTCTAAACAATCTGAAAGATAATAAACCTCAGCTACTATTTCATACCATCCTTGCTGGGAAAACATCTTGAGATCTTGGAGGAAAAAGGCCTGATATTTTCATGACCTCAATACATTAAAAAACAAAAACCAAAAAGAAATAAAGCAAACTATCAAAATTAAAAATAAGGTTGTCAGTGGGTTTGAGTACAGCAATGAAGACACAACTTGGGACTCGGTCATCCCTTATCAGAGTACCGAGGTTCCCAGCTCTTTCTGTTTCCTTCTTCCTGCTAATGCAGACCCTAAAAGGAAGCCAGGTGATAATGGCCTGAGTACATGGGCCCCTGCTATCCACACAGCAGACTAGATGGAGCGCTGGGCTCCTGGCTTCACCATGGCTCAGTTCTGGCTATTGTGGGCATATGGGAAATTAGCCAGCAAATACAAGATCTGTCTCCTGTCTCTTGCTCTGCCTTTCAAATAAAATGTCTTTCAAATAAAAATGGAAAACATATGCATATCAAAAAATACCAGTGAAAAATGAGTAGACCAGGAAAAATTTTTCATAGTTCATGTATCTGATTAAGAACCACTATAGTGTGTGTGTGTATACATATATATATATATATATATGTATATATATATATAAAAACACAAATCAAATTTTAAAAATGGAGGCCAGTGTTGTGGCATAGCAGGTAAAGCCACCACCTGTGGCACCAGCATCCCATACAGGCAGCAGTTTGAGTCTCTGCTACTCCGCTTCCAATCCAGCTCCCAGCTAATGTGCCCAGGAAAGCAGCAGAGGATGGCTCAAGTGCTTGGGCACCTGCACCCACATGGGAGATCTATAGAAACTCCTGGCTTCAGCCTGGTCCAGTGCTGGTCTTTGCGGCCACGGGAGTGAACCAGCAAATCGAAGATCTCTCTCTCCTCCTCTGTAACTCTTTCAAATAAATAATCTTATTTTAAAAGTTAAATGTAAAAAATGAACTCAATTACTTGTTAGATTTAAAGGATTAACTAGAGACATTTCATGAAAGGTAAAGGAGCACATTAAGAGGTGTTTAATGTCACCAATCATCAGGAAAACGCAAATTAAAACCACAATGCAATGCTGTTTCAAACCACCTAAAATGGTTTAAAGATTTCCTGACAGTACCAAATGCTGGTAAGGATGTGAACATGAAATATGAACACTGTCACGACCGATAAGAAAAAAAAAAAAAAGAAACCACAAGCTCAGTTCCTTCAAACACAAAGTTACTAAAATCAGTTTTAATGGTAAAGTCAAGGTGTTAGCAAGACTGGTCCTTTAAGTCTCCTCTTGCCTTTTTCAGCTTCTAGTGGCTGCCTCTACTCCTAAGCTTGCACCCTTTCCTCCATCTTCAATCATCCAATCTCTGCTTCTACTGTCACACTGCCTTTTCCCCTCCCACAGTCAGATCTCTCACTACCACCCTCTAGTAAGGACACCTGAGATTACACTTAGGCCCAGGCAGATAATCTGAGACAATCAACCCATCTCAAGACGCTTAACTTCATCACACCCACAAAACCTGAATACCTCTGGGGACCTTAGCCTACCAGATGGAGCAAACGGAATCTTCACACACTGCCGACTTCAGTATGAAATGACACAGCGCCTCTGGAAAATCAGCAAGCTCCTACACACCCATCTAGCCTGCATCACAACTCCCTCCTAGACAGATATACAAGAAAAATGATAATAGGTCCACAGAGACCTGTACAAGAATATTTATAATCATATCCAGCCAAAATATCAAAAAATGGTATATTCACACAAAGGAAAGTATGTTGCGCAAAAGATACCAAACAAAGCATCCACTGTGCGACTCCAAGCAGGTGATACAAGCTCAAGGACAGTCTCAGAGGCACTGGGGAAAGGAACAGGATGCTCAACAAGGCACAAAGGACCTTTCTCACATGACAAACCAGGAAGGACATGAGCATACTATTATGAAAATTCATGAAACTGAATATTTAAAGTTTTTGTACAGGATGGGCATTGTGGTGGAATGGTTTAAGCAACCTCTTGGGATGCCCGCATCCCACATCAGAGTGCCTGGTTCAAATCCTGGCTACTCCAATTCTGATCCAGCTTCTTGCTAATGCACCTGGGAGATAAATGATGGCTCAAGAACTTGGTTCCCTTACCACCCATGTGAAAGATCTGCACTGAGCACCTTCAGAACCAGCCCAAGCTTTTTCAGATACCTGGGGAATGAGCCAGCAAATACAGATCCTTCTAATAAATCTTTTAATTTGAAAAAATTTTAAATGTGTCTGGAAAGTCCCATTAAGAAGTTCCTTAAAGTTAAATAGATGTTTTCATTTAAGAACTTCTCCAGGAGCCAGCATTGTGGCTCAGCAGGTTAAACCTCCACCTGCAAGGACAGCAGACCGGGCTGCTCTACTTCCCATCCAGCTCTCTGCTAGGCATGGGAGAGCAACGGAAGATGGCCCAAGTACTTGGGTCCCTTTACACACATGGGAGACCCAGAAGAAGCTCTAGGCTCCTGGCTTCAGCCTGGCCCATCCCCAGCCATCATAGCCATTTGGAATAAACCAGCGGATGGAAGCACTCCCTCTCCTCCTCCCCCCTCTCCCTCTTCCCCTCCAACTCTACCTTTCAAATAAATAATTTAAAAAACAAAAATCCTTTAAAAAAAAAGTAAAAATAAAGAACTTAAACCTTCAACTTCTTTACGAAGGAGGCTGCGACTGACCAAAAGATACTAACCTAAAGGCATCTGCCCACAACTTGCAGGCAGCCCTGGAAATACATCTAGGCACATGCTGGGGAACAGGCCTGGGCTGGGAGGGTGGGAAATTGGTTTCTATTTTCTTAAGGACAAAAACTGAGAGCCAATGACATCAAATCACAAATCTTACTGAGGTACTGACAGTCAGGTGGCTACAATAGATATACAACTTTAAAACTTAAAAATGTTAAATACAATCTCAAAAAAGAACTTTGGATGTTCTTAACGCCATTTTAACACATGGTCTTCTAACTGAAGATTCGCAGACCTTGACACAGTTTGCTAAAAATTAATGGTCACAACCTAATTAGGAATCACAATCACTCACCTCAAAAGGGAAAAATAATTAACGGGTCCTCAAGCTCTGTTCAGGAGACTGCCCCAAGGGCCTCCCAGAGGAGGGAACATGGTACGCCCAGCCTCGCAAACCTGGCCAAGCACCCTTCCCTAGGAACACAGGACTCCACACAGTGCCTCACTGGCAACACTGACTCCAGCCATGGATCAGACATTAAAAACCTGAAAGGAGTCAATAATACCACTGTGTCTCTCTTTTTCATGATTATTATTGATGAATTTATTTGAAAGGCAGATTGAGAGAGACAGAGAGGTGTCTACCATCTCCTGGTTCACTCCCGAGATGGCCACAACACCAGGGCTGGGCCAGGAACTCCATCTGGGTCCTCCTCATGGGTAGCAGGGACCGAGTACTCAGAACCTGTTCTGATGCCTTCTCAGGTGCATCAGCAGAGAGCTGGATCAGAAGCAGAACCACCAGGATTCAAACTGCACTACGATATGGAAGGCCGCAGGTCTCAGGCAGCAACTTAATGCTGTGCCACAATGCCTGCCTGCCCGCCTGCCTGTGTTTTTCTTTAGCAATATAGTAGAAAGGGTGGGAAAGTGCAGCCTGCTCAGAGTGAGGGAATTATAAAGCAAGTGAAGAAACAACAATGGGAACTTGACAGGAGCCTCATTAAACCGTGTGCAGGAGTGGACTCTAGAGTACACATAAATGTGCATTAAAGGATATAAAGCTACATCTCACCAAAACAAAGCAAACAAAACTCCATCAAATACATGTAATAATCCACCAATTAAAAGCTTGGGTCCACGAGGCAGCAAAAAGTATACCCAGCTCCCTCTGGCCCCTGCTGAATTCCCACACTGTGCCACAAAGTATGCTCTAGGGGCGCCAACTACATAAACCTTAACTTCATCTGACAGTCAGCCTAGCACAGAGAACCCGATGAATTCCACCTCTGACAGCACGTCACAAGAGTGACACCACAGCAGAAATCTGGAGAGCACACCAGACAGAAAGCTCGACATGCTTTCTAGAGACAGGAAACATTTTAGGAGCTACAAGAAAAATTTAGGTTATCGCTAGAATACAGAGTACAGGAAGCACTGTGGTAGGAGATGACAGGAAAACAAGGCCAGCCCAGATTTAAAAGCTCAAGACAGAACTTAGTGCTAATGACAGGAGTAAAAATTCCACTATTTCAGAGACAAACTCACGTGTCTTACTGACTCACTACATGTGGACAGTTAGGGAGGAGAATGCAAAAGTAACTGCTGCAGTCACCCAACGTAACTGAGTGGTACTGTAACCACTACAGGAAGTTTCAAAGAGGAGCAAACCTGAAGACTGAGTTACATGGTCAGTTTCATATAGGCCTGATTAGTAAGTCAGTAACCAGGTGATCACCAGGCCAGGCGCAAGCAAGAACTACAGCAGACTGAGGACAGAGATTAGTCAGTGCACAAACCAGTGAGAGCCCTGGCCCAAGACAGGCAGCGAGAATCCTATCTTCCAAAAGCCAAAAGCAGGCTTGGTTTCTGAGGACAAGTCCAAGCTCCAGCTCCACACCAATTGTATTCCTAGAATTAATCTGTCTGAGACAGCCTAAGTAATCTCTGCTTCTTTTGAAACACTGTTAGAAAAAGCAAAATATAAACACAATCTACATAAAAGTGCCCACACTTTTGGCTCAATTATTATTGGCCAGCATTGAACAGTGGGTAAAGCCACCAGCGTTGCAGGCAGTTGCAGGTACCCCAAACAAACACTGGTTCAAGTTCCTGCTGTTCCACTTCCGATCCAGCTTCCTGCTAATGTGCCTGGTAAGACAGGGAAGAGGGCCCAAGTGTGTGTGGGCCACACCCACATGGGAGACCTGAATGGAGTTTCAAGCTCCTGGCTTCAGCCTAGGCTAGCCACAGCCATCACAGCCATTTGGAGAGTGAGCCAGCGGATGGAAGACCTCTCTGTCTCTGAGTCTCTCTCTGTAACTCTGCCTTTCAAATAAACAAATCTTAAAACAGAACTTAACCTAAGAAAGTCAATAAACATTTACATAACACACAAAAATGAAAGTGATTCTGAGAATAAACAGTTATACTTTTGTTAGTAAAAATGTTTTTTAATTTTTAATTTATTTGAAAGAGAGAAAGAGACAGGCAGAGAGATCCCCCATATACTATCACCACAACAGCTACAGCTGGGCCTGGCTGAAAACCAGCAGCCCAGAATTAGACACAGGTTTCCCACATGGAGCCAAACAGTTGAGCCTCCACCTGCTGCCTCCCAGAATGTGCATCAGCAGGAAACTGCTTTGGAAGTTGGGCTGAGATCTGAACCCAGGAACTCCAACATGGGATGCACGCATCCCAAGTGGCAACTTCATTGCTCTACCAAATGCCTGCCAAGAGAAATGTTTATGGGTTGTGATGTATTTTTGAGGGTTTCCAAGTTTCCTATGAAATATTTCAAAATTTTTGTTCTTCGTAGAGAGGAAAATATCTTCAATTTAAGCCTACTCTGGGTCATCTGAATGACCACATGACCTGGACTGCCACATGATTTCTTACAACAGCAGCTATAATCCCCGGGGAAGCAAGGGAACACTTGCAGTTAACTTTGCATGTCTCAGTAACCCTGGGTGGATAACATGGTCACTATCTCTGGAAAATTTGTTAATAAAACAGTATTTGTTAGGAATGCTGTTAACACATTTCAGTTAGTTGAGTTCTTATTTTAAGAAACTAAAGCATACATTTAGCCAATATTTCTGAAATATAAAGACGGATTGCAGGTTGAAAAGGAATAATATGCTCCAAGTTGGACAACTGGAATTAAAAAAAAAAAAAAACTAGATTTATGACCAAGTTATCAAAATGTAAATGAGACATTTACAGAATATATGCAGATTTTCTTTTATGGCACCAAGTGCTCTACTCAAATTTTTTTCAGCATTGCAAGAACTGAAAACTTAAGCTCAGATGCTAAATGTTTCTAATTCCAATAGTAAATGATACTTACATAATGCACATTTTAACAGAAGACTTCACCACTCAATGAGAAAGCTTATAAAACGGTACCGTAGTAAAACCAGGATTCTGAGGTTACTCATCGGGAAGTTTCAGCTGGGTCAAAGATCTGACTATTCTGAACATCTAGTAAGTAAAACCTCCAAGTTATTACTAAGAGTTTTACAGTGGCATTCTCTGCATGCTTTATTCCACCACAGGTCACCTTCTCTGCAGACCTTCAACTGTCTTGTACTATTCTTAATGTTTTTATTCTGACATAAGTAGGCCCTGTCACTGGTTATGTATTAGCAAAAAACCTCCAAATCCTTAGAATGATTTTTCACTGTCCTATGAAATACACAAATTTGTTATTTCAGTGTAAAAACTTTCATGATGTAATGTTGCTACTTTATAGAGAAATCCAATCTCGCCCCCAAATATGGCAGGAAGCCTTTACTGAGTACTTAGGTCAGTAAGCACAGGCTCACTGAATCCAAGAAGCAAGTGGGGCAGGTACTATTAGTTACATATCAGAAGTCCACACAAGTACCCTGAAGTTATAAAGACAATCCCTGTTAGACAGTCCTACAGACATTTTAGCTTTACTTTTCATATTTAGGTTTCTAATGTCAGAAATTTGCCTTTGTTTAAGGAGACGGTGATTCAATCATCTTCCATGAGGATAGCCTTTTTTTTTTTTTTTTTGACAGGCAGAGTGGACAGTGAGGGACAGACAGAGAGAAAGGTCTTCCTTTGCCGTTGGTTCACCCTCCAATGGCTGCCGCAGCTGGCGCACCGTGCTAATCCGATGGCAGCAGCCAGGTGCTTCTCCTGGTCTCCCATGGGGTGCAGGGCCCAAGCACCTGGGCCATCCTCCATTGCACTCCCGGGCCACAGCAGAGAGCTGGCCTGAAAGAGGGGCAACCAGGACAGAATCCGGCACCCCGACCAGGATAGAACCCGGTGTGCCGGCGCCGCAAGGTGGAGGATTAGCCTATTGAGCCGCAACACCGGCAAAGATAGCCTATTTTATCGGCATTATAGAATAATGTCTACCTTTTAATAATGCCACTCCTGCACATATCAAATCCCTATGGAATAAAAACCTGATGGGGGCTATTCTGTTCACTGTGTTCTTACTCATTTAACACCAGTATCACAGAATTTTAATTACCATTGCCTTCTAGTTAGTCTTGGTATTTGCCAGGGTAAGCCCCCTCATTTTTCAAATTTATGTTAAGATACTGTTGGATTTTAAATTTAGCATATTACTTTCCACAAAATCCCTACCAGACTTTGACTAGAAGTACAGTTAATCTACACGAATTTGTGTACAAAAAGTGTTCCTATTGTAAGAAAAATTTTTGAACTATATATCCATTAGAAAGTACAGTTTTTTCCATAAAGATCTCACACATCTTGTTAAATTTACTTATTCCTTCAGGAATTTTTATTGTGAGTAGAATGTTCCCATTATTTAAAAAATCAAGCATTTCAAGCTTACAAAAAAAATCACTCTGGTAAACCAGTATACATTCCATCCAGCTGTCAGATCTTAATATTTTTAAAAAATTTGAGAGAGACAGAGTGAGAGAGCTCTCACCTGCTGATTCACTCCCTACTGCCCTAAACAGAAAACAAGAATTCAGCCCAGGTCTCTCACATGAGCGGCAGGAATCCAACTACTTGAGCCATCACCACTGCCTCCCAGGGCCTGCATTAGGCATGAAGCTGCAAACAGAAGCCAGAGCTGGGACTCAAACCCAGGCACTTGGCCATGAACCAACAGGGTAAACACCTGACTGTATTTTGCAGTATTTGATTAGATATTAAGACTTGATGGATACAGCTAAAGTTCTTATGTATACCTGTCTGACTCCGTTTCCTTACTTCTCAGCGATAATCACCATCCTGATGTTTGCCACTGCAGCCACACAATTTTACAAATTTTAAAAATTTATATATAAATCAATACTGTTCACATCAATTTGTTTTCACTATTACTATCCATGTCAATATATACATGCATGTGTGTGTGTATACAGATATAAATTCTAACTTCTAGTTCATTCATTTTAGCTATCATAACATCATTCCATTACATAAGTTCATTACAGTTCACTGCCCATTTTTCTTTTGACTAGTCAGTTTCCTAATGTCCCACTCTTAGGAGGTGCCATCAAAAGTATCTTCTTATACTATGTGAAAGTTCTCCTACGGTACAAACTGCTTAACCAACAAGCCCCCTAGTGAGAACCTAATGTACACACACTCTGAAGAGCAACATCTCACCAGAGGGTTGTACTTGATTTCTCCAAAGTGAGGGTCATGAATCATTAGTGAGCACGAAATCACTGTTTTAGATCCAGAAATGTTATCTTTCAAAAAACAATAAAACTCTCTGAAAACAGCCTTCCATTCAGTTGTCACACGTAAAATATATTTCCCACTACAGGTCTATCAAAAAACGGCCTAAGGAAGTCACAGTTTTAGAATATACACCAGGGAGTAGAAACGCTGCTGTCCAGCTGCTCTGCCTCTGATCCAGCCACCAGCTAATGCATCTAAAAAGAAAGGAGATGGCTGGTACATGTGCTTGGGCCCTTGCCATACCCACATGGGAGATCAGATGGAGTCCCTGGCTTCAGTCTGTCCCAGACCTGGCTATTCAGCCATTTTGGAGTGAACTAGCAGATGGAAATCTCTCCTTCCGTGTCACTCTGCCTTTCAATCAAATCTTTCATAAAAATCCTTTCATGCACTATGATCTTCCAAAAATCATAAAGTCGAACACTGTTTAGTTCATTTTTTTGTTTGTTTAGTTCATTCTTTAAAAAGATTTATTTATTTGAAAGGCAGAGTTACAGAGAGGCAGAGGCAGAGAGAGAAAGGTCTTCTATCTGCTGGTTCACTCCTCAAATGACCACAAAGGCAAGGCGGAAGCCAGGAGCCTCTTCTGGGTCTCCCACGTTGGGGCAGGGGCCCAAGCACTTTGGGCCATCTCCCACTGCTTTTCCCAGGTGCACTGGCAGGGAGCTGGATCAGAAGTGAAGCATCCAGGACTCAAACTATTGCCCATACAGGATGCTGGTGCTGTGGGCATCTGCTTACCCAGCTGCGCCGCAGTGCAGGCACCCCATCATGTTTTCATTACTAAAACTACCTAATACATATCCTGTTATTTATAAAGGGAATTCTCTTCCACATGCTACAACTTTCACTGAAATGACACTGAACTGGTAACTGGAAGCTGAATTGGAAACAGCAGCAGGGACTCAACCAGGCTCTCTGATACAGGATTATAGGTATTCCAAGTGGCATCTTAACCACAGCACCATTCACCCAATCTGATTTCTACTACCAACCATTAGTTTTACCTAATCTAGAACTGTATACAAATGGAATTATATCTTATGTAGTCTTCTGTGTATTCTTTAAACTAATACTCTTGAAAAAGTTCTCTTCCTAGTTTTCTAAGAATTTTTGTCATGAGCAAATACTGAATTGTATCAGGCCTCCCCTATCCCACTCCCTCCATAATTCAACAAGATTTTCATATGGGTTTTCTCTTAATGTGTTAACATGAAGAATTTCATTTGCAGGTTTCCTAATGTTTTATCATTCTTACATGGCTGAGAGAAACTCCAATTATAGTTTTGTTTTATGTAAGTGCTAATATTTAGCCTAGAATTCCTGTTATATTCATTAGTGAGATACAGCCTGTATGTGCCTCCTTCTCATACTCCCCCTACTCAATTTGGGTATCAACACTATAGTGTTTTACAAAATAATTTTTTCCAAGGAGCCAGCATTTTATTGCGGAATTTTTAATTTCACGTTGGTATAGCTTGCTAACTATTAACTAAAGCTTTTCAATCATAATCTAGGGGCTGCCGCCTGCAGTGCCGGCTTCCCATATGGATGCCGGTTAGAGTCCCCGCTGCTCCACTTCCTATCAGCTCTCTGCTATAGCCTGGGAAAGCAGCAGAAGATGGACTAAGTCCTTGCGCCCCTGCACCCATATAGGAAGACCTGGAGGAAGCTCCTGGCTCCTGGTTTCAGATCGATGCGGCTCCAGGCGTTGTGGCCAATTGGGGAATGAACCAGCAGATGAAAGACCTGTCTCTGCCTCTTTCAAATCAATAAATAACCTTTAAAAAAAATCATAATCTTGTCAAGTTTCTAATTATCATTGATAATTTATTTTGCTAGAAATTGTCCACTTGGCCTATTTCCAAATTTCAAGGAATAAAGCTATTAACAGCATTCTTGTAGCTTAAAAATCTCAATCTGACTCCAGCTATCCCCTTTTTCATGTCTGATATATTTGTGTCTTCCTTTTCTGCATCAACCATGGCAAACGTAAGTCTATTCATTCAGTTTAGCACCTCTGCTTTAGTTAATCTAGCTGTATCTGTTCTCTGTTTATTAACGTCTGCTCTTAGCTTTATTATTTCCTTTTTAAAACTACATTCAAAACTGTTTTTCTAACTCATTACACTACACTGTTAGCTCATTAATATTCTGTATTTACTAATGAGCAATGATGGTTCATTCCCCAAGTAAGCAAACGTGCTTTTGTTGTAACCCACAGTTGACAGGTATTTTCATCATTCTATTCTGTTTTCTAATTTTCATGGAGATTTTCTTCATTCTATATATATATTTTTCCTTTTTCCTTTTTTTCTTTTCTTTTTTTTTTAAACAGGCAGAGTGGATAGTGGGAGAGAGAGACAGAGAGAAAGGTCTTCCTTTTTGCCATTGGTTCACCCTCCAATGGCCGCTGCGGCCGGCGCATGTCGCTGATCCAAAGCCAGGAGCCAGGTGCTTCTCCTGGTCTCCCATGCGGATGCAGGGCCCAAGGACTTGGGCCATCCTCCACTGCCTTCCCAGACCATAGCAGAGAGCTGGCCTGGAAGAGGGGAAACCGGGATAGAATCCGGCGCCCCAACCGGGACTAGAACCCGGTGTGCCGGCACCTCAAGGCGGAGGATTAGCCTGTTAAGCCACGGCGCCGGCCTCATTCTATATATTTAAAAACATGTATCTCAGTATATGACCATGGACTTGGGGACTGTTGGTGCTATTCTGCTATGTTACTCATTTAATTGCACTAGGGCATAGGCTGTGATTTGGAAACTGCAGATACTTTGAAATTTGTCACTTTTTAGGGCTGGCGCTGTGGTGTAGTGGGCTAAGTTTCCACCTGCGTGTAGGCATCCCATATGGGCGTCGGTTTGAGTCCTGGCTGCTCCTCTTTGATCCAGCTCTCTGCTATGGTCCAGGAAAGCAGTGGAAGATGGCCCAGGTGCTTGGGCCCCTGCACCTGTGTGGGAGACCTGGAAGAAGCTCCTGGCTTCTGCTCCAGATCAGCTGTTGCAGCCATTTGGGGAGTGAACCAAAGGCTGGACGACCTTTGTCTCTTTCTCTCCCTCCCTCTGTAACCCTACCTCTGAAATAAACTAAAACAACTTGTTACTTGCTTTGAAGTCCAACACATAACCAAATTTTATAAAAATTCCAATAGGTACTTTAAATAACACATCTTCTGTAATTATTGGATACTTGCTAACCATACTCTTTCATTCCTTTATAACCTTACTGTAATTCTTAATTTGTCTTAAATTACTGAGAGGTGTGTTAATATTTCCTACATTTAATGGACAGCACCAAGGTATAGTGGGTAAATCTGCCACTGCAGCACTGACATCCTATACAGGTGCTGACTTGAGGCCTAGCTGCTCCACTTCTGATCCAGCTCCTTGCTAATGCACCACAGGGAAGACCCAGAAAAAAGCTCCTGGTTTCAGATCGACCCAGCTCCAGCCAACGCAGCCATTTCAGGAGTGAACCAGGAGACGGACTTCTGCAACTCTGCCTTTCAAATAAATAAACCTACCTTTTAAAAAAATATAAGATCGAAGTCAGCGAACTCAAAAGGCTTCCATAGCCCTGGCAACTCATACTAGAGCCTAGGGAGATTACTGACACCATAAACAAGAGTGTCAAATTGTTAAGTCAACAACAGGAGTCACTGTGTACAAAAAAAAAATTTCCTACATTTGTACATATGCATATTCTTGTAATTCCACTAATTTTCCCTTATACATTACACTTAATAAAACTTTTTCCACTCCTTTAATTTTTAAAACGTTACTTATTTTATTTGAAACGCAGAGACAGATGAACAGACATGTTTCATCTGCTGGTTAACTCCCCAAATGTGCACAGCAGCCAGGACTGGGCCAGGCCAAAACCAGGAGTCAGGAGCTTCATCTGGGTTTCCCAAAGAGCAGCTGAGCCATCACCTGCTGCCTCCATGTGCACGGGGCAGAAAGCTGGATGGAAGCAGAAGAGAGAACCAAGCACTGCAATATAGGATCGCAGGGGTCTCAAGCAGTGACTTGAGTGCTGTGCCACAATGCCCACCACCCCCTTCACTTTTAAACTAAAGCATCAAACTTTTAGGAGTGTCTCTGCTAACCAGCATTTAGTTGGATTTTTTTCTTTCCTTCATTCTTCTCTAATCTGAAATGATGTATTAATCTGAAATGATGTATTGGGTTTACGGAGACATTTAAGGTTATTTCTACCATCTTATTTTGTGTATTCTAATTCCTATGCATTTTGCTTCTTTGTTCTCCTCCCCTGACTTCCCAGTGATTTGGAGTTATGTGTATACTCTATCTCAATTCTTTTCGAGAGCTACCCTACAAGTTTTTGTAATGAAAAATTAACTCATCAGTAGGTTGCAGGTAAGGACAGGAGTCTATTAAAATTCATAATAAAGAAAATTCATTATAAAAGAAAATAATCTCATGAAAATAGGGAGAAGAGATTAAAAAAAAAAAAAAACCCAGAAGCAAAATTCTTAGACACTGCAAGCAGATCACAGACTGGTAACTGCAGGCTATCTACAGGGAAAGCTGAGGAACATCCAGTCACACAGAATCCTCTAAAGATTAAGCAACTGACAACAGCAGTTGTAGCAGCTCAGGAGAGGAAAGGAGAGAAAAGAGGTAGGACTGGCTGCGAATTATTTGAGAAGGCCATTCTGTGTCACTGGGAACTGCCCCTCTGCCACGCTGACTCACTGCACTGGGTCAGTCTTCCTGGATGAGGAGCTGCCTGGCTACCATTACGAACGGGACACTGGGAGGAAACACTAAGTGCTGACTCCCAAGCCCATCCTTCCAGTAGGTTCTGGCTCCCAGATACTAGCAGCCTAAGGTTAATCAGATCAAGATTCTTCTCTAGAGTACCTGATCAACCCTGAGGAAAGGCACGCAGAAACTAAGATCGAGAGTTTAACAGCCAACAGCCCACACAGATCCCTCCACAGAAACTGGAGAGAGACAAGCCTCACTCAACCTTCAGTTCCTGATCAGCTTTTGAGACTTCTACTTACTCATCAAGAATTACTGATTATGGCCGGCGCCGTGGCTTAACAGGCTAATCCTCTGCCTTGTGGCGCCAGCACACTGGGTTCTAGTCCCAGCTGGGGCACCGGACTCTGTCCCAGTTGCCCCTCTTCCAGGCCAGCTCTCTGCTATGGTCTGGGAAGGCAGTGGAGGATGGCCCAAGTCCTTGGGCCCTGCACCCGCATGGGAGACCAAGAGAAGCACCTGGCTCCTGGCTTCGGATCAGCAAGATGCGCCGGCCGCAGCAGCCATTGCAGGGTGAACCAACAGCAAAAAGGAAGACCTTTGTCTCTCTCTCACTATCCACTCTGCCTGTCAAAAAAAGAAAAAAAAAAGAATTACTGATTATCTGAGGAAAAAAGACAAACAGAAAAATGCAGCTCCAATAATACTGAGACTATATAGAGAAAGAAAACATTGTGAAAATCAACAGAGCAACCCTGAAGCCAGAGCTGCAGGCTCTCCAAGGGAGCATTCAGAGCAAGCTCTAGGGGAGCTCGGGAGCTCAGGACAGCAGAAACAGGAAAAAGGAGAGGGGATCCATAGAGGAGCTGCAAGATAAAGGAGAAGGAATCTCCTATTTAAAAAAAAAAAAAAAAAAAAAAAAAGACAGATGGAAAACAGAAGAGAAAATGAAAATTGGAGGACAAGTTCCGGAGACTCAACATCCAAAATAATACTAATTAGACCTCCGAGGTAACACTGAATAGGGAACCCAATAAAGAAATCAAGAAAAATCCCCTTAACTGAAGATGAGTTTTCAGCCTGGATTATGATCCCAGTAGAATGCATGAAAACACACTTAGATCCAGGCCTGTGGCAGTGAAATTTCCCATTACTGAGGAAAAGGAAGAGCCTAGAGTCTCCAGGGAGAAAAAATAGGTCATACAGAAAACCAGAATGGTTTTGGTTTTCTCAACCACTGTTTATAGTGTTCAGAAGTGAACGGAGCACTACAACTCTGTCAAAAAAAAAAAAAAAAATTTGCTTCCAACCTATGTTTCTATTACCCAGCCAGAGTGGAATAAAGGCATTTTCAGACATGTTAACATCTCCAAATATTTACCTGACAAACTCTCTCATGAAATGTTCTCTAGTATTGACTTCATCAAAAGAGTGAAACAAGAGAAAAACAGACCTAAGAAAAGAGAAAAATGAAGGAACTGCATGACGGTGAAAGGAGATCCCAGAATGAGCACTGTGCAGCAGGCAGACACAACCAGTGCCAACCAGAGCAGATTCCAAACACTGCTGCGTTGGGGCCGCCTGCAGCATCAGAATCCCATATGGGCACCAGCTGAGTCCCGGCGCTCCACTTCCGATCCAGCTCTCTGCTATGGCCTGGGAAAGCAGAAGAAGATGGCCCAAGTCCTTGGACCCCACACCTGCGTGGGAGACCCAGCAGCAGCTCCTTGCTCCTGTCTTTGGATCAGCACAGCTTCAACTGTGGTGGTCAACTGGGGAGTGAACAAGAGGATGGAAGACCTCTCTGTCTCTGTCTCTGTCTGTCTCTCTGCCTCTCCTCTCTCTGTCCAACTCTTTCAAATAAATAAATAAATCTTTAAAACACACACACACACTGTGGACACCTTTCTCCCAAGTGAACACCATCAGTCACAGAAACCCCACCGTCACTGAGGAGCCCCAGGATGAGAAAAGTAAATGAATGGGAGATAATGGCAAAGGGTTGTAGTAGGGTGTTATGGATGGAACACAGAATGCACACACACACACAAATCCCCAAAGTCCACTCACACACACAACTCCCCAGAGTCTAAAGAGACTTTAAACAGTTGATGGATTAAGGGTGGAAACTTGATCTACCTGTGGCATCTGGGAGGTGGGCCTGGCTGGAGGTCTTTTATTTAAGTCACTGGGGGCTGTCCTCAGAAAGGCAGTAGGTGCAAGGGGGTTGAATACATAAGCCAAGCACGAGTCTCGTGTCTCTGCTTTAGGACTCACCATGTAATCTTCCCTCTGCCATCCTCTGGCCTAACTGCTGCCTGAACCAACGTGCCACCTGATCGTGGACTGTGAACCTCTAAACTGCCAAGCCAAACAACCATCTTTCTGCCTGACGTTCCTATGGGGTATTTTAATTAAAGTAATTAAAGTAATGAAAAGCTGACTGATAAACGGGTTATCAGTATCTTAGCCAGCAATTTCTGATCCCACAGAATACAAATGAAATAAATTTGTGCCCAAGTGGAATTTGTGTATTTCCACATGCATATTCATTATACATGGAATTCCTTTTGACCAGAACTATTCAATTGACATGGAATATAAACCACAGACAAAATTGTAATTTTCTATTAACCACGTTAGAAAGGTAAAAATAGGCATACCTTACATCAGGCTGCCATAACAAAGTACCATCAACTGGCTGGCTTATAAACAAGAGAAATTTCGCTCTCACAGTTCTAAAGGTTGGAAGTGCAAGATCAGGGTACTAGCATTGTTGAGTTTTTTGAAGGCTGTTGACTGACACCTTTTCTGATGTATCCTCATGTGAAGGGGAGACAGTGAAAAAGCTCCCTGGGATCTCCTTCACGAGGGTACCAATCCCATCCAGGAGGGCTCCACCCTCACGATCTGACTGCTTTCCCAAAGCCCCAAAAACATCATGTGGAAAGTTAGGATTGCATCGTATGAATTCTGTGAAAACATATTCAGTTCATAACAAGATGAAATAGTTTTAATAACTTAGTAATTTATTAATTTGTCCCAATACACCCAAAATATTGTTTGCAATCAGTATTAAAAAATGATTGTGATATCTTACATTCTATTTTTATACCATTAGAAACCTGATGTGGGGTCTGGCGTTTTGGCACAGCAGGTTAAGCCACCTGCATCCCACATAGGAACACAGGTTTGAGTCCCAGCTAGTCCAAGCCCAATACAGTTTCCTGCTAATGCAACTGGGAAGGCAGTGGATGAAGGCTCAAGTACTTGGACCCCTACCACCCATATGGGCAACTAGGATGCAATTTCTGGCTCCTGGCTTTGGCCTGACCCAGACCAGGCTGGTGCAGCCATCTGGGGAGTCAACCAACAAATAAAAAGTTCTTTCTCCTCTCTCTCTCTCTTGCTCTTTCAAATACATAAATATTTAAAAAAAAAAAAAAAAAATCTAGGGGCCGGTGCCATGGCTCACTTGGTTAATCCCCTGCCTGTGGCGCCGGCAGCCCATATGGGTGCTGGGTTCTAGTCCCGGTTTGTCTTCTTCCAGTCTAGCTCTCTGCTGTGGCCCGGGAAGGCAGTGGAGGATGGCCCAGGTGCTTGGACCCCTGCACCTGCATGGGAGACCAGGAGGAAGCACCTGGCTCCAGGCTTCGGATCAGCGTAGCTCTGGCCATAGCAGCCATTTGGGGGGTGAACCAACAGAGGGAAGACCTTTCTCTCTAACTCTGTCAAAAAAAAAAAAAAATCTAGTGTGTATTTTACACTTGTGGCCCATCTGAATGTGGAGATTTCAAGAGTTCATAGTTACATAAGGTTAACAGCTACCGTTCTGGACAGAGAAGCTCTAGGAAGATACACAAGAAGCTAGTAACAGTAGAACTGGGCAGCAGGAGGAGAGATGTATAGGAACTTTTCATTAATTACTGTTTTGTTCTTTTTCTATTTTGTACCATGTGCATATATTACATATTCAAAAAACGAATATATCCCCAAAATAAATCACAAAGGTAGATTCTCTGGCTTATTCCTATAAATCTTGCACACATATCTACACAGGTACAAACTGATATACAAAGAAAGTTATCTACTGCACACCACGAGACTGGAAACAACTTCAATTTTCATCAGTATAGAGTGATGAAATAGTGATCCATACAGAGTGGGGCACTCATTATGTACTGACATAATGTACAAAATGTATTAGTAAGTGAAATACATGACCATCTGTACTAAAAGGCAATATATACACAAAACTGCGCATTTAACATAAAATCTCTGAAATACATGAAAACCTGGTAACACCACAGGTCTTAGGGAAACAAGGGGCAATCTGGCAAAGAGTTTTCACTGTGTATTCTTTAATTTCTAATTAAAATAATGGACTACCTATTTAAAAGTTCACCTTTCCTATCTAGCTGTAGATATTTTTACGTATCCTGCTTTGCTTCAATGATATTTAAGTCCATCTGAAGAGTATAATTCTTCCATAGAGTTGTGAGGCTTCTTTCCCCCAAAAGCTACAGATGTCTTGGCTTTGGCTATTTTTTTAGCCTACATTTCCCAAAGTTCTTAATCCTTTCATCAAATGGCATTACAACCTCATCCCCAGATACTACCCCCTATTTTTGCAAATTCCTCAGGACCAACTTTTTCTTAAAAAAAAAAAAAATCTTTTACTTATTTGCAAGGCAGGGTTACAGAGGTAGAGGCAGAGACAGAAAGAGATCTTCCACCCACTGGACTTACTCCTCAAATGGCCACAATGGCCAGGCTGAAGCCAGGAGCTTCATCTGGGCCTCCCACATGAGTGCAGGAGCCCAAGTACTTGGGCATCTCCTACTGCTTTTTCCAGGCACATAAGCAGGGAGCTGGATTGGAAGTAGAACAGCCAGGATTCCACCCAGCACTATATGGGATGCCGGCGCTGCAGGCAGCAGCTCTACCCACCACACCACAACACCTACCGTAAACAGCTTTTTCTTAACATTGAGTGATTTTTTTTTTCTAGTACCTAGGAACTTCATCTTAAAAATCAATAATACGGCCGGCGCCTTGGCTCAAAAGGCTAATGCTCTACCTAGCGGCGCCGGCACACCAGGTTCTAGTCCCAGTCGGGGTGCCAGATTCTGTCCCGTTGCCCCTCTTCCAGGCCAGCTCTCTGCTGTGGCCAGGGAGTGCAGTGGAGGATGGCCCAAGTGCTTGGGCCCTGCACCCCATGGGAGACTAGGAGAAACACCTGGCTCCTGCCATCGGATCAGCGCGGTGCGCCGGCCGCAGCGCGCCGGCCGCGGCGGCCATTGGAGGGTGAACCAACAGCAAAGGAAGACCTTTCTCTCTGTCTCTCTCTCTCACTGTCCACTCTGCCTGTCAAAAAAATAAAAAATAAATAAATTTTTTAAAAAATCAACAATATGCATAAGAGAAAACTCATCTTGGGTTTTATCCAACATTTCCTTGTGTTTGCAATGGTAGGAATGGTCCTGTATCTGTTCCACAGTCAATTAGTGTCATTTTAAGAAACTTCATAGAGTAATATAGTCAATAACAGCAAACACTGAAAAAAGCAGTATCAGAATCAAGAAAAGATTGCTCAATTTGGCAGTGGATTTAGAAGGGCAGTGGGAAGGAATATTTGAAAAAGAATGGTAAAAAATCATAAGGTTGAAGTCAAGAACAGAGGAGTTACACACAGAAAGCAAATGTAGATTGACCTTTTAAAAAGTATGAAGAGTATGGGTGCCAGTTCGAGTCCTGGCTGCTCCTCTTCCAATCCAGCTCTCTGCTATGGCCTGGGAAAGCGACAGAAGATGGCCCAAGTCCTTGGGCCCCTGCACCCATGTGGGAGACCTAGAAGAAGCTCCTGGATCCTGGCTTCAGATCGGAGCAGCTCCAGGCATTGCAGCCAATTGGGGAGTGAACCAGTGGATGGAAGACACCTCTCTCCGCCTCTCCTCCCTCTGTGTAACTTTTTCAAATAAATAAATAAATCTTTTTTTAAAAAAAAGTATGGAGAGAAATTTCAATATCTTCAAACCAGAAAAATATAAAATTTCCCCCAAATACCTATATGAATTTTAAAAAAGAAAATCAAAGTTACATATTTTAGTATAAAATACTTGAAATATGATAGCGCTGCCTCATCTGGGACACTGCTAGTTCCACTCCAATAGTGTAAAATCAGTCTATTAGATTCTTGGCATCTATGTTCAAATATATCATGCCAAGCAGAGACAAAAGGCAGTGTCACTAATATCCTGGAACTTCATAACAAAGAAATTTTAGTAACCAGGGCAATAGAGCATTGAAGTACATAAAAACCGATTTTTCAAAAAAAGATTTCTCAATCCTCACTGAACCACGTACTTTCCAAAGTAGTAAGCTAGTGAGGAAACACACTGCCAACTGGAAACCTAAGTTGGCCCCGTGGAGGGTGCTGTGCCTTTTAAACAAAAGCAAACAAACATTCATCTGTTCCATTTTATGAACTGTCAAAACCTAAGTGAGAGTACGAATTGAACCCTGGAAGCCAGCGTCAGGTCAGTGAAAGTCCCCATGACGGAGGGTTCTGCTGTGTAGAGACGTCTGTCCTTTCCCTTTGAGTTGTGCTCCAGAACCAGCTTGTGAACATGCGGCTTACGTACCAGTCTATCATTCCCAGACTGCAAGAAAGCACCCATCAGGCGACTACACAGCAGCAGGAATAAACATCAGGTACTCCTGCCCGTCCTGCAGCAGCACCTAATACCCACGTCAGATCACGTGGGCTGGTACTCCGGCGGGGACAGTTCAATTACAGCCAAGTCTGGAGTAGCATTGTCCAAGAGAACTTCCTCCAACAGTAGAAATGTCCTTCATCTCTGCTGTCCAATACAGCTGCCATTAACCACATATGGCTATCTAAAGTTAGGTTAAAATCAAACAAAAGTAAACCTGACACTCAGTTCCTCTGGCCCGGGGGCCACACTGCCAGCACTGCACAGTCGCACGTGGCTCGCAGACACCTCAGAGAACACAGTCCTGTTCCTCAGGGGTGCTTCAAAGGCTTCCCAGGGGCAGCAGGAGGAACACCATTCAGGAAAAGCTCCAGCCACCGCTCATGCCCGCTCCACAAAGCAGCTCGACCCCTTTCATCTGGTCTACATTTTGCGATTCCGCATAGTGCTTTTTAAGGCTTTCTCTGGCTGCTGCTGAGTGCACTGGCATGCATGCTTTAAGCATGAAAACTACTGGTTTAGAACAGAAATGGCCAATAAACCTCAGGACACTGCTCAGTCCTCCTGATACTTAAAACATTTTAAAAAGCAAAGCTTCATTAACCAGCTAACGTGAACTACAGCCTAACCAGTTGGCCAGGATGTATTTAAAAAGTTGGTCTAAACATGGAAAATTTGCATTCATTGACACAAATAAACCATCTCTAGTAAACAAAAAATTTCCATAGCTCATTCAAGTTGAGAAAAGACTCAGGTCCAGCCTCTACCGCACCACTTCCAAGGAGCTGAGGCTGTGTCCTCTAGGCCCACTGCCCCCTACTTTGAAATGAAAGATATGACTGAGACAGAGTGTTGCATTAGTATCTACAAGACCTCAGCCATCAGCTCTGCTGTTAACTTGCTGTTAGCGGCTGAAGCCACACAGGAAAGTGCAGTTCACTTTTCAAATAGACAAAGCAGGAGATCACATACTTACTAAGATACTTCCTCACCTCCAGAGTCTTCTGATGTATAAAGCTTAAGGCCACAAACAGATGGACTTCCAATGGTTCAAAATCATTCTTTCTTGCTAACTACACATTAAGTCAGAAATTACCCTCATTCCCCCACAAAAAGAAGGGAGGTGTGGAATATTCAAGGAACTGCAGGTTTTCATGTGCAAACTAGACATACTACCTAACAGACTGAAACCAAGTACACTCAATTTCCACTGTTCTCCAACTCTGAGGTCAAGATAATCCCCAATCTTAAAAAAATCCAGACTATGGGGAAGAATTAAAGACAATTTCACAGCAAATTCAAATGGTAATGAGAGTGAATCACTTTAGGATTTGTTTTCCCTTAAGAGTATAAAATTAAAAGATACACTTGAATTACCAAGTACCTGTCTTACCAGTGCGATCAGTTACAATTTAGAATCCATTTAAGGAAAGGAGAACCACTCAGATTCCATAATGTAAGTCACAGAACTACCTTAATAGTTCCACCCATCTGGTCAAGTTAGAGGCAGTGTCTAAATCCACTTGGCGTGGCCAAATCATATTCTCCCTACTTAAAGTTGCTGAATTGTGGGTGAGTGCTGTGGCACACTGGCCTCTGCCTATGGCACCAGCATCCCATATAGACACCGGTTCCTGTTCTGATTCCTCCTCTTCCAATCCAGCTTTCTGGTATGGTCTGGGAAAGCAGTAGAAGATGGCCCAAATGCTTGGGCCCCTGCACCCATGTGGGAGACCTGGAAGAAGTTCCTGACTTCGGATCAGCAAAGCTCTAACAGTTGCGGCCATCTGGGGAGTAAACCAGCAGATGGAAGACCTTTCTCTCCTTCTGTTTGTAACTCTACCTCTCAAATAAATAAATAAATAAATAAATCTTTTTAAAAAAAAATGCCATTTGGGGCCAGCACTGTGGCATAGAAGGTAAAGCTGCCCCAAAGCCAGCATCCTATATGGGAGCTGGGTTTGTGCTCCACTTCCTATCCAGCCCCCTGCTAACAGTCTAGGAAGAATGGTTCAAGTGTCTGGGTCCCTGCCACCCATGTGGCAGGCAGAAGCTTCTGGCTGTAGAAGGCTGCACATTTGCAATCATCTAGGGAGTGAAGGAGCAGAATGATCCCTCTGCCTCTCCCTCTGCTCTCTAACTCTGATTTTCAAAATAAATAAATAAGTCTCTTGTAAAAAGACATTTTAGGGGCTGGCACTGTGGCACAGTGGGTTAACGCCCTGGCCTAAAGCACCAGCATCCCATATGGGCGCCGGTTCTAGTGCCGGCTGCTCCTCTTCCGATCCAGCTCTCTGCTGTGGCCTGGGAAAGCAGTAGAAGATGGCCCAAGTCCTTGGGCCCCCTGCACCCATGTGGAGACCTGGAAGAAGCTCCTGGCTCCTAGCTTCGGAATGGCGCAGCTCCGGCCGTTGCGGCCATCTGGGGAGTGAACCATCGGATGGAAGACCTCTCTCTCTCTCTCTCTGCCTTTCCTCTGTGTAACTCTGACTTTTAAATAAATAAATCTTGGCCGGCGCCGCGGCTCACTAGGCTAATCCTCCGCCTTGCGGCGCCGGCACACCGGGTTCTAGTCCCGGTCGGGGCACCGATCCTGTCCCGGTTGCCCCTCTTCCAGGCCAGCTCTCTGCTGTGGCCAGGGAGTGCAGTGGAGGATGGCCCAAGTACTCGGGCCCTGCACCCATGGGAGACCAGGAGAAGCACCTGGCTCCTGCCATCGGAACAGCGTGGTGCGCCGGCCGCAGCGCGCTACCGCGGCGGCCATTGGAGGGTGAACCAACGGCAAAAGGAAGACCTTTCTCTCTGTCTCTCTCTCACTGTCCACTCTGCCTGTCAAAAAATTTAAAAAAATAAAAAAAATAAAAAAATCTTCAAAAAATAAATAAAATGACATTAGAAAATTTATTTTTACTTTATTGGAAAGACAAAGAGATCTTCTCTCCACTGTTTTACTTCCCAGATGCCTGCAACAGCTGGGGCTAATCAATGCCAAAGCCAGGAGCCAGGAATTCAATCTGGGCCTACCACATGGGTGGCAGACCCAAGCACCTGAGCTATCACCTACCACCTCCCACATTACGCATCAGGAGTATGCTGGAACTGGAAACTCAGTGGAGACTGGAACCCAGGCACTACAATGTGGGATGCAAGTGTCTTAACTACACCAAACACCCACTCCCTATTTTTGTTTTAAGGCTCAATGCTAAAATGGAGTGGATGGTTTAAAAAGTAACTCTGAGGTAGGAAAGTGGATAAGTGGATCTTAAAAAGCTATCAAAGCCAATAATGGATGTAATTGACATATAATAGACAAGAAGCCCTCAAAAGAGAAACTGGCCAATTGTCCACATTCACTCTGTCCTAGAAATCTAACACACTCTCAAAGCCCAAGTGAAAAGTTTCACATGACACTCCTGCACAACAGCAAAAAGAATGACTTCCTCTGAAGAAAAGGTGTGACACAGGGTGCTACACCACTAAGATCGCCACCATTCGTCACTTCTGGATAGCACAAAGGCCATTTCTGTCTGGAGTCATGGCTCTCTGAATGGCAGATAAATCAGTTATCCCGGTCATGGTAGGTATGCGGGTCTCTCACGAAGTCATTCACTACATCATAATGTTCTACCCCTTCAGGAACATGTGTTAATCATCCTGAATGACAATCTGAAGTATATTATGTAGATTACTGCACTCTTAAAAAGATTTTCCCAAACGTGATTTAAGCTAATTGATTAACACTCATTACTAGGTTTTCAAGTCTGGTCCTGTTCTCAAAGGCCCCAGACATGCTAGTCAGGCTTTGCAGATTATCTCCATTATCCTCACCAGGCTGTTATCTGTTTTTCCTTACAATAGACAGTAGGTTAACAGTCCCTGTCCTCCTCCCCACCCGCCTTGAGGCCTCCCCACACTACCCATAATCTACTTGCTTCTAATCTCCTGTGGGTTTAGAAGCCTGATAACTTGGCTTGTTAGAAACATTTTAAATACATGCCAACAGGTTCTGATTAAGGTTCTCAAAGGCTCTCCTATGCTCTAAGATATGGACTTGGACAATTTAGCCACTCCGGGTCTTTCCTGCTTAAAGGCTGCTTGTCAAGGATAATAGTGTAGGCAAAATATGTGGATTAGAGAAGAGCCCAACAGGGGCTGGCACAGCAAGTTAACACCCTGGCCTGAAGCACCGACATCCCACATGAGCACCAGTTCAAGTCCCGGCTGCTCCTCTTCCGATCCAGCTCTCTGTTATGGCCTTGGAAAGCAGTGGAAGATGGTCCAAGTGCTTGGGCCAATGCACCCGCGTGGGAGACACAGAAGAGGCTCCTGGCTTCGGATCAGCTCAGCTTCGGCAGTTTCGGCCAATTGGGGAGTGAAGCATTGGATGGAAGACCTCTCTCTCTCTCTCTGCCTCTCCTCTCTCTGTGTAATTCTTTCAAATAAATATAAATAAATGAATCTTTAAAAAAAGAAAAAGCCCAACAAAGTGAAACTCACATCCAGAAGAGAGCAAAAGAAGAGGACCCTATGTCTCAGGCAATGGAAATCATTTAATCCCCACTGTTACAGTAATAGGCAGGCCTTACTATACTTATTTTCTAGAGTTGAGTGATTTACCCAATATTGTAACTGAGAAACCAAACGTCAACCTAGAGCTCTGAATCAAAAACCCAGGCCTCTCCTTCACCAGACAGATACTGCTACCAAACCCTTACTCTGTTTTGACACCTTATTCCTAATTCTCTCACCCGACCCTGACTCAGGTTTGCTTTTTCCCCCTTAATCAGTTTTCATAACTACAGGGCAACAGGTAATCAAATTAAACTGCTCTGCAGGTGTGTCTCTGCTCAACCACAAACTTGTTTCTGAAAGCTCGGCCATACCTTCAGTTTCTACAGACCACACACATTGAAATACAGTGGCTGCTCCAGTGATCCCACGAGTTCACACTACACGTCTTCTCCAGTACCTTCTTGTCCAAAGCACAGAGAGCACCGTGAGCTCACTGCCGCAGGGCTGTGTGCTCCCACACTTAGTACACTATCTTACTCAAACACCAGGGAATGGGGCAGAAAACATCAAGTGTCCACTTTCCTAATTACATTAAGGAACAGGGATGTACTGATTTGCTGTGAAACACTTTATTGCCTAGCCCACAGTCTGAGACACAGAAAAAAAAAAAAACATTGAATAAATGTGACTTGTCCACAAATACAAGTTGTTCAAGTAACGTATAACCTCTCCTAAACCAGTTTAAAATTCCTTACACATTTTTTTTTTTAATTATTTATTTGAAAGACAGTTACAGTGAGGCAGAGAGAGAGAAAGGTCTTCCATATGCTGGTTCACTCCCCAGATGGCCACAACGGCCGGAGCTGTGCCGATCCGAAGCCAGGAGCTTCTTCCAGACCTCCCACACTGGTGCAGGGGCCCAAGGATTTAGCCCATCTTCTACTGCTTTCCCAGACCATAGCAGAGAGCTGGATCGGAAGTGAAGCAGCCAGGACTCAAACCAGTGCCCATATGGGATGCCAGCATTGCAGACCAGGGCTTTAACCTGCTGTGTCACAGCACCGGTCCCTACTTCACATTTTTTAGATTTATTTGGGGCCGGCACTATGGTATATCAGGAGTGAACCAACGGATGGAAGACCTCTTTCTCTGTCTCTCCTCTCTCTGTGTAACTCTTTCAAATAAATAAATAAATCTTTAAAAAAAGAAGAAAAAAGATTTATTTGGGGGCCAGCACTGTGGCATAGCTGGTAAGGCTGCCGCCTGAGTGCCGGCATCCTATATGGGCGCCGGTTCAAGCACTGGCTGCTCCACTTCCAATCCAGCTCTTTGCTATGGCCCGGGAAAGCAGAAGATGGCCCAGGTGCTTGAGAGAACACATGGGAGACCTGGAAGAAGCTCCTGGCTCCTGGCTCTGGATCGGCCCAGCCCCGGTCCTTGCAGCCATTTGGGGAGTGAACCAGTGGATGCAAGACTGATCTCTCTCTCTGCCTCTGTCACTCTGCCTTTCAAAAAATAATTAAATCCTTTTTAAAAAAAAAAAAAATTATTTCTTTGAACAGCAGAGTGACAGAGAGGGAAGGAGAGACAGAAAGGTCTTCCATCTGCTGGTTCACTCTCCAAATGTCCCAGGCTGGGCCAGGCCAAAGCCAGGAGCCTGGAAGTCCAGCTGGGTGGCAGGGACACAAGTACCAGTGCTATCACCTGCTGCCTTCCCAGGCACACTGGCACTGAGATATGGGGTGTGGGCGTCGCCAAGGGTCCCTACATTCCACATTTTCTGATATACTCTTGTAATATTTAGTGGAAAACCACCTTGCTTTTACAGAAACTGCGGGCCTAAAAGTGGCTCCTCTGCGCCCATCAAAACAACAAGTCTCCCTTCATCCTCTAAAAACTCGTTTCCAAAATATGAATAAATCTCTATCTGCCAGAATGCTCTAAATACGGCTTTTACATACACCACAAAATCCACTTGTATTTAAAACTGCCACAAAATGGGGCCAGCGCAGTGGCTCACTTGGTTAATCCTCCACCTGCGGCGCCAGCATCCCATGTGGGCACAGGGTTCTAGTCCCGGCTGCTCCTCTTCCAGTCCAGCTCTCCGCTGTGGCCCGGGAAGGCAGTGGAGGATGGCCCAAGTGCTTGGGCCCCTGCACCTGCATGGGAGACCAGGAGGAGGCACCTGGCTCCTGGCTTCAGATCGGCACAGCGCCAGCCATAGAGGCCATTTGGGGAGTGAACCAACAGAAGGAAGGCCTTTCTCACTGTCTATAACTCTACCTGTCAAATAAATTAAAAAATAAAAATTTTTAAAAAGTGCCAGAAAATGAAGTTTTGGGGTTCTTAAAGCACAATCAGTCAAAACCAAACAAGCGTAAGAAAAACTTTCAAGGCTTCAAAGTCAAAACTGACAATTTACAAAACGTAAAAATTCAACAAGTCTCTGACCAGCAGCTAAATGGAGTGTTTTTAACTCCCACTCATGCATTTCCCCCCAGTGTGAAGCAGTAATATTTTAACACTGTGATTCTAGTACTTACAATATAAAAATGCAAGGGGGCCTCTTGCCATCTTGAAGTAGAAACCACCTCTTCCTATTAAACACAACTTGTGCTGAAATACAAAAATCCATCCCCAATATTCCCACTTAGGAGTTAAAACACACACCAAGGCTGACAAACCACAAACAGGAAATCACCCTGCACAATTTCTTACAAGACTATATTATTTCATTACCGATTGTGTAGAAAATTAACCTCTTATGACAAAGCACTGATAGGTTACAACCTTGAAAAACCCAACTTTTTTGTTGAACACCTAAAATCTAAAACCACACTGGAAGGTGAATGTATAAAAAGCACACTCTTCCGAAGAGCAATTTCTTACTAACACTCCCAGAAATGGACGTTTCCAAGCTCATTACATTAAACACAGCCAACAAACTTAAATTCAATGAAATCCAGATTTCAACAGCGAGAGGGTAAGCGGGCACTTGCTTTAGCAATGTTCAAACACATCAACTGTTTATATTTACCATCACAGCTACGTTTATGTGAAAACTAAGAAACCTTACAAACAAAACCGCTGTGTTTCAGAATTTAATACAAACGTCTGCACATGACTTTCTAGGTTAGGGAATTCTCTAAATACCCTGGGTAGGGGTTTTTAGGCAAATAAAAAACCCTCAACCACGATGCACTGATGAAACACGTTTTACATTCCTTCCATCGCTGTTACATTTGCCTCTCTAGTCCATGTACCAAGCAGTTCAAAACTCATTTAACTATCTAACAGCTCTCCACCAGACGAGAACTTTTAAAACTGAGGTCGAAAGTAGAACAGCCTATGTACGTTCTGTACAGTAACGGCAAATTTACTCCATCAGACTCAAGAAACGCATTCTTTTCAGTGGTACAGGTTCAACTCATGTGAAGTTAGAAGAAAATGACAAAAAAAACCTTTTTGAACCTTAATTCATGTCAGGAACTTCTGGAAAAAAAAAAAACAGAATTACTGCAAAGTACTTTACCTGATCGTCTACTAACAATTACTTTACAAATGGCGTTTTACACAAGTTTAGAATACCAAGTCAAGATATTCCACACGGTAGCAAACAAGAATGCCTGTTAGAAGCACAACTTCCCAATGCGTCCCACCTGCAGGCTTTTCAAAAAAACACAAAGGTTTGGTAGCGACGAGCGGGCGGTATTTAGCTTTTCAAGGATCCAAAGGAAAACACCAAAAGCAACGTTTTTCTCGCGTCTTGGATCAAACGAGGGTGTAAGTAGCGAGGCAGACAGACCAGCGCCTGGCCCACGGCAGAAGGTCCCACCAGAGAAGGCGGGAGCCGAGCGGCGACTGCGCGCGGCCAGTCCGCAGCCCGCGGAAGGCGAGGGCGCCGAGCAGGCCGGCCCCGGGAGCAACTTTGCCGGGCCGGGCCGCAGCCTGCGCGCGTTCGAGAGCGCACACCGCCCCTCGCAGCCCGCGGCTCTCACGGTTAACAAAGGTTCCAGCACCACAAGACAAAAAGTGGAAGCAAAGTACCAGCCGCTCCTCACGCGCTCCCGAGCTCCGGCCCTCAGGATGGAGCGACCGCGGCCGCAAGCCCCCCGAGCGCGCGGCGCCGGCGACCCGGGGCTCCCTCCTCGCGGCCGGCGCGCCCACGGCCCCGAGCTCGCCCCACCCCAGCCCCCACCCCGCCGGAGCCATGTGACCCCGCCAGCGGCCCCGGCCGCCGCACGCACACACACCCCTCGCCCGCGGCCCGCGGCGCCCGGGCCGTACCTGCGCGGAGGCGCCAGGTCCCGCCCCGTCAGAGCCGGGGGGCCCGGGACCTTTTGTTCCGTCCGCTTCCGAGGGGATGGAGGGAGCCGGCAGGCCGAGCAGGGGACGGGAGAAGGGAGGCGGAACTGAGAACGCGCTCGGCGCCGTCCCCCGCGCCCCGCCCCCAGGCCCGGGCCCGGCCGGGCGCCCCGCCTCGCGGCCAGGGTGGGGGCCCGGCCACCGCCCGCGGGCAGGAGGGGGTGGGGACGCGCGCGCCCCGCCGCCGCCGCCGCCGCCCCTCCTCCCCACCGGCGCGCGCCCGCCCCCGCCGGCCCACCTCCGCTTCCGCCCTCCGCCCTCGGCCGCCGGCCGCCGCGGCGCCGCGCACCCACCTCCGGGCGGCTCGCTCGGCGCTCGCGGGCTGCAGGCTGGCGAGCTGCTCCTCCGCCGCCGCGGCCGCGCGGGTGGACCCGCCTCCCACCCCGGGCCGCGAGCCCCGCCGATTCGCCGGCGCAGCCCCGGGGCTGGCACCCTGCCTCCCGCTGATTGGCGCCCCCAGCCGCCCGTTAGGGCGCGAGGCACGCCGGCCGAGCGCCGCGCGGGGCGCGCACGGAAGACGGAGGGAGCGGAGGAGGGAAGGAAGGAGGCCGAGCGCCGCGGGAAGGGCCGGGGGGCGAGCGGGACGCGGGGAGTCGCGGGCCACCGCCTCCCACCTCCCTCTGCCTTCGGCCCGCCCCGCCTCCCGGCCGGACCGGCGGCGCGCGCAGCCAATCAGCGCGCGGGGAGCTCGGGGTGTGAGCCGCGCGTCGGGGGCCTCGAATCGGAAGGGAGACGTCGTTCGCTGATTGGTCCCGCCTCCCCCGTCGAGCGTGAGGCGAGGCGCGGCGCGGCGCGGCGGCCGGGTGGGGTGGGACGGCCGCGGTTTCGCTCGAGTTGGTCGTCGGCGCGCTCAGGGGCGGGGAGCGGAGGGGAAGAGCCGTACCCCACAAGGCCGGGGCGACGATCTCCGGCGGCCCCGTGGCCCCGGGCCCTCCCTGGCCCCTCGCCAGCGCCGCTGGGTAGCGGCTGTGGGAGGCGGCCGGCCAGTTCCCGCTCCGTCCTGAAGCCGAGAGCGTGCACGTGCTCCTGTCCCGGGGGGGCCGCTGGCCTGCCCCAGAGGAGGGGACACGCGTCGGCCAGCGAGAGGGTCCTGCGGAAGCCCGGGTACCGGGCCGGCGGCTGGCCGCGCCCGTATGCAGATGAGCGCGCTGTGGGCGGGGCACCGGGGGGCGGGCCCGAGATCCGTTCTGTGCTTTTGGGGTCGGGGTAGGAGATAGCGGGTACTTTTGTTAAACCTGAACCTTGGGCCCACCGTCAGTAAAAATGACATTGGTAATGCGCGTGCAGATTGGTCCTTGCGGAGTCTGGAAGATGAGCACCCGGCGCACTGCCCCCTCACTGCTAGTTTGTCTCCCCTTCCTCTTTGCTCCCCGTGCTGGCTGTGTTCCTTGGCCCCTGTTGGAGGCAGCAAGGCCCTAAACTGCCCAAGCACGCACAACACTTAGGCGCAGTTTTCTTGGTTTTATCTTGAGGGCACGCAAGCCCCTGAGAACTGTTGAGCCCAACTAATCACGCGAAAGATTTCTTAAGACCCTACTAGTGGGGCCAGCTTTGTGGCTTAGCGGCCTAGGAAGTAAAGCTGCTGCTTGCGAGGCTGGCATCCCACCTGGGTGCCAGTTCGAGTCTAGACTGCTCCACTCCCCACCGGCGTCCCTGCTAATGGCCTGGGAAAAGCAACTGAAGATGGCCTACGTGCTTGGGCCCCTGCCACCCACGTGGGAGACCTGGATGACGCTCCTGGCTTCCTTGTAACCCTCTGGGGAGTGAACCAGCAGATAGAAGATCTCTGTCTCCACTCTTTCTGTCCATAACTCTGACTTCCAGATGAATTAATCTTAAAAAAAAAAAAAAAAAAAACAACTACTAGTTAGGCAGTGAATCCCATAGGACTGAAGTTGAACAGACACTGAGCTCACACAGGTAGCTGGTGGCAGGAACAGGACAGTTTGCTTGGCTGGATGTCCAGCCTCATCCTCTCGTGGTGCTTACTTTCTAACGTAATTGGAGACTCTAGAGAAACAAGCTACTCTAGCAATACAAGTCAGTAATCAGGAGGTACTAAGTGAGCATTTGAAACAAGTGTTTGACGTATACTCCTCTTCTCAAAAACCGGGCGTCCCTTGGCCGGCGCCGCGGCTCACTAGGCTAATCCTCCGCCTTGCGACACCGGCACACCAGGTTCTAGTCCCGGTTTGGGCGCCAGATTCTGTCCCGGTTGCCCCTCTTCCAGGCCAGCTCTCTGCTATGGCCCGGGAAGGCAGTGGAGGATGGCCCGAGAAGCACCTGGCTCCTGGCTTCGGATCAGCGCGGTGCGCCGGCCGCGGCGGCCATTGGAGGGTGAACCAACGGCAAAGGAAGACCTTTCTCTCTGTCTCTCACTGTCCACTCTGCCTGTCAAAAATAAAAAGTAAACGGGGCGTCCCAGAGGAGGGTGTCTTCAGATGCACCTTGAGAGATAACTGGCCTTCCCACAATCCCTCAGGTTTCCCAGATGCCCTTGCAAACTGCCCTTCATTTCTGCCATCCTGCTCACACACCAAGAACGTTTCCCCGGAGAGCTGGAATGAGGAGCACGAACCCTGGAGCCAGGGAGATTGCAGATTTGGATTCGGCTGGCAGTCCCCCGAGCTGTGGTCATTTGGCCAGTGGAACTCACCTGCAATGATGCCTGCTTGGAAACTCTTGTGCAATGCTTCATTAAAGTTATGAAAGCAGAGAGCACAGGGCTTTGAAGTTAAAGGAAAGTCAATGGTTTGCAGACCTCTAGGCTAAGATGAACCTACTCAGCAGAAATTCTTCCTTAAACAGTTTCCTTGCGAGGTTATTGCATTGTCCGTTTGGAGGCAGCTCTTACAACTTTTTAAAAGGGGCTTGAGAAAAAGCTAGGAACACCTCCGGGCCTCCGGCTTCCATGCTCCAGAGCCGTCAAGGAGGACCATGGAGGGCAGAGCCCATTCTTGGGTTTGGGTCCTTGTTTCTGCTGATACAAGTCGACAATTTTCCCTGATATGAAATGGCATATAAACAATGGCCCTGGTCACACCAATATTTTCTCCTATTGCATTGGGTGTCCACCCGGGTAGTGGGAGTAGGAGCAGAAGCAGGAATGGCTGGGATTCCGGGAGAATCTGTACCGAGTGTAGTTCAAGCAGATTTTGTTAAATTCATTTACTTATTTGAGAGGCAGAGCACTCCCATCTGCAGTTCTCTCCTAAAATGCCCACCATGATTGGGACTGGGCCAGGCCAGGTCAAAGCTGGGAGCCAGGAACTCCATCAGGGTCTCCCACGTGGCTGACAGGAACCCGGTTACTTGCTGCCTGCTACATTAGCAGGAAGCTGGAGTCAGGAGCTGGAGCCAAGAATCAAACCCAGATACTCCAGTATGGGGTGCAGTATTTTCACACTGGCCTTTTACCTCAGGCCAACTGCCCACCCTGAAAAGATTATTTTTCATATTTTTATATATTTTTTACAATTCAATAGGCAATATGTCTGAAGTCTCACTTAGACCATCTCTTCAAAGTATCAGACTCCGGGTCCATAATTCTTCCATTTAGGAAGCCTTCCAGAATCTGTAAGATTGGGGAAAGGAGAGGCTACCAATGTAGTCCCCAAGTGGCTTAGAAATGAGAGCGTGTCTGCTGTCCCCTCTGTTAGAAATGCATCTAAACCAAAGTGGGTCAGGACAGAAACTGAAGGCACGTAGAGCAGCGATTGCCATGGCAACAATCGGCTTGGAAATCCACTAGGGTTCCTCAAGATCTATCAGTAGGTCCCTATCGTATACATTATACTGAGCGAGTCTTATTTTTATATGGACAACACCAAGTTTAACCCTTCATTACACATGACGTTGCAAAGCCCATAGAATCTGAATCAGTTCAGGAGGGAAAAAAAGTTCAATGTGATAGAAAGAAACATCAGAAAAATGATAATGGTGGCTGCTCCTGGAAGGAGCTGGAGGGTCATGAATGGAAAACTTAAATTGCATCACTGATTCTTCTGTAGTTCAGTTTTTAAAAAATATACCCATGTGTTGATTTTTGTTGTTGTTGTTGTTGTTGTTGACAGGCAGAGTGGATAGTGAGAGAGAGAGACAGAGAGAAAGGTCTTCCTTTTTGCCGTTGGTTCACCCTCCAATGGCCGCTGCGGCCGGCGCATGTCGCTGATCCGAAGCCAGGAGCCAGGTGCTTCTCCTGGTCTCCCATGCGGGTGCAGGGCCCAAGCACTTGGGCCATCCTCCACTGCCTTCCCGGGCCATAGCAGAGAGCTGGCCTGGAAGAGGGGCAACCAGGATAGAATTCGGCGCCCCAACTAGGACTAGAACCCCATGTGCTGGCACCGCAAGGTGGAGGATTAGCCTGTTAAGCCACAGCGCCAGCCCCCATGTGTTGATTTTTTTCAAAAGGCATAAGTCATACTCCATCTTCTCTCTGATCAATGTGCAAAGCCCTTCCTGGCTTCCCCAGCCCAAAGCTGTATCACTCACCAATGAGTTGTCCCCTTACAGAGGGATAGACCATGACTTCTCTTGGATGAATGTCTTGGTCCATTAGTTTAGTCTGAGGCGGTTTCCTGATTTTTCTTGTGTGTATATTTTGTCTCCGCATCGGCACTGTCAATACCTGAAAGACAGAGACAGTTCATTCTCAGTTGTCCTCCCACATCCCTACCAAAATACTGAATACAGAAAGGTGAAACACAGCATCTGTGCCACAGAAGAATGATACGTGTGCCACAGACTGCAAGCATTCCCTGTGACTCTACCCCATCCTTCCAGCTCGCCCTTACCCTCGATACAACTGTTAGAGCTGGTCTCAACAGCCAAGTTCTGTATCTGCTCATCCTACTGGGCCTAAGTTGCAGGAAGCATTAGCAAGGCAAGCAAAGAGCCAATGATTTGCTACTGAAAGGACAGTGACACTAAGTGAGGCAGTCTTAGTACAAATTGTAAAGAACCAATGCCAATGTGTGGGCTTACTTTCACCATAAATGATAATGAAAAACCTAGCACTAGCTGCATTTTTATATTGATACAATGAAATTTGGTGTTTTAAATGAATTTATGTCAATATCATACACAGCATACACCCAGTCCTTCTTTACATGCTAGGCTGTGCTAAAAGTAAAAAAAAAAAAAAAAAAGTGACATCTAATGGGAAATGCTAGAGGCAAGAATCAGACACATGCTTGTACAAGAAGAAAACATTAAGTTTAACAGGTATTCTTCAGGTATCTGGTATGAGCCTGCCATAAAAGTATTGGTTGAACATGATGGAAAACTTCTTGTTTTTTTGGAATTAAAGATAGAAAGAAATGGAAAAAGAAGTTGGTTCTGCTTGAGAGAAAATAGATGGCCAAGCAAGTTATATTTGTCATTATTCTCTAGCTATTCAATAATATTTCTTGTCTCTGTATTTGAAGACATAAATGATCATTGAATTAATTGATCATTGGACAACTAATCCAGTAATGTTTCAAATATTACTTGGGAAATCATAAAGGCACTTAAATATTATCTGAGATGTACATATTCTGGGAAAAGACTAAATAGGGGCCAGTGTCTAAACCTGAAAAACAATATACAAGTTGTTTAAAGCTCTATTGTGAGAGAAGATTATGTGGTAGTCGTATGTCAACAATAGGGCCCTCTGCCTTGATTGTAATTGTCTGTGTGTGACAATATTGACTGAGCCAGGCGGCTGCTAGGCAGGATAAGTGTATGAAGGTATAATACTCTGGGAAAATTTCAAGCGTATTAGCATAATTGCTCTGATGAAGACTGAAGAGCTTATTTAACATAGCTGACTGCAGTAGACAATAGATGCATAATCAGTGTCCTAATGATTGAATTAATGAGCCCCAATTGTTTGTCCTTACTGTAAACAGTCCTTAGCCATGAAAAAGACATTTTGCTGAAGCAGTCCAACAATTGTGTTAGCTGATGAGTGGCCAGAATATAATTAATGGTAGGAATGAGCCAATTCCTGTAGGGCCCGAGAGACTGCAGTGGTGGCTCTCAAGGGATACATTATGTGTGGCTTCACGGAGGTTTCCTATAGCACTTCCTTATCTTCATATTATCCCAGAGCCCCACTCTATGCTCTTACTTTTCAGTTAAGGAAGCTGAGGCCCGGGGCCTCCCCAAAGGCCTGTGACAACTTAGTACCAGGGAATGTACACCTCATACCTGTCTTTTCTGCTCGGGCACTGCCTGCCCCGGGCTGCACCCCCACAGTCCCTACCCTTCACCCCTCCTCAGCCCCCCGGTTCTCTACCTTCACTGCATATGTCCTAACCAACTATTCCACAGTGGATATGGCGGCACACTTCCTAACCATGTCCACAGCCCCAGTGACAATACAAATGAGTCTGTCTTCAGATTCACTCTTGCAGCCACTGCCTATAAAACACTTGCTCCTCCTTTGAGAAATTTCCTTCTTCCATCTGCTCTCTGCCTGCTTGACACTTGGTCTATATTAGAACCCCACCCCGACCCCAACATACACACACACACACACAATCATCATCATCATTTCACCTTTTAAGCTTTTTCCTCAAAACTTCATCGCTATCTGGAATCTGCTCATGCGTTTATTTCTTATACCTGTGTCTCATTTGTCACCGACTCGATTTAGACTTCATCATTTTTCACGGGAATTATTGCTATTACTGTCTTCCTGTCTAGTCTTCCTCTCTGCCAATCCATTCTCCTCCCTGTTCCCAGAATTCTCTTTTTTTTAACTAGAATTTTCTAAATGCAAATCTGGTGTGATTTGTTAGTGATTAAGTTAATAGTTTGCTCCCCCCCCCTCCCCCCGGGATAAAATCAAGACTCTAACACATCCTTAAAAATCCTTCAGGATCTATGCTGGGGCCAGTCTCTGTAGTTTTGCATCTCAGCACTCGATTGGACTGAACTCCTGACAGTTTTCCTGGTACACCTTGTTCCTCTCATTTCTCATTGCCTATGCTGTGCGCTTGCTTCTACAGCAATGCACTCACCCCGTTGTGCCCGGCCAACTTCTACTCACCCTTCAAAATTCTGTTCCTTGTCAGCCCATTCATCTGTACATGCGTACACACACGCACAAAATATTCATCGTAATAACCAGGGTGCTTAGTTGCAAGCAACAGAAGAAACTGGTGTTGGGCGACTTCAGGAGAAAGGGAGTTTATTGAAAGGATATGAGTGGCTGGCATGGTGGCTGGGAAGGCTACCAGAACAGGCACAGGCAGTGAGGCAGGAGCAAAGCAGATGAGCAGCAGCCAGGAGCACAGACACAGTGCAGCACAGCAAGGGAGGGGCGCCAGCAGCACTGCTGCCACCCTCCCACACAGGACCCCTTGGCTTGCCCCTCCAACCCAGTGCTGCCGGGTACCAGTGCCACCAACTGCTGGTGCTACCAGCACTGTTGCTCCTGAAAGCCAGATGTCACCGCAGTGCCTGCTGCTGCACCCGAATGCAATCTCCACTAAACCAACTTTGCATCTCTGGAGCTCCTTCCGTGAAGCCTGGAGCAGGTTCCCCAGGACCGAGCTCAGCAGGTTCCACGCTCTACTCCCAGGCACACAAGGAGCTTTTCTTGGCTTCCATATTCTAACTGGCCTCTGCCACCCTCTGGTACTCCTTAGGGAATTCTGTAAACAAATACAGGGAATCTTTGCTGTGGAGCCTGCAAGTGGCAAATGTTTATCACGTTCTCAAATCTGTTCAACAAATAAACGGCGCGTCTACCTGTGCCTGATTCTCTTTGCAGCTTCGGGATATAAAGATGAATAAAGGGACCACTTCATCCCCGCTAGGCTGGCTATGGTCAAAAGACAGAAAAAGACAAGTGTTATCAAGGATGTGCAGAAATGGGAATGCTCACATATTGCTGGTGGGAACATAAAACAGTGCAGTCATTTTGAAAACCAATCTGAAGTTTCTCAAGAGATTCAACAACACAGCCATATGCAACCAGCAATGTTACTACAGGTAGATGAGATGCCCAAGAGCAATGGAATAAAACTTGTATGAGAAGACTCATACACAAATGTCCATAGCAGCACTGTTCAGAAGAGGCAAAGAATGGAAACAACCCAAGGGTCCACAAGCTGTTGAATGGATAAATAAAATGTGGCATATCCGTGTTACTCAGCCGTGAGAAGGAATAAAGTATTGAGACAGCTACCATCGTGAAATGTGCTAAGTGAAAGAAAGACCACACGCTGTGGGATTCCACTGATACAAAATAGGCAAATCTACAAAGACAGAGAGTAGATTAGCGTTTGACTGGGTCTGGGAGTGGAGGTGGCTGGATGGGAAGTGAGCATTAACAAGGTTTCTCCCTGTGGCAATGAAAATGTTCTAACATTAGATTCTGGTGATGATGGTTCAGCTCTGTGAATATATTAAAAACCATCGGATCGTACGCTTTGAATGAGTGAAATGTTGGCTACAGGAATGACATCTCAATAAAGCTGTATTTAAAAACAGAATAGGATTGATTTGAAAGGGCTCTTTTCCCTCCAGGAAGTGGCATACTTTGGGACAGCAAAGAGTTAACAAGGAAACTGCACAACTTCCAGTTAGGCTGAGCCTTTTCTCACTCCTCCTGCCTGTCCGCACTACTCCAGCTGGAAGAGGTCCCCTGTTTCCTGTCTCGGTGTTTACTCACCACGGCTTTTATTGTCTTTCTTGGAACAGTCTGATCCTTGAGGTAGGTTCTGTCTTTGAACATTGAATCACCAGGGCCAGGTGCAGTGCCAGGTATACAGTAGGCTTCCAAGGGTTGTTTGTGGAATGGCGAATAAAGGAGAGAGCCAGAACTGGGACCTGTGTGTCCTGAGACCGAAATCAGATTCCTTCCAACTACACCAAATTTGTGGGGGCCAGAAATGAAGGCTCCCCAAACCTGACAGCTGACTGGAGAGAAACCCGCACCTTGAACCAGGGTGTCTGCCACAAGCTGTCAGTTTCCACGTTCGTGTTTACATTTGCACTGTAAACATCATCTTGCAGTTTTCTTCCTAATTGTGCCATGTCCTTCGAATAATCTTTTCACTCACCTCATTTACAGCTCTCTCCCTTGAGTTCATGACTCAGCAGGGACTTGGCAGGCATCTGTAGCACCCTGAAAACACCCATTGGCTGGCTCGCGTGGAGAGGGGCTTTCTCCCTATGCACACGGGATGCTAAAGGCTGTGACTTTAGAGCTCTGGGTTTTCACTTCCCAAGAAGCACAAGTAGAACTGTTACAAGGAAGGATCACATGAGTTTTTTTCACAGCCTAGTCAGGTTGAGCTTTGCAACAAATGTTCTTTAGTACTTTTGTTAAAAAGCTTTACCAAGGGAGCGTCACAAGCCATTTAAATTGTACAATTAAGGCAAGTATTTAGTGCAGAGGATGAAACACCCCTTGGGACACCTGCATTCCTTATCAAAGTGTCTGGGTTTGAGTCCTGGTTCTGCTCCCAAATCCAGTTTGCTGCTGCTGCATACCCGGAGAGGCAGCGCTTGGGTTCCCGACACCCATGGAGAAGACCTGGATTGAGTTCCCTGCTCATGGCACCCAACCCAAGCTATTGAAGACACCTGGGAATGAACCAGTGGCTGGAAAATCTCTCTCATCTCTCTGCCTTTCAACTAAATAAAATAAATAAGTTTTTCCAAAGTATTCAGTTGTTTTAGAATATTCACAAAGCTGTGCAACCATCACCACAATCTAATTTCAGAACACATTCATCACCCCCCAAACAAACCCCAAGCTGTTAGCATTCACTCCTCATTCCTCCCTCCCTTGCCCTTAACCCTAGCCAACCACTGCTCTACAAGTTTGTCTTTATAAAATTGCCCAAATTTATTATTCTGAATGTTTCATAGAGATGGAGTCATATAGTTTAGAGTGTGGTTTCTGTGCATCTTCTTATGTTCAAGGTACTCCCATGTTGTAGCACATGTCAATACTTGATTCCTTGTTGTACCAAATAATATTCCAAGATATGAATGTGCCATATTCTATTTATCCATTCATCAGCTGAGGGGCATGTGAGTTGTTTCCACTTTTTGCCTCTTATGAATTCTGAATAATTCATGTATATTTCTCTATCTCTACTACTTTTCGAATCATGAGTTTGTTGTATAATTTCCTCTACCCTCCTTATACTCCATTGCTAATCGTGCTGCCCAGAAGTTTATAGGATTCTGCCAGACTTTTTTAAATGGCTGATTAATGGATATCGAACTTTAAGATCTACCTGGCAAATGAACAGCCTTGATGCTACTGTAGCTGCTTACCAATATACAAAATATTTCTACAAACTAATAAAATGATTGCCTCTCCATTGACATTTTGTGAGTTCTGCTAAAAGATGCCAAGGAGAGATCTGGTATTTAGTCCACCATGTTGGATGAGCCCTTGGTTCCAACGCCTGGCTCTGGCTCCTGACTCCAGCTTCCTGCCAGCACAGACCCTGAGAAGCAGTGGTGATGGTTCATACCATTGAGTCCCTGCCACCAATATGGAAGACCTGAATTGAGTTCCTAGCTCCCAGCTTCAGCCCTTGGCTCAGGCCCATCCTTTGGGAAGTGAATCAGCGGATGGGAACACTCTTCTTCTCTCTCTTTCTCACAAATAAAAAGTTTTGTAAGTAAAATAAAAGATGCTAAAGAGCCAAGTTTTCTATTCATTCAACAGGTGTTCTTGTAAAATCTCCTGTGTCTTAGGGACTGTGCACTGTACTGGGAGACCTGGATTTAGACATAGCCCTTGCCCTGCAGGCTCCTCTATTCTGCAGGGGAGGTGGTACATCCTGGCTCAGAGGTCAGAACAAATAACGCTGGCTGGGATGATATGGCTAGGAATTAGCCAGACAAAGGTCAGATGGGAGAGGACCATGTCTGGATGGGAGGAAGCGGGGAGGGGCATGAGAAGGCTTGAAAAGAGATGGAATTAAACAATGAGCCACATTGTCAAGGGCTTTGAATGCCAAGCTGAAGAAAAGATCCTCTGGAGCCTTTGCTACGGCTTGGTTGACTAAGCCTCTGCCTGCAGCACCGGTATCCCATATGAGTGCCAGTTCATGTCCTAGCTGCTCTTCTTCTGATCCAGCTCTCTGCTATGGCCTGGAAAAGCAATGGAAGATGGCTAAGTGCTTGGGTCCCTGCACTTACGTGGGAGACCGGAAGAAGCTCCTGGCTCCTAGCTTCAGCCCAGCCCATCCCTAGCCATTGTGGCCATTTGTGAAGTGATTCAGCAGATGGAAGACCTGTCTCTCCTTCTCTCTTGTCTGTAACTCTACCTCTCAGAATAAATAAATAAATAAATAAATAAATAAAATCTAAAAAATAGCAAAAGTAAACATTCATGGAATGTTAACCCTTGAAAGACAAAACAAACACCAAAGCTGTTGAAAATACACAATTTGAAAAAGCAATCATGGATTGTTGTGGGGTACTTCAAAAAGTGTGTGAACTGGAATTTAAAAATGAGTTTATTTTGGTGCAAAAATTTTAAAATTCATGCCTACAGTTTTTGCATAAGATGCATTTTACATGAACTTTTTTTTTTTTTTTGACAGGTAGAGTTATAGACAGTGAAAGAGAGAGAAACAGAGAGAAAGGTCTTCCTTCCATTGGTTCACTCCCCAAATGGTTGCTATGGCTGGCGCTGCACCAATCTGAAGCCAGGAGCCAGGTACTTCCTCCTGGTCTCCCATGTGGGTGCAGGGCCCAAGCATTTGGGCCATCCTCCACTGCCTTCCCCAGGCCACAGCAGAGAGCTGGACTGGAAGAGGAGCAACTGGGACTAGAACCTGGTGCCCACATGGAATGCCAGCACCTCAGGTGGAGGATTAACCAAGTGAGCCACTGCGCCAGTCCCTTACATGAACTTTTCAAAGACTCATTGTATGCAGAGACTTCTAAGACTGTATATATATGATACATAGACACTTACTTAATAGAACTGGCACTGCAGAAGAATGGGAAGAGATCATCAGTTGCACTTCACATTAGCATAAATATAATTAAGACCATTTAAAATTGTCTATCCTTCTATTTTTTATTTATTTGAGAGACAGAGAAAGAGAGAGAGATCTTCCAGTCACTGGTTCATTTGCCAAATGCCCTCAACAGCCAGGGCTGGGCCACACGAATACCAGGCGCCCAGAGCTCAATCGAGATCTCCCCCATGCATGGCATGGACCCAAGTACTTGAGTCATTCCTTGTTGCCTCCCAGGGTGCACATTAGCAGGGAACTTAATCAGAAGTGGATCCAGGCAGCATTTGTTAAAATTTATTTTTCATTTTTAAATCTGTATTCATTCATTTATTTGAAAGGCAGAGAGAGAGAGAAGGAGAGAGAGAGAGAGAGAGAGAGAGATCTTACATCCACTGGTTCTCTTCCCAAATGTCCACAACAGCTAGGGCTGGGCCATGCTGAAGCCAGGAGCCACAAGCTTTTTCCAGGTCTCCACATAGGTGCAAGGGCCCAAGAACTTGGACCATTGTCTGCTGCTTTCCCAGGCGCGTTAGCAGGGAGTTGGATCGGAAGTGGAGCAGCCAGGACACAAATCGCTGTCCGTATGGGATGCCAGTGCTGCAGGCAGAGGCTTAACCTGCTTCGCCACAGCACTGCTCCCCGCCACCCAGTAGCATCTTAACCACTGCACCAAATGCCCATACAGAATTAATAATGAATACCATCTTGGAAAGAGCCTTCAACCAAAGGGCTCTTCATTATTTTTGTACAAACATTACATCCTCTTGTTGTGTCAGGGCAGAACGCAGGGAATATAAAAACTAAGCATTTATTGGGGTGGACATTTGGCCTGGTTGCTGCATCCCAAGTGGGAATGTCAAGGTTCAGGTGCCATTTCCACCTCTGATTCCAGCTCCCTGCTAATGGAGCCCTCAGAGGCAGCAGTGCCTGCTCAAGTCGTTACACCCCCTCCATCGACATGGGAGACCTGCACTGAGCCATTGAGCTCCTGGCTACTGGCTTCGGCCTGGCTCAGCCCTGGCTGTTGTAGACATTAGGGAAGTAAACTAGCAGATGGGAGTTTCTCTCTTTCTCTCTCTCTTTGTGCCTCTCAAATACATAAATAAATAAAATTATGCATTTTATTTTATTTGAAAGGCACAGTTACAGAGAGAGAGAGAGGGAGAGATGAGACAGAGAGAGAGAGAGGAGAGCGAGCTCTTCCGTCTTCTGGTTTACTGCCCAACAGCTGCAGTGGTTAGTGCTGGGCCAGACTGAAGAATGGAGCGAGGAGCTTTTTCTGGATCTCCTACGTGGGTGCAAGGCCCTTTCTCTGCTGCTTTCCCAGGCCGTTAGCAGGGAGCTGGATCAGAAATGGAGCAGCTGGGACACGAACTGGCGCCCCTATGGGATGCTGGCATCTTAGGAAATGGCTTTACCCGCTATGACACGATGCCAGCCCCATTAAGCATTTCTTATACATTACAAGCAAAGTACTACCCTATGGGCTGCGCAGAAGATCAAGGAATGAATTTCCAGCTCAGCTGGGAACATGGGAGGTAACAGGAAGGAGGCTGCCGAGAGGAAGACAGCCAGCAAGTATTGCTTCCTGTCGTTGTGCCAGCTCCTTATAGCTCATTTGATTTCATTGATCTTCCAATAACCCCATCAAGAAGGTGCATGGATCATAAGCAGAAGTCCCCATACAGGTAAATAACCTGTCCAGCTGACGTGAAAAGCAGGAAGAACACACCAAGCGTGGACACGTGAACAGGAGTGGGTTTGGGCTCTCTTAGAACCCATGTTCAAGGGCGTGTTTGTTTATCTGCTCTTTGGCTTTGGGGAAGAATCTTTTTTTTTTTTTTTAAGATTTATTTATTTATTTGACAGGTAGAGTTACAGAGAGAAAGGTCTTCTATCCACTGGTTCACTCCCCAGATGGCTGCAATGGCCAGAGCTGGGCCAATTTGAAGTCAGGAGTCAGGAGCTTCACTCAGGCCTCCCTTGTGGGTGCAAGGGCCCAAGCATTTGTGCCATCTTCTACTGCTTTCCCAGGCCATAAAAGAGAGCTGGATTGGAAGAGGAGCAGCC